>NC_064760.1:31811355-32137188 GCF_011397635.1 Epinephelus fuscoguttatus | reverse complement strand
TCCCTCCGCACAGCCTGAAGTGGAACGGGCTTTTATCCGCTTGGACAGAGCTTTTCTTTCCCCAGCACCAGTGATGTAGTACCAGGGAAGGAAGGACAGAACAGAGTACAGCCATACCAGAAGGTGGATTGGAAATAGAAAAATAGATTGCAGGACAGAGTCTAACTGGAGAACCATACTGTTCTCTGGGAAGAGTACGTGTGGAAGAGAACTGAGCAGCAGTGGTGATCACACTTGTTTAGAAATGTGCTGGTTCCAAAGATATTGGATGTGAGTCAGACAAGAAGCCTCAAAAACAGCAAAGCCCCCACAGTAGACAAACGTAAGAATCCCACAACCGTTGTATGAAAATACGTGGTCCGCTTTTACACCTAAAGTTGGAATAAAACAGAAAATACAATCAGAAAAAAGTGTATTTATCAAGGACATGTGAAATAACCACCATTAATCAAAGCGTTTTACAAGTCAAAAGTCTGTAATAATTTCCACCCCAAATTTCAGTCATGTGCCAACAGCTGTCTGGAAGAGGAAGTTTGATATTTCACTAAGTTGGTCTAGTGGCACACATCTCACAGAAAAAACAGAACCTTAACAAGCAGTGGTTTGAGAATTAAAGAAGTCAGCAATTTACTAAAGTTTATCTACCATCTTAAACTTATGTAACCCAATCCCTTGACAAGCTCCTCTTACATCCGCTATGACTGCACTACGCTGACTAAGACATACACACACACTCAGCACTTGTTAGACTCACCTCCTTCTTGCTCTGTACCAAAAAGCTTCTGTATGTCTGTCAGCTTTCAATGCCTAATTATATGTCAGACCTCCTCTGAGGGTGTGTTTCAGCAATCCAAGTTGCCTCCCTTGTAGTGTTTGTCCCTCAACATAAAGGGCAGTATGCTGAAGAGCACTGAGCTGCGCGACAACCAATGACAACACTCTTGAAGCTCACCCCACTCAGTAGTCAGTGAGAGGCCATCCAAGGACAAGCTAAGCTCAATAATGACCTTAAAATGCAGGGAAGGTGAAGAAGTTAAAACTGAGCAAACATAATGTTGCACTTTTATAACTTGTTTTCAACATCAGAGAGGTGTAGGAATTAAAAGCGATGCAACTAAATGTTGAGCTTGTACCTGTTTTTCAGCATCAGAGTAAACAGAACCAGCTGCAAACAAGTAAAGGGATGAAACCGTCCTCTGTGAAATGAGGGAATTGTAGCTTACAGCTGTCATGTGGAACTCCTTTCATGTCACCAAAACCGACACAGAAAAACGTGACTTCAGTATTATACAACAAAAGGCTTCTTATATTTTACAACAAAAAGCTTCTTATATGTGCGAACATAGCCATCTCTCTACTTAGCTATACCTTATCTAATTCATGATAAATAACAAGTCACTAGTGTGCTGATGTAACCAGCCCCCTCCTATCTTAAAGGCCTCACTTCAAACATGGTGTGATTCACATTTCTGTGAATCACAGCTCCATCCTGCGTCACACAAGTCTTGCATATCTATAGAAAAGAATCTGACTATGCTCAAGAATATAAATGAAGATTGCTACATTTGAACACCAGAACATTTGCAGCAGAGAGCATTTCGGGTCAGACTGTAGTAGACCACATTACATTCCTGCGTAATGACAGCTTTATGGCAGACACTCCCGTTGATGTGAAACAGCTGTCAAATATCGCTGAGTGATTTCGGAAATTGGTTTTCCCACTTTTTGATGTATATAGGAATTACACATGCAAAGTACTTAATTTGCAAAAACACAAAACATCAGTAACGTTATTCCTGGAGGACGGATTAACCTTAGCAAATATTAGACAAATGTTAATAAATGAATACATTATATTATGGTGTCACGCAAGCAGTTATGCCCAGCAGGCCTTGGCTTTCATGACACCATAAATGCAAAGCAAGCCAGGACCTGCAAACATAAATTCAGACAGCATTAAAAGGAAAGAAAACCAAACAAAGCAGCAAAAGCATCATACATAGTCAGATCAGTCTGTAATACCAAGTTTGAGGATTACTCACAAAAGTAATTTATGTGTAAAAGTGAAAAAAATAAATAAAAATAAATACCATTTGCATTAATATTAGCCTTATATATGAATATTAATATGTTCCGGGCATAACGTGTCAGGCACATGAGTCTGTCAATGAAGATGACGTGGTGTTACTGACTCAACCTGGTGCATCAGACTTGAACTGATGAGACAAAATTTCCAGTCTCTCATCACACGTGAATGAGTTATTTCCATGGCAACGCAACGTAGCCATTTTGGACGGATATTATTAATAATCACATTACATGCTGGGAAATGCCCAAAATCAGTGCGGGAAGGGGTGTTTCTATCTACTAAACCTTAAGTTGAACCCCCCCCCTTCATTCAATAACATAACTATGTTCAAATTAAACCCACAATATAAGCATTTATCGGAGTTAGCTAGCTTCAAATCATGATAACCCGTGAGGCTAATACAACCTAAATACATCTGCGTTATTTAGCGGTAACCCGACAATGGGTGAGGAACCCGGCGGCGAACGGAAGGATGACAAAAGCCGCCACACATTGAGTGGTACAGCTCGTATCACTGTGCAACGGCGGAAAGTGTGATTAACGTTAGCTACTAAGGATGTAGCTAAAATCTGTTCAACACTGGCCACACAAATTAACCCTAACATAAATCTACAAACGGATAAAGGCGGTAATGAGATTACGGTGGGCGGCTGGAGAGTGATACCCTGCTTATCTGACAGGCTTGAGGCGTTCTTACCTTCAGCGGAGGAAAACACGCTCAGTTGTCTCTACCCAGAAATGACCGACAGTTACCTTTCCTGAGGACATAGAAACCCGGAACTACTACGTCATCTGATTCCATATTTCCCCACCAATGAGCAGCCGGAGTGGCTTTGCCCTCCGTTTTTTTCCCCCCGCTCTTAATACAGATATGTACACCTTACGTCCACTAGAGGAAAACATCTTACAGGAAATAAACATAGCCTTTATTCAGATGTGATTGACACAAATGTTTGTGTATTTGATGCTCCATGTTTGTAACTGCTACTTTTCTGACGACCAAAACGTCGTTTATCTATTAAAGTTTATTTTAGATAACAGAACAGATGTGGGGATAATCTTATCTTCACCTGTGGACAGTTTCAAGAATCTGAATGTTTTGTAAGTTTAACCCTTTGAAACCTGAGCAAATTGGCTTTATTTCTTTAAAAAACATGAGAAGAATGCAATGAGCAATGAAAGATTTTGAATGAAATTAAAGGAAATAAACTAAACACAAGAAGATTTGTAAAAAAAAAAAAAATAAATACAAAAACCAAAAGAACAAGGAAATTATCTGTAAATAATTCTGTAATGTAATTTTTAAATGGAATGATAACAATTATATAGTTTTTCCCTATCTGTATTCTTTTCCCCCCTTTTTTTTTTTTTTTAAAAAAAATCTAAATCTCTCTTTTTTCTTTGTTTTTTTTTTTTTTTTTGCAAGTTGGTCATTGCATTTTTTCCCATGTTTCTGAGAAAAATCTTAGCAATTTGCTCAGGTTCAAAGGTCTCAAAAGGTGTATCTGCTTGTTTTTTTCCTCAGCTCTGTCCGTGCACCAGGAACAGACAACAACAAAATCAGATCTCTTTTCAATCATAGTACAATTTTTAAGGAAGATGCTGATCAGAAGAACCTGTTGTCTTCTGATAAGTTCAAAATGTATGTATCCTGAGGGAAATTGCCCTGCAGCAGCTGCAATACAAAGTTGGAACAGTGAAAATATTAGTAAAGCAAAAAATAGTAAGCTGCGAATAAGGCAACACCGTATAAAATCTGGGATATGAGCAGTGTAGAATAAGGGTGCATGGTCTGTAATTCGTGAGTGACACTGACATTTGCATTTACACCTCTGTTGCAGTAAGTTAGTTAAACTTGCCAATTTCTTAAACAAAAAAACCATCCAACTATGTTTATGCACACACACACTATACACACACTACACACACAAAAAGAGTGGCTCTAATGTATTTATGACGATGTCGCCCTCAAGTGGTTGGGAAATAGTAGTTACTTCCTCACAGGAAACCGGAACGTAACTGAAAGTGGAAGCAGAAATTACAAAGTACTTAAGATTTTATCATTGAAAATAAATGCAGAGGATTATAGGATTATACTTGCAGTGGAAACAGAGACTTCATGAGGAGTTAACAAGTTGTCTTACCTCATTTTGTTGTCCCCATTTTCTGTTCACTGTGTAGAAACTTATATTAAGCCTACGAAATAGAAAAACTCCAAAGGCAATTATAGCTTTGGATCATGTATTCTTGCTTCCTCTTTTATTCTTATTTTCATTTCCTTTTTTCTTAAACAACGATGAGACATCACCTAAGAGACGGGGTAATAGTAATAACATCAGAACAAGGTTCAAAGTATGGTAAGAGGTCTACAATAAATACAATCAAAGTACTTCTGCAAACATGGCACAGATAATAAATAAATACTAGTGGTACGAATATGTGATAGATAAATTGATTCATAAAATAGAGCAGATACGGATAAATGCCTATAAAGCCTTTATTGATTGACAGATTGATGATTGACTAGAGGTCGACAGCTGTAGGGTCTCCGTGAGAAACGTGCACACTGTTACCTACGTTATGTCGCCTGTAGGGGGCAGTGTCGTCGAGTGAGTAACACGGACGAGGTGGGGATGCGCTTGTTTTGTACACCAGAGTAACCCTGGATAATTTCTTAATGTTGACCCCACTCTGAAAATCCTATCGTGTCTACCCGCCCCCCTAGACATGTCATCGTGTTGGCCATTCATTTTAGTCCATTCACCAAACTAAGAAATGTGTGTTGCGGTATATTGCATATACACATACATGATGAGTGTATCGAAACAAGATGGCGGTAACGTTACATCTCCACTTTTTAACAGTGTATTTTCTCCTGAAGTGTAAAAATAACACAGCTACACATTCAGTCGCGTCAATATGATTGTGTTCTGATTGTATTTTATAATCAATCATCACCTTTTCTCCTATTCGACTATAACCCCCCCGGGCTGTCTTTTACAATAAAACATTCGCCCCACATATCCGCTGCCCCACGTGGCTCATGGCTGTTGCACAAAAACATCACGAGTGGCTGTTGCAGCTGTGGGAGCTACAAATACAGCACATGGTAGCGTTTGGTAGCTGCTTGTAGCGACGGACACCACCGGGCCCCAAACTCTGAGCCCGTTTCAGCTCTCAGTTTACACGTTAAAGCTGAACAACTTTTACTTCGGTAACTGTTAGTTTTTAAACTCCAACAACTTTTTGTCAAGTTGTTTGTCCTCGTGCAGGGTTGTGCGCGAGCGTTACACGGCGAGTTTGAGGACTTTTAAATAAAAAAAAACAAACAAACACTTGCCCCACTCCGCCTGCAGCAGCCACGCAGAAGCTAGCATGTCGACTGGCACAAAGGAAGTTAAGAGCTGCCCCATTCCTACCAGGGTGCTCACCCTGAAGGACTGGTCCCAGCTACCAGACTGTTACAGCCAGACACCCGGTGGGACCCTCTTCTCCACCACGCCTGGAGGTAAGACCTGAGGAGTGCTACGCTTTCTCTGTACATTTCTCGAGGCTTTATATTTGGTTTAAATTGTTTTCTGAAAAGCGTCACCTTACGGAACTTGCCAGAAAAAGTTAGCATACTTCAATAGCTTAACCTCAACGGTGTGTGTATACGTGCAGAAGCTCTTAGCTCAACCATGAGCTCTCGCGAGAGGCTGCAAACAATACAAACGTGCTTAAACCTGCCGTTATAAGTATTAGTTTTCATTATTAGTGGTTAAAAAATGGTTAGCTTGTCTCAACCTTGTAAAATTACCATTTTAAAGTGTAAACAATTTAACCAAAAATATGGATAAATGCCTTGTTCCCACTCTGCACACTGACAGTTGGCTGCAGCTCTCATGTTGTCAACAAGTTAGTGATCGCACGCGCTGTCTCCCAAGTTTGCTCTCGTTTGTGGATTTTGGCAAAGTGAACCAAACAGTGGAATGAATATGTACTTTACACTCACACACAAGCAGTGCAAAATAATCATTTTAAAAAACGATTTTTTTTTCCCTTTACAGTATTACAAATGCCATTGAAATAAACTCCACATAGTAACAGGCATATATATCTCTTTTCTGCTGATATTAGACTTGCATTAGACATGAATATCGGTATAAACATGACAAATAACAGCAGAACACAAACACACTGAGGTCTGAACACAGAGTTACTTGTTGCTGCATCGAAAACACTGACGTCTAAAGACAACAAGAGCTGTCCAACCCGTGACTTGTGATTTAAAGGGTGTATGTGTCCATCTGCCAGAACAGTGATTGGCCTCTGCCTGGTGGAGGAGTTGTAGGCCGTCCTATCCGCGCTACTCTTTGCTTTGCATTTCAGGAACAGTAGAGAACATTCTGTACAAGTTAAGAGGAGGAGGAGGAGGAGGAGGAGGAGGAGGGAAAGGAAATGTCTAATGCACAGGCACAGTGAGAAGTATTTATAAAAAAAAAAAAAAAAAAAGTGTGTGTGTATCCAGAATAGACAGCACTGGTAAACACAACGTAGAAAGTTGCAATACAGAGTTTTGACTTGTGCTCCACTTTGTGTGCAACACATTTCACACTACAGGGGTCACACCATGTGTTGCTGGGCTGGCCCCTTTTTTACATAACTGCTCCAGTGCTGCCTTGCGATGTATTGCTTGTGCTATAGCTTGCATTCCAGCCCCCTTTCCTCGCCCCAATTCTCTCTCTCTCTCTCTCTCTCTCTCTCTCTCTCTCTCTCTCTCTCTCTCTTCCCCCTCTGCTACGCTCCCCTTTGTCCAGGATGAACTGCTCACCATTCAGTCATTACATAACGTGTTTTTCCTGGTAGCGAGGCTGAGCAGATACTGTACAGAGCAGCTCAAACGCCAATAAATAAGCAGTAGGACACTCCTTGACTTAGTCACGTCCTGGTCAAACTTATCACAACATGCCATTTATGACGCTGTTTTTCGCTCGGAGATTACCTAAGTCCAGTGGGAGATAGACATGAGACGTGCCAAGTAGATTTCAGATGTGACAAGCTGCAGGGTTTTGTGGATCTTTGTGCTTCAGCCATGTCACCGTTGTCAGAAAACCTTGAGCAAAGTCGTTCTTGGATACACAGCTAAGCAGGTCACTTCTGCAGTCAGTGTTAAAGGTTTCCAGTCGAGGAATGAACATGTGGCTTTAATCTTGAAGCCTCTTGGTTCAAAGAGAGAATGTTTTGTGCTCTGATTTCCAAGAACTCATTGCAGTGGCAGCCTTCAGCCCCCCTCCTCTGCGCGCACACAGAACCCTGCTTTCCCAACTCAAATCCCCTCCGGTAGAGCATAGTGATACTTAACTCCCCCGATGTGCACCTTGCCAAGATGCTCTTGTAATAACAAGGCTATCATATATTATTAGATATTCCAGCATTTGCTCTGTTGTGTTCAGAGCAGTCACTTCCCCTTCTATCAGGAAGTGAGATTTGATGTGTGTTTACTGCAGGTCACACAGCAGATTTTCTCTTTTCTGCCAAACACAGGCACCCGCATCATCTATGACAGGAAATTTCTGTTGGATTGCCGAAACTCCCCTCTTGCCCGGACCCCCCCATGCTGTCTGCCCCAGATCCCAGGGGTGACGGTACCCGCCACACACCCCATGGGGAAACTGCAGGATCTAAAAGAGGAGGCAGAGGAGGAAGAGAAGGACATTGGTAAACATACACAACTCTTGAGTTCTTGTTTACTCTGAGCTTGATTAGTTTTCTAGAGTTGACATACATACTCAAACATACGCCTATGTCCATACACTGTCATGCTTTTTGTGGTTTTATGAAATTGCACATTTTTGGAGCCTAAACACATCAGTTTCATTATACAAAGAATGCTTTTCCAGCTCAATGTTGTTGTTTTTTCTTCATGCACTTGCAACCCTTTTGTTTCCACCATGAGTCGTCATTTCACGTTGACATGAGCACTCGGCGTGTGCTAATGCAGCAGATAGGCGCAGGATGTGTTCCTGCAGTGCCGTGCGTACATTTTTGCAGCACAGCATTTGTGCCGTGTTGAGGGCTGGGACAGGAGTGCTCAGTCATTATCGGCATGTGTTAGTTTAGTCTTTCAGGGGCTGTGCCTTCATGGGTACACTTTTAAAACTAGGCCAGTGGCTTATTACTTGACCATTCACTACATATGTCATACTGTATAGACAGGCTTTATATTTAACGCAGATGGTGTCAGCTGTTAATTCGTTGCTGAGTGGTTAAGAAAGATATCAACAGTCATTTGGGTTTACTGAATTTTCAATGTTCTCACAGTCCTCTCAAGAGGATACAGTAAATTGTTGGAAATGAAAGACCTAAGTGGGTTCATGGGCAAGTTGAGCCAGCTATTTACTGTCTGGCGAAATACATCAAACCATCAGCATGTCCCTCTCCATTCCTCCTGTCAAACTAAACACCGTGAGGATTAGTGTTGACCCCTTTTCTCCTCTGCCTCCCTTGTCTGGGTTGGTAAACACACAGGACATGTCATGCAGTCTGGATTTGCAACCTACACCCATTAAGTCAACTGTTCTTGTCTTTTTCTTGCCAGTTACGTATGCATTGATAAAGTCTGTACTGTGTCCTCTTCTCTGACGTCCGTTAAGGCGTGGTTGTGCTCTGGATGCGAACACGAATGTTAACTGTTGGCTGATTGTCAACTACCTTCCCATTTTAATCTTAACTGTGTCTTCTCTTGTTTTTCAACAGATGAAAACCAGTTTGAGATGGACATCTGAGCTCCAGTATTACCTCCTGTGGAGAGTTATTAGTTAAAACACCTCCAAGGTCATTAATGACTGTAATGTATTGCATATAAGGCTTTTTTTTCCACCTTTTTTTTTTTTTTTTTTTTTAAATAAAAGCTTTTGTGAGGAACCAAAAAGAATGGAGAAAAGGTAGAAAAAACTGTAGGGTGTTTTTGACCCTAAAAAAGTGTGCTAAGCCAAGCAATGGTATTTAAAGGGCTGATTGGTTGCTCACTCACTTCAGAGCTGCAGCAGGATTGAAAAAATCCATCTTGATTTCACTTTTTTTAATCTTTTGTAAATAACATTGTACAATGTAGCCTATTTTTTAAGTTGGGGAATATAAAATGATTACATTAAGACATGTAGAGTTTTTCACTGCAGGCATCAGTTGTTTTGTTGTATTTCCTCCCAAAAACGGATGGCTAACAAGTGTCTCCAGATACTGGGGGTCAGGGCCTACTGAAAATCAGCACCTACTCTTGTTTTCTATGGAGGGAGAGCTGAAATGTGAATAATTTCAAATAAAGGCTATCCAAACTGTCAGCAATGGTGTGTATGTTTTGTTTTTTTTTTTGTTAAATGTATGAGTAATGTTTAGGATGGGGTTATTCTTCATATCTATGATGTAAAGTGTAATAAAAACACTGAATTATGCAATCTTTTTGCATTGAAGAGTGCCATACTGATGTGATGAGCTTCACCATCAACATCCAGTGTATGTGACACCATTAATACATGTAGTATTTAGTGGGGAAAATGCCTCATGTAGTCATTAACCTGCTGTTTTCACAGTTTCTAGTCTTCTTAACCAAATTTTAAGTTTTGCTTTTTTTAATTAAGTGTTTCATGACATGAAACTTTGGCCCTTGAAGCTCACTGCTTGTATTTTCTAAGAACATACAGGGCAAATCTGTAGTCTGTTAATGTGTACCTAATGTACACTTGAACTAGGAGGAGCTATTCCTCCTTAAGAACCTGTGTAGCACCTTGTATAACAGGAACACGTGGCCACAGAAACCTAAATGTTAAGGAGTTGCGTAACTGTGTCATGTATGGAGTGGTATGTTGTTATGCACCAGTAGAGCGTACTTCCCTCACTGAGGCAGACAGAGTTGGCCCATCTGGGTTGAACTGATTAAGCAGCTAAGCTTTAGGCTAAGTTATTAGCATTGAGGTCAAACATCTGCATACTTAATGTTACCAAGATGGAATATTAAGCAGTCAGATATGTCTTAGGAGATGTACATCTGATCATTTGTGACCAAGTCTGCTAAAACAAAAGCTTTTAATGCTAATTTTGTAATATTTTTTAACAAGCACATGGTGGCTATACAGGGCTGTACAGACCCCTGCACACTGTTTTCAGCCTCTCACACTCACCAGGGTTGGAGCTAGGTATGCCTGCTTGTTCCAGACACTGATCTGTAGATTAGGGAGGCTGACTGTAAGAGTGGGTCCGGTCTTAAGGAATGAGGTCAGCTGCAGCTCAAAGGCCAGGCATATTGAAACCCATCTGCAATGCTGGGGTGGGGTGACAACTGCTGGTATTTGACCAGGCAGTTATTTCAAATATGTCATTGTGGATTTACTGTATATCTGTGAGTTATGCTGAGACAGATATGGCCTCAAAACTTGGGTTTTAAAGCTACAGTATTGCTGATGTCAAGGTGCATCTTCCAGTGACAACAGTGCAACAGGACTCTGTGTGGCGACATGACTAAGTTAGTGATGTGGGTCAGTCTGCTCAACTGGTCTCGTCCCATGGCCGTGCAGGTGTGACTGTCAAACTTATCCGACTTTTGGCCTAAAGTGCTGTGATTTACATGGTTTTATTTATGATTAGACTTATAACCGGTTTAAACATGCTCAGTATTTGGCCCATCACAGTTCCTCAAAGAGCATGCAAGGTAAACTTGCTATGCGCCGTAGTGTTAGTGCACCCTACAGCAAATACTGGAGCCAGACGCACTGCAGTGCATATTGATAAGATAACTTTTTTTTTTTTTGCCAATGTCAGGGTAATATTCAATCACTGGGCTGTTTTTGTAAAATGTGCTGATTGACCTGCATGCACTGTTTGAACAAGTTTGTGTGTGTTTGCACTAGGTTGCACGTGAGAACAAGGACAGGTGACTGTGAAAAATGCCACATGCTCTTGTTGTGTAGTTTTGAGGGATTTCCTATCTGGCAGAGGGGGAGGTATGAAACTGAAAACGATACTCAAATGTTTTTGGTGACACATGGTGAGGAGTGGGTTATTTTATCTAAATGCACATTAACTGGTACACCTGATATAGTCATCCTGTGTCATTCTGGGATGGGCACCAGTGTACAAACACAGTTTTTATGTGCAGATTAAAAGGGGTGAGAGCTGTTATATGCCACAGGTGTATATAGATTTATACATAGACATTTGATTTGATTTCTACTACACCTCCAGTAGCATGATTAGAACTAACAACAAATTCCCTCATCCTCAACAACTGGCCTTCTGACCTTATAAAACCAAATGATTAAAAACTAAATCAACATGGGGTAAATCATAAGCTTAAGGGGCTTTTGACTGGCTAGATGTAAAGGGCACAAATGCACACGTATCATTGTGATTACAGGTTTAAAGTTTGTTCACTTGGGTCAAAAACTCTCAAACGTATGCAAAATCCCTCACACATCTGCACAGTAGTATGAAAGCCACTCTCTCTGCGCCGTAGATACTGTGTCATTTATTGTCATTGTACACAAGGTACAACAAAATGCAGTTGTAGTCTCTTTATTACAAGAAACAAAAACAGTAACATTCTTGTATGAATTCACGTCAGGAGGAATGTAAACAGCAGCAGCAAAAACACACATGCCACATACGGTAATTTGCCATTGGTCATTGTCAATAATTCCAAACTGATACATGGGATTATGTCCCTCTGCAGCAGTGGTTGCAGAAGTTCCTGTGCTCAAAATGGGAGATCCTTGCTGGCACGTTTTTCACTGGGCATGTGACAGTGACACATAAGCTTGCCAGTAACTTGCTAGACAAGGTATATTAGCCATTACTGAGCTAGGGCCAAAAGTGTGTGCAAACTGGCATTTGACAAGGTTTATTTTATTGTCTAGAAATGTGCTGCGTTGTGCAAACCCCCATATTGTTATACTGTGAGCATGACAAAGTAATTCCATATATTTCTGAGGTTATATTTGTCATAATTTCACAAAAAAAATAAAGTATTTAGTGCTATTTAACGGCATCACACAACATTAAAGCCAAATAGTGACCAAAAGTGTATAATTGTGACAAAAGGTTCTGCTTGCTCATTATTTGAAATGCTTAATCTTGGCTTGTAGAGAACCAGTCAATGGTTTGACTGCCATACATCCACAAAATGTTGTTTTGGATTATTTCTGCCTCGCACCACTGTAAACAACTTCGCTCCTGACCACCCCATGCCTTCCCTCTAAGTTTCAATGAACTCTTGCTCTATTGGCCTTTACCATAGACAAACTATTCCCCCTTTTCATCTCCATCCCCCTCCCTCAGCCCTCCGCTCCCCCTCCACTTTCCCCCTAAGAGGGGTGGGTAGAGTCGGCAGGCGGACGAGGCTCTATTTTTGTCAGCTGCTCCTGCTGAAGCCGTGGGTACAAGCTTGGGCTGAATTGCCCGGGTGACGATGTAAACAGACACTCACACACACGGCCTGCTCAGTCACATCTATCATGTCAGGGTGGGGATGAGGACTGAGCCAGACTGCATGTTTGTGTATGCATGGACCCACGTACTCAATTTCAAATGTACACTACAGTCACGCAGACACATTGCAAGAATGAAGTTTTTAAGAGTGACTTTTGTTGAGTAGACGATATTGTATTCCTAGATGTGCTGCACTTTATTAGCAGCTTGTGTCTCAGATTTGATTTCACTGTGTTGGATTACACCAGATTCACAGACAAATACAGTGTATGTCATCACTGGTTTAATCATTCTAGCTCCTGTGGACAAGGTTTGCAACATAGGACTACATAAAGGTCTTAAAGTGTAGAAAATTACAAGAAACACTTTCACAAAACTTTTAAATTGTCCTTAGAGAACTAAACCCACATTGAGAGCAAACCTTGGCCATGCTCACAATAAAACAGATTGCATAGAGTGACACTGTAGAATATTTTTTGTGACCATGTATTGGGCTCAATCTTATGATAGAGCTAAACATTCCTTTGCTGCTCCTTGCAGAATCTCTGATATGTCTCACAGAATGGTCTCAGATCAGTCTTTTGACAGCTACTGCAAGGCTATTGCCTAATGTGTCACCAGTAACAGTACCTTTCACCAACATGTTTTCCATGCATGACTTAGTTTGTACCAGCTGTAAATATAGCTTAGTGTGTGTATATGTCAAAGGTCAGGTCAGGTCAGGTCTTTCTCGGGAGCACCCCTGGCCTACAACTCTGTCTATTGTTTTAGGCCAGCTATTGTACAAACATACTGTGCAAGCTGGTATCACATGTTGCTACACGGTCTGGTATCACCTTGCAGAACAGAAAGACCGATTCCTTTTAAGCTCTGTCAATGGCAGCTGTAAAGCCGGCTGGCTGCTGGTATGCCACTATGTTCACACTGGACTCATGTAGTGTCATGTCAGATAAAGGAACCGAGATGATGTTTCACAACCCTGTCTCACCTAACGCCCCTTGTATGTGTGTGCAGTACGTGTGCATGGGTGCCTTCAATGGATAGCTGTACAGTGCTGGACCTAACACCCATCCACCTCACACTGCCCCCCGACATCTCTTCCACCACTGGCTTTTATGTGCTGCACTCACAATAAAGCAGATACTGCAAATGCATGTGTTTGCACATGTGCGCACGCGTGCCTCACTCTGTCTTGTCACAGCCAACCTGAAAAGAGCAGAGACACTGACACTGAGTTAAAGCTGGACATGTGCAGAGAGGCCCAGGAGCCATAACTCTTTCTTGTCATAACAGAAACGGAGCAGACTCACTCAGATATCGTCTGCTCTTCTAACACAACATATCACAGCTACACAGGCATAGTATTGGGACACTGTAACACAGATTCTTCTCAAGCATTTTGTTGATTTAAAGGCATTCAGTCCCTTTGTTGTAAGCTTGTCTTTAAATGGAAGCTTTGAATTTTAAGATGAAAATGTTTGTTTTGCAGCAATACAGATGAAATGTATATTTCGTTTAAACCAAGCAATTTAACTGCTCCCACATATGCTGATTTTATGCTGGAGGGCCTTAATCTGAGTGGCATGTGATGCTAATAATTACATTTACCAAAAGAAAAATAAAGCAAAGACATTGGCACATATATTAGCCCACATAAGAAGAGTCAACAGCCTGTTCATTATAGTGCAAGAAACAACAACCTGCGCCTCAGAGAAGAATAGACTGGTAGTAGTCTGACATCTGCTGGAGGAAACGCAGTAATGCACCTTAGCCAAACAGGTGCATTAAACACAATGATGTATTTAAATAAAAGAGCTTCAAAATGTTTGTTCATTTATATATATACATAATTATATTAATTAATATAACATAATACCTCATGTTTTTTTAAAAACGTCTAAGAGCTGTAAGTTTCCATAAGCTTATTACAATCAAATTCCAAGGCAACTAGGTCACGAATCAATGATTAATTTTTATTAGTCACCCACCTTGGCTGTCTTCTCCCCTCCCGCACTTATGTCGTCACCGACTCGGTGATGTAGGCCCATTTAATCTTTTATCTAGTCAGATGACCAGGAGTCACTGCTTTTTCCCCTGACGTCCCTCTGGTCATCGCTCTGCCCTGTGATTGGACGCCACCAGCAGCGACTGCCGCAGCGGCCAATCCCGTCCTTTGTTGCCCACGAGCACTCCCCGTGCCGTACCCTTCAAATGACGTCACGTCCCGCAAACGCGATACGCACTCACTGGATCTCTGGACAGAAGAGGGTCGCTCATTGCGGTAAAAAAATAAACATAGTAAACACTAAAGACAGAGGGAGTTTCTTTTCTACACCGACAGTGCTGCTTTAAACAACATAGGAGGATACTATTTATTCACAGGTAGGTGGTCCAACCGGTACCCTCACGGTTATTGTGTTGTTAGGAGCGTAGTCATCATGAACTTAGGGGGCTGGAGAACTGAAACTGTGGGTTGTGGCCTGCAGGTGCAACTTCTGTCCGACCTATGCTAATAATTTATAATATTTCTTAAACAACATATTAATAACCTAACTAAAATGTACGTTAAAATATACTAAGACTTCCACAGTACACAATACCACTGATATGAGTGGACTGTTAGCTTGGCTACATTAAGCTAGTATGGTAATATTTAGCTAATAAACTAGCTTAATAGTCGAACTTAAATTAATGTAACGCGGCTAAATGTCACCTTAGTGTATAGCAACAAAGACTTTGGTTATTGTAACGGAAATATTCGTTGTTCTGTCAGTCTGTCGTGACTTAGCTCGGTCCATATGTTTTCCTTCGTGTGTGTTTGTGTGAGAAAGCTGTGGTTCTGATTCTTCCTAATTAGGTCCAATGGGGTGTCTTACATACACCCTTCAGTCCAGTGGTGTCTCTAGATGGAGAGAAGGTAAACACAGGCTGCCAGGCTACAGAGCTGCTATGTAACACGGCCTGTGTAAGAGGCACAGTCTCAGGAAAATGAAGCTCTTTTTGTGTATCAGGCCAGCACAGTCTTGTGCCTCAGCTTTGCCTGTTTAGGCCATATTTTTGTGTCAACACAGTTTTTTTTTCTTGTGTAGGATAAAGGGAATACAGCTGCATTTTAGTTGTGCAACCCTGTGTTGTGTAATGACAATAAGTAACTGAAATGAAGTTAAAGATGGCATCACATGGTCAATTTCATTAGTACTATACACGTTTTCTTTGTGAACTTCTGCATAAAAAAGGGAACCATTTTAATAAAAGCACATTCTCACAGTATCCTCTCAGATCATTACACTTGGCATTTACTATATATCAGTTTAACTACAGCCACTAATGCTGGCAGCTCTGACCTGGTTTACAGAGTTTAGATTTGTTCGATCAATTGCCTCCTTTGTCCTGCTCTACAGAGGTATTGTTTTGATGGAAGTTAACAACTTCCACCCATTGTACATTGTGGAAGGCTGCCATTAAAGTAACATATGTTAGTGAACTGGCTTCGCCTGTTTACTCCTTTGATAATATATACAATGCCATTGTCGGAGGGATTAATGGATTCAGAGACATCTCAGGTGCACTGTCTGTGTGTCTTTACCTGATAATATCATCATGATTCTGTTGTGGAAACATTATATGAGCTCACTCTTTTATTCTTGCAGTCCAACAGGAAAAACAAATGACAAACATGCAAATGAACATGCACTTAGTCATACAGTAAACACACATGCAAACTGTGCAAGCCTACATATGACAGACCTGTGAATCACTTGTCATCGTTACTTAATCTGATACCAAGGACTGGTGCAGATTTATATGGGTACAATAAAGGCCAACGTGTCCTACAAGGTGAACTTTGATGCTGTAGACATTCTTAGTGGTGTCAGATTACTGATTATCGGTAAGGTCCCTTTGAAAGAAGCCCTTTCTCAACCTTTAGCCAGTAATGTAACACTCTTGTGACTTATGTGAATGACTTATGCGGTGGAACAAAGATGCAACAGCCATCAAAGAAGCTTCACTGTTAACAGGGAGAGAGAGAGAGAGAGAGAGAGAGAGAGAGAGAGATCTGATAATTGTGTTATTTTACTAGTCCTTGCTGCCTTAAGGTACAACAAAAACAAGCCATCAGGGATCATTCTGTTCCTCCTGGAGCATGGTAACCATAGTTACAGAGGCCTTGCCATCTGTCAGCAGCTTTAAGAACACATTCAGGTAGTGAAATGTCCAGCCATCTTTTGAAAAGCACTGCACAGAGAAGCTTACTGCTGATGATGTAGTAATTGTGACTTAATACAAGATTAACAGTTGTATTTCTTCTATTTCCCCTTGGGTCTATTTAATGTTACACTGTCATGGTGTTGACAAATGCACTCTTATTATTAGGTATACTCCAACTAGGAGCCATCCTTGAACCTGGTTGTTAAATTATTACCAAATTAGGTAATCAAAGAGATTAAAACCAGTTGTTATACTTTGGACCTAATAAATATAGTGTTGTTTCTTCCTGTACAGATAAAGGCATTGGTGTCTACCAATTTGAGATGTGCCTCTTGACGCATTTCAGTTTACAGCTACTGCATTGCTTTGTTATAGGCAGTAGATTGCATGTGGCTGAAGAAGCTGAGCAGAGAGGAGTTGGAGTGCTATTTACATGTTTATAGTGTACATATACAACTTGACAGAGGAATCCTGGGAGGCCTAGCAGAGATGCAGTTTTCCATCTGGCCCACCCTCCTTTGTTATGGCTGTTCTACATGATCAAATCCAGTGATGAAGGCAAGCATGAGGGTTGTGATGGACCCGGATCTGCCTTATCAGAAGCTATTAGTGAGAGGTTGGGAAATGCATTTCCTTCTCACGAGGTCTAGAGCGGAACAAATAACCTTAAGACTCCAAGCTGATCACAAACATTTATTCTAAACAGCCTAGAGATGAAGACGGTTCCTGAACAGGCGACAGAATGAAAATCTTTAATCCCCTAGTGTTCTGTTCATCTCACACATCACACGGAAACTACGAATGTGTGATGTTGATCGTTCGACATGTCACCTTTCATGTTTGTGTGTCTGTGTTTCTGAGTAAAGAGAAAGTGCGAAGTACAACCAGTACAGGCCTGTCTGGTCACTGCACTGTCTTTCTCCCACAGTTCGTTTGATTAGCCTTACCCTGTACACTGTGAAGCTGACTCCTCCATTTGTTAAGTCTGTGTGTGAACAGGAAGAAAATGGTGCTTATCTCTGGTAGGGCTGATGTGGGTTGTGATTGACTATTGACTCATAAGACAACCTCAGCAAGCAAGAAAAATAATATGCAGTGCTTGTCTTTCCTGTGTGGCTGTGGAGACCATGGTTGTTTGCTATATGAGACTGCAAAGACAGGAACCTGCATGCAGGTGATGAGTTGAGGGATTAAGGATCAGCTATATGCTGTGTGCTTTCTGTTCTGGGAGACAGTTGCATCATTTCTGTGCCTGCCTGAAAATGTTCTGTTCTTATATCAGGACTCAGAGGAATTCATTGTCTAATGTGACTCTAGAGGCTGAATTACACACACACACACACACACACACACACACACACACACACACACACACACACGCACAGACACACACACATGCACAGACACTCATTTACATTTCTCTGTGGTCCATACAATACCACACATTTCTCTGATCTTGAAATAGACTTAAGGTGCATTCACATAAATATAATGATAACTGCAAACCGTGATGATAGATTGTTGTTTGAGCTTAACGGTGTTATATATCAGGGATGGGAATCAAAAACCGGTTCCAAATTGTTTGATCCATTGGAATCATATGCCTCAGATTTTATCATTTGCTTTTTATCAGTGCCAGCATGCTTTCTGATGGTTAATACTGCTTCCCAACTGAGCAGCGTGTCAGTAACAATGGGTAAATATCCTGTGTTGTAATAACATTAGAACCATGCAGGCAGGCATAGCAGATTTTTTCTATGACTAAGAAAATCTAAATGAAAATAAGTTTTATCCAAACATTCTCTCATTTCATCTACACTGTGTTCAGACTCAAAGATGATAAAACAGTTGCACTGAGGCTAAAAACACATTTTTCCGCACAGAAAAATTGATTGGGAATCAATAAAGAATCAGACAGATAAGCTGTACATGTGAATACTTATGTATGAGCGTATTTAAAGTATGAATTTTTTTTAATTGTACAGCCCATATCTGCATAAATAGAGGAAAACCAGTAACTAATTTCTAGTACGCAACTTGGGCACTCAACTTGTATTCTCCTCATTGCACATCAGTACTGTCATTGTTAAATACAAAATTCATCCTCCACGTGTGTTTACTGTAGTGTTTACTCAGCAGACTTATTAAAATGAGTAAAGTGTCACTATTTAACACCATCTCTCATATTTTCTTGTTATTCAGGTGATTGTTCGACCCAAAGATGAATTTTGAGCAGCCCCCTCCATACCCAGGCAGTGGCCCCACTGCTCCAGGCTACCCAGCCCAGGGCCCACCTCCCCAAGGCTACCCACCCCAGGGTTATCCTCCACAGGGATATCCTGTGAACATGGAGCAGCCTAATCCATCTTACCCTAACTACCCTGCCGGACCAATGGGCCCTGGAGGTCCTTATCCTGGCCCAGGACAGCCTCCCTATGGGTACGCTGGACAACCAAATCCACAGTTCGGCTGGCAGGGGGGACCCCCTCCTGGACCCATGTATGGGGAAGCTCCCAAAAACACAGGTGAGCAATAACACACGTCAGAGATTGATGCACGTATGTACGGTATTCATAACAGTGTCAGAACAGAATGGTTGGAGGGCCAGTGGTGATATGAGCAGTGCTATCCTAAAGGACAAAGTGCTGACAGGGAATAGTTAAGTCATAGAACTGTGAAAGGGTTTGCTGTATTGAATGCAGGCTTTTCAAAATATAGTGTCAGGTAGCCAAAAATCACAAATAGAAAGAGGCTCTTCATTTGACCAAATACTTTATTTTTGAGCAAAAATTGCTCAAAAATTTTTGTCACATTTTTTACAGTGTCACCTTTTCATCTCAGATAAACAGTTCACTTAAAATTTTATTTATTTTTTTGACTAAGAGTAGAGCTGCATCAGAAGAGTCTCAACAGGCCGCTACACCTAGCAAGGAGAGGCAAGCTAATGTGCTAGCATGTTTACCAGCAGGTGATCACTTATGGCTGTTTGAGCTATTACAGTGTTGTTGAACTTTTTGTGCCCAAGACACACCAAACGGGAGCCGAAATCTCAAGGCACACTTGTAATTACATCTGTGCACAATAGCTTCAACATGCCTGTTATCACTCTTATCACAACATAAGACAATAAAAATAAGACAGGTAGCTTTTGTGATACTGCCTACTGACAGTTTTTTCTTTTCTTTCGGTGGTAGGTCGTCTTCCCTGGTGCTTTGTTGTAATTTACTCCGTACAATAAAGAGATCCATTGTCCCACTCACTGCTTTCTCCTTTTAAATGTTATCATCCCTCACACTGGCTGCCAATCAGGGCTTTTGATGTGTCACACACTTATAATTCCCACGCACACACAGTGAGGCTCCCTGCAAAGGTTTTTAAATTAAATTCAATTAAATTACAGTTTTTTAGCTAGTTTGCTTCTTTGTCAGGAAATGGGTGCACACAACATGCTGATAGAGTCAATTAAAATTCATTCATAACTATTTGTGTAGGCCTAGTTGAATATTGCAATAATAATGTGTGGTTATCACAAAATCCTGCGGCTCACCTGCACTGGCATCACGGCACATCATATGAGAACCACTGATCTAATAGAGACTAGACCAAACTGAGTTTGGGTTCGATCGTGTTGTTATGTGAGATATTACTGAGTAAATTGCAGTCAACATTTAATAGTTATTGATGACTCACATTTGCTGTCTTGCTGTGTATCTGATATTTTATCAGCAAGACAGTCTGAGCAGCGGAGGTGGAAGTCTTTTGCTCTGCAACAGAAATAGAAAAGTAATCTATATCGGAGGGATCCTTACTTGTTGTTAAAAAAATCTGAACAAGTCATTATGTTTGTATGAATATTCATAATGATACAGTATAATGAATATTGGATATTTATAACATTTTTGCATTGTTTAAATCAACAATTTCTCAAAACCTTAAATTAGCCTATCCACACCTATGTCTGTCTGTTGGTCTCATGACCCATGCCTTGCAGGTTGTCGCAGTCTGTCTATATTGTCCCTATAAAGCCTTTTTTATAGAAGACATAGTAGGAAAAGCACAGGTATAAATAATAAAATTAATGATGGTTGAATATCATCTAGCTGCTTTGGCTTCAGGGTCTTTTAATACTTTAATAAAACAGAGACACAATAATGTTATTTAACTACAACAAGTGAAAATCTCTACTGGTAATAAAAATCCTAGTATTTCCATGATCAGTTAATCTGCCATTTATTTTTCTAGGTGAGGCTAATTTATGATTCATTTGGTTAATAAAACATCTAAAATTTGTGATAAATGCCCAAGATGTGTTGAAGTTGCAGACACACAAAGATATTCACTTCACTGTACTGTGAAACAAGGACAAGAAGAAAATCCTCACAGCTGAGGTGCTGGAACCACCAAATGTTTCTGCACAAAAAAACAACAACTTAAATGTTAAATCAATTATCAAAAAAGTTGCCCATTCATTTTCTGTCTGTTGACTGATTGATTGATGAATGAATTGTTTCAGCAACTAGTACTGCAAAAACGCAGCACCTGCATGTAGAGTAGGCAAATTAAGGATAAAAACTGTGAAGTCAAGCCAGGTTTAAGATAAAAGGTGTGTCAGTGCAGTAGCACCTCCCAACTGAGCATCCAGAACGGAGTGTAGCACAAGCTGTGAAACAAAAAGCACACATGGTGTGGTAAAATATTCAGAATGAATATGCAAAGAGAACAGCGGAGCTTCCAGAGAACACAGTTAACACCTTTATGTATTAAAGCGCGCAGCGAGGTGTTACTGCTCGTGTAACTGATTTAAGATAAGCCTTTTCTGGCTGATCAAAGGAGAGTGTTCTGCTATCAAGATCCCTGCTTCGACTTATCTCACTGGAGACATTCATTATTTAGTAGTGGCCAATTATTAACCAGTCATATCATTATCAGAGTTCAGTGTGATAAGTGATCAGCTAGCTTCACTTAATCTTTTGACCAGGAGCTGGTCACCGTGGTAACACACTCACCTATGTCATGAGCCACTGCACCTGGTTGTTAAAAGCTGGATGACTGTTTCCTTCCACATGAATGATTAATCACAAACACAGAAGGGGAGATGTATTCATTCAGGCCCTTTGTTTGACTTGGTTTTTCATCGTGTGTGTGGAACAGATGGTAAACTTCACATATGGGTAACAATCCTTTCACGATTTATTCAGATGTATTGACTGAAGGCGGAGTAAAGCCACTACTGTACATGTGAAGTTAAAGGGAAATGCCTCGTTGGGAGCACGGAGGTGTGGAGTTCTGAAAGCTCTCATTTCATTGGTTTAATGATACCTCAAAGCAGTGCCAATGTTACTCAACTGTAACGCTGTCTGATCATGGCTCTGGGCTGCTATGGTATTACCATGGTGACGTGCCTCCCATGATGAATGTAATTAGAGGAAAATCAGAGCGGGCATGGTTACACTTGAGCTCACCGCTGAAGACTTGACGATGAATTATCTCTGGGTTTCATGCAATTCCAGAAAAGGAATCACTAATTGCTTTCTTTAAATTGTCTGCCATTCTTTTCCCTTCTCTTCTATACCACCTTCTCGACCCTTTTCTTTCTTCCTGCGCTTCTCTGTCCCTCTTTTTTTTTTTTACACTCCAGTGTATGTGGTGGAGGACAGGAGAAGAGACGACACAGGAGACACATGCCTGACAGCCTGCTGGACAGCTCTGTGTTGCTGCTGTCTCTGGGACATGCTGACATAACTACTCCCCAACTGTTCACCCCCATTACCCCCTTGCCCCCTATTTCTGTGCCTCAGGCCCCAACCACCCTCCTCCCCTACCCCAAATCTGCCTTAAACCGTGCACTCCCTTAAAACCACCTCCTCCATTTCCTCTACAAGTCTTTTCCCTCGTCTATAAATAAAAGCCTCGATCCCATATGGAAGTCTCTGTCCGGAGCCATTTACTCTACCTTGACAAGAAGTCCTCAGCGCTGACTGACTGACTCTGTCCAGGGGCTACTCTGTAGCAGCTTGTAACTGAGCTTCTAAACATAACCTGAATTTCAGGCTCTTCGCTGTAATCTTACACCAATACACCACAGGCACAGACGCGCGCACACACACACACACACACACACACACACACACAAACAGTATACTTGGATCTCAGGCTCATCTAGTGTGAGGCTCTTTGGCACTTTATGACGATTACCTCTGTAAGATACTACTCCTGCCTGCCCTGTTAACCATCTCCAACCTTCCCTAACCCTCCTTTACAGCCGTGCTACTTCCCATCGCCAAAGGCAACCCCCTTACCCCAGACCCTCCCCTATAACCCAAAGGCCACCCAGACCCCGGCTGTTAATGAGCCACAGGGCGCTCTTAAAAAGCTGATGCTTGAAATATATCCCTTTCATTTGCACAGAAGCTGTTTTTGCTGACGTTAATGTCTTCAGGTGGAATCAATAAGTGGAATGCATTTTTAAAGATGACACTGATTTATGTTTGATTACTGTTACAGTCGATGGCCACAGTTTTTTTTTCATGGTAATCTTGATATGAGAAAAAAATATTCCAATGTTATTTTTATTACATACCTTGGAGATAAAACTGAAAATCTGAAAAAAAAAAAAAAAAAAGTTGTGATTGATTACACAAGAAACCAAATGACCTGTCAGATGCCTTTTTTTGCTTTGGATGAGAAACTTGCATTAAAATAACTTATTCCCATGAAATGGAAGACTTTGTCGTTTGTGTATTTTTGGGGGGGATTGCAGTCTGTGTGTGTGAGGGAGGGTAAAAAAGAGAAGGGAGTACAGATCAGTATACTGTAGCTGCC
Source organism: Epinephelus fuscoguttatus (assembly GCF_011397635.1). Taxonomy (NCBI): domain Eukaryota; kingdom Metazoa; phylum Chordata; class Actinopteri; order Perciformes; family Serranidae; genus Epinephelus; species Epinephelus fuscoguttatus. Next base: position 32,113,607 of record NC_064760.1, on the reverse strand, counting down.
GGGGCCTGGCCCGATCCATTCAACTATTTATAACACAGCTGCTAGTGCAGGATGTTGGTTGCAACATGGCTGCCTGCCTGATGTGTTAGCAATATGTTTCACTAAAGCCAAGCCAAGTAAAACTTAAAACCAGGTACAGTTTTAAAACTGACAAGAGAATAAAGTACAGGATGTGGATGGATTTCTACTGCACAAAGGCAGTGGTGACAACTAACTAAGTACATTTACTTGTACTTCACTTGAGTGATTTAATATTATGCTATTTGCTACAATTAAGATGGGGAATATTATACTTTTTACTATACTACATTTATCCTACAAGTAGAATTACTAGTTAAACTAAAAAAAATGGTTGATGAGGTTAGTGGATAACACTTAAAATAATTAAGTTTCTCCAGCATAAATTAACATATTTTAGTCAGGTTTTTTTTTTTTGGTTGCATTTTTAAGTTGGATGGAATCAAAATTAATAAATTAGAATATATTAAATAAAATAATTCTACCACTAAATATCACCACAAGTTTTAGATAAATATTAAATTGGTTCAACCTAATTAATAGTTTTTCCATGGTGAAAGCAAATTATGTGGGTTGTACTAATTTAACTTGAGTTTAATCTGAATATTAAAGACTTGTAGGATTAATGAATAATGTCAGAGTGGGAACTACTTAAAAAGATGCATGCAAATTGTTACCTTAATTTTTTTTTAAGTTGAATGAGGGAATTATTTTTTAGACTGATACTTTTCAGATTACATTTTACAAACAAAATGAAAGGATCGTTTTATAAAATATGATGTATTGCTATAAATTTATCCACCAACATGAAGAATTAAATACTAAAGTTACTGCTTAGATGTGAACATGAACAGGGGTCATTCTGCATAATGAATACTTTTCATTTCTGAAGTACTTTTTGTTGCTGATACTTAGTTTTATGTAAGTAAAACTCTATACAGGACAGCACCACATTTTGGTTTTCCCTGGTAGTGTGCAGTTGGTTTTAGAGCTGTTATCCTGAAAAAAAGCTTCCTGCTGCAGCCAAAAGCTAAGCTGTGAGACCAAAACTGTCAAGGCTAATATTTTTGTAGCCTTCCCCGGATGTGTGCTGACACAATAGGCCTGTTTCATGTTAGACTTTTTTTCGTGAATATATATGAATATTATCATAATATACATACAAGTTTTTACCCCTCTTCACATCCTTCCCGGCCTCTCCTCCCATGACCTTCCCATCCTCCCTCCTTCCCCTGGAGGCCTCACAGCAGACATTTTGACTCATCACAGTAGGAAAAGCACAGGTATAGATAACATTAATAATAATAAAATTATTGTTATTGCATTTAGCTGCTTTGATTTCAGTCTCACTGTCTGTCTCACTGGGACACTTGAATAGAGCCATCGTCGGTGTTATCTGTAACACCTGTGCTTTTCCTCCATCAACAAGCCAAAATGTCTGCTGTGAGAAAAACCTGTCGTGTCCCTGAGCTGTGCAGGCAGTTCCTTCAAGCTCACGGCTTGGCTCCAATGTTGATTGTCAGCTGTGAGGCCTTTTATATGGACAGGCGTGTGCCTTCCCAAATCCTGTCCAGTCAACTGAAGTGACTGAAGGCGGACTCCAGACTTGGTGTAGAAACATCTCAGAGATGAGCAAGAGAAACTGAAGGTCCTGAGCTAAATTTCAGCTGTCATAGCAAAGGGTCTGAATACCTATGTCATTGTAATAATATTTATGTTCTTTTCCCCCTTTTTAACTCTAAAATCCTGTTTTTCACAGTTTTAAGTTAAAGATCTAAGACTTTTTTATGCACACAAAAGACATTTCTCTCAAATGTTGGTCGCAAATGTGTTTAAATCTGTTAGCAAGTTGTTTTTTTCCAAGATAATCCATCCATCTGACGGGCGTGGCATATCAAGATGCTGATTAAACAGCATTATTACTACACAGGTTTGCCTTGGCATGGTCACAATAAAATGCCACTCTACAGTGTGCAGTTTGATTGCACAACACAATGCCACAGATGTCACAAGTTACAAGGAAGTTTGCCATTGGCATGCTGACTGCAGGAATATCTACTAGAGCTGTTGCCTGAGAACAGAATATTCATTTCACCACCATAAGCCTCTGTTCTGTCGTCTTCTGTGAATTTGGCAGTACATCCAACCAGCCTCACAACTGCAGACCGTATGTAACCACACCAGCTCAGGATCTCCACGTCCAGGGTCTTCACCTGTAAGATTGTCTGAAACCACTCACCCTTTACGACATCTTAAGACCCATTTGTCTGCTACCGTGACCTCATTTAGCAGCATGACAATGCACTACCGTTACGTTGCAAGAATCTTTACACAATTCCTGGGAGCTGAAAACATCCCAGTTCCTTGCACGAACGTCTTAGATCTTTAACTTAAAGCTGTGAAAAATGGGAGTTTGAGTGAAAATGAATTTGAATGATTTCAGCATTTTACTGGGGAAAAAAAAAAAAAAGCGGAGTGGTCTGAATGCTTTTTGAATGCACTGTAGCCATGTAATTCATAGTTGTTATAAAAATACCACTTCTTACACGGCTGAGAGGGGATGAGGCATCTCTGATTCAATAGAAAATGAAGGCTTATCTGTAAGCACTTGGAGTTAACAGGCGTAATTGTAATGGCTACTTAAAAGCACATCAGAATCGATGACCAGTCAGTGTCGAAAATATTAGCCCCTACGTGTATGTGTGTGTGTGTGTTCAGAAAACTAAGCAACGTGTTTGAAAAGAGGTGGTACAGTAGTTGTGTGTGGGTGTTACTGGAATGCCATCAAGACATCAATGTCACTTACGTATTCATTTCTTTCAGTTCAGAATATCCAAGGCATCTGAAGCCGCAGCACTATTAATAAAGAAGGAAAAGAATGACCTGTTTCAATCAATAGAGCTTTTTTTTTTCTTCTCGCGGTATACCAACAACACTCCAAAGATTGCTTTGAAATGCAACCAATGTTAATGTATGCCATTCAAATGTGGTGGAAGTTGCCGCTGTAGAGAGAACATCAATCATCTTCAAACACACAAAAAAAAGAGATGAAAGTGAACTACACGTCTCTCAGTTGAAGTAAACAATTATGTTTTATTGATAAGGTTCTCAGAAGAGTCTCGTTTCAGTGAATGTATAAGAATCATCCTTTGATAATACTGATTTGGTACATTATGACATCCAGCACGAGTCTCTTCACAGTGAGAGGGATCCATTACTGCTACTGCTGTTGGGATCTAGGACAGAAATATCTCTGCTTCCGAACAAAAAAACAGTCAAAAACAACAAACTGGGGGGGTTGATATTGTAGATATGGAATATTAGAGTGCCACAAAACTCTAGAGTAGTAAGACCAGCTAAAGATTTTGCACATTACAAGCCACTTCCTCTTAGAAATATAAAACTTGATATTCTGGACAATATTCTACTGTGCTGCATAAAGGTAGGTCTATACACTGTACATCGAAATATAGTTCGAAAAAACAGATTTCACAGTTTTAAAGACTTTATTTAAAGTATAAACCGTTTTTTTTTTTTTAAAACACTTTATTACATAAATTATTCTTTTTGAGAGTGACTATTATTTGCTCTGGCAGCAAACGGAAATTAATACAAAAACAAAATGAACATTTCTTACATATTTTACAAAAGAAAATAAACTCATCCATTAATGTTCATTTGGAATAGAACTGGTGACTCATTCATGATTGTCATATAGTACTAAGAATAAATAAATTAAAAAAGAATAAAATAAATACTAACTTAGCATGTTTTTCCGGACTCTGTGAGTGGTGTGTTTGATCGTTCTGTACAGAAGTGCCTTGGTGAAAGTCTCACAATTCTACCGCGACTGAAACGTACAAAACTACGGCATCTACAATATACGCAACATCCTGAAATTTAGTGTAGTCGGACACATATGTAGTAATATGATTCTTCACCCCATTTTAAAATAAACAATGCTGTGTGATACCACTGTCCACAAATATAGCCATCACTTTTTTTTATTTGTTTTTTTTTTAAAAAAGTTTATTCTCCAGTCCGTTAACAGCTTGGATTTGTTCAAGGATGCCGTTAGCTTGTGTGTTGCTCGGTTGGATGTGCGCCGCCTCAGCAGCAGAGGACTGGTCCGTGGTGGACGATGGGAGGCCTGAGACAGGGAGACGACTCATAGTATTGGACGACCTTTAACATTGCCTTGTCTGTCGCTGTTTATGATGTCCTCCGTGTGATGTGTTGGTTGCAATGGCTGCACTCTGGAGTGGCTTTGTCTCCACTTTGGTCCCTGTGCCTTCAGTGTCTATTAGAGACAGAAGCACCGCAGAGGCCAGCGCAGTACAACTCCACTGTGTGTTCAGTAGCTGTCATGGCCGCTCTCAGTGTGACCCAAAAAATATGGGCGAAAATATCACTATCTTTTTTAAAAAGGGGAATCTTCTTATTCATTAAGCAACAGTTCTCAAGAGTTCTTCAGTGCTTTTTCAGTTGTTCAAAGTTTTTTTCAAAAACAAAAAAACGAACTGTTTGACTAAATTTTTTGCCTGTGGCAGTAAAATTAACAATAATATGTTTTCTGATAAGTCATTCTTTTCAAAAGTCCCTGCAGCGTTCCGTGAGTAACCCCATTTGTTGGTTAATTCTCCATGGGTTTTAAGAGGAGTAGGGTTGAGGAGGCTGGGTAGGAAAAAGGAGCAGGATCTAGAGAAGTGAGAGTGGGGAGAGTTCAGGTGGGCTGTTACCTCTTGCCCATCTCGTTCTGTCTGAGGAACTGGATGTTGTTGCTGCTGTCAGCCAGTTCTGGATACTGCTCCACAGGCAGTACATAGTAGCCATCGTAGCCTTGTACTCTACCTGTCGTTAGGAGCTGCTGTCGCTCCCCCTCCGTCCAGAGGCGACTGCCTCCCTTCCCGTCCCTGGCCCTCTGCTGCTCCTTGGCCCAGGCCCCAGCCAAGGCTCTCTGCCTGGCCAGCTCCAACAGTCTTACCTTCTCTTCATCCACCACGTCCACAGCGAGCCCGTACCGAACGCTCAGTACTAACGACGGAACTGCAAACTCTACAGTCACTCCTCTCCTAGAGCGGCCACTCACGGTCACATTGATACCGCTCTCTAGTGACTTACGCCCATTGGTAAGCCCCAGAGCCAGCAGGTCACTGTCAGCAGAGCCGACTTTCACAAAGTAGTGACAGTCTTTTCCGTCCTGGGTGTAATGGGTGCCTTCGAGGTACTGGGCGCCATTGAGCACCAGAGCCACTTTACGGCTGTCGTCACTGGCCAAAGCTGAAACGCCAGCTACCACTCGGCCTTCCTTCAGAGCCAGCATTACTCCTCGGCCTATTATGGGGGTGCTGGTGCCGAACCAGTGACCAGGCTTGTCCTTGCGTCTGCGGCGTTCCTTGTTGAGGAGACGACCCTCCAGTGCCATGAAGGCCTGGTTGTGACGCTCTGCTGCCTGCTGCACGCCAGTGATGAGCTACATGAGAAATAGAGCTTTGTCACTTTGTTTACAGATAGAAGAGCAGTATGTAACATTTAGGGGGATTTAGTGACATCTAGTGGTGAAGACTGCAAATTGCACCCAGCTGAAACTTTCCCCGGTTAAGATTCCTTCAGTGTTCATTGTTTGAAAGGTTTTAAGTGGGAGCCGATTTATCCACAGAGGTCTCATCCTCTCCAAAATAAACGGACCAGGTGACTAAAACTGGTCAAAACTCTGAATAAAACAGTTTCATCTTAAAAATCAGTGTTTCTCCTACCTTGTTTTGCTCACTGGAGAAGGGCTACTAGCTTAGCACCTGCTAATGTGCTACTTTTTTTTCCTGATAACTTTAGAGATCCAGACATTCAGGACGATTTTACCATGAGCTGAATTATTTGCAGCGGTCTCATTTTCTCCAAATCAAACAAACCGGATGTAAAATCTGAATAAAGCAAAAAATCATTGTTTTTCGAATGCTACTCATAAGGTAAGAAAGGAAAACACAAATATTTTTTATCTTCAGGTGATTATACAATTAAGAAAACATACTTATTATATTATATTCCATCGCAGCTAATATGTCCCCCTAAATCTTACACACTTGACTTTTAACACACAACTGACTAGAATGTGCAAATATTGCTGTGACAGATGACTGGTGTCTGTATTAACACGAACAGCTGAATCACCACCATGGGGTTAATTTTGGCTTTGATTCTCCTGAATATTGTAATATTTTCAGCACAGCGGTCCCTACCTGTCCGTTCTCACAGTGCTGGGTGGCCTGCAGCTCATACGGCGGCTCCACAAAGTAGAGTGAGTGTCGAGGGAACCCTGGGATTATGTTACTGAGCTGGAAGCCAAACATCACCAGCCAGCTCTTCACATCTACAGCAGACATGAGGGAAATTAATTAGCCGAGTGACAAAGTTAAACACGGTAGCAAATGAATCTTTTTTTTCTTTTAAAGCATAAAAACGTGAAAGTGTGTTTGCCTGTGTGTCTCATCTGGTGTTATGCTAAGCTATCAGCTACTGTGCCATCTGCAGTACATTGTTACTTGCATAAACAATGTTTTCCATAACATAACAATTTGTTTCTTCCACACGCTGAAGATATATCTAAGACAGTGTCAGGAAATAAGGTAGGTTTAGCTTGTCCTGGAGTCTGAACTGATGTTACCTCATCTACTGTCTGACCATTACAGCACTGGTTTTATGTGACTATTCTGCTGCATCAACATTACATTCTTGAAAAAACATATGCTGACTTAGTAAATTGTTTTGTGTGAAACATCCCCTGTGTCTACTGTGGTGAATTTTTTTAAATTCTGAGGGTGAATAGACAGGTTTGAATAAAACTCTAGTGACTTGAGATGAATTAAAAAAAAAAAGAAAAAAAAAGGCCTAATTATGTAGAAATATTCATACAACAGAACTCAACACGTGCACCACATTAATACTTATTAATCCCTTACCTGTGACATAATTTTTGACATCCAGCATGTCACTGAGGGGGTTGTTGTTCTTGAACATGTACAAATTAAACGGCGAGGGATCCTTCCCTATCTTGGGCCAGATGCTATAGTCGGGTGAGGTCCAGCGCCCGGCCAAGACGTCATAGTCCCGCTGGGTAAAGTGGACCAGTTTAGTCAAGGGGTCGTAGAGACCACCGTGGAAACCGACCACCAGCTGGAACTCTGGGTTAGAGTCCAAGTACACTTCTCCGTAAGCTGTGTACTGCACCTGGAGGACACAAGCAGAGTCAGTTTTTGCAGAAGCCTTTCCCTCATGCAGATTTCTTGTTGTTTTAAACATCATTTAATTTAAATTTGTAGCAGTAATTGGAGGCAAATAATGTGAGATGCAAACTTTGTGAATTACCTGCTTGATCATTTGTCCATTGCTGCTGAAGACAGCCAGTGGTGTGCCGGTGTTGTCAGAAGCTATGTAGTATTCCTCTCCACTGCTCACCTCCATGGCGAACAAATGTCCCTGATCACGAGACAGTCAGAGATTCAGTACATGCTTTAAACAAGGTTGTGTTGCTCTAACGACAATATTTATAAGCATTCAGATTTCTTAGAAAAGATTATTCAATATAAAGTAAGGATTTTGGTAGAAATGTCCTCCCATGCCTACCTGCAGGTCATAGTAGAGCGACGAGATGTCCGAGCTGGAGTGGTTGAAGATGTGCGTGACCCTGGTCGGGTGGTTGAGATCAGCATAAAAGAACTGAAGGTGCTGTCCCAGGCTGTTCCTCGTGGACACCCTGCGGCCCAGCCCGTCGTAGTGATACACAACGCTCCAGCCGCCGGGGCCTCGATTGTACGCCCTCAGAAGCTGACCTTTGGAGTTATAATCAAAAACATCTGAACCACGCTGGCTGAGGTAGCCGTCCTCATCCAGGCGGTACTGGACATCCCCCAGGCGTGTGATGCGGTCTCTAAGGTCATAGCGGAGCGGCAAGATGCGGGCGCTGTTTCCGGGATTTAGCAGATGGAGGTTACCGTTCAGGTCATAGCTGTAGCGCCAGGTGGACCAGTCATTCACCTGGATGAAACAAAGAAGTTTGTGAATGTGATTGTCAGTTTTTGTCTATTGGAGTACCTACGCTTTCAAAACAAAACTTCACATTACACCAACTCACCTTCACGCCGCTGAGCTGACCGTCTCCATCATAATCATAGCGGTATTGAGTGGTGTTGGCGTAGGGCCCAATTTTGAGCTCTCTCTTCACCACCCGTCCCATGCTGTCATACTGGACTGTCATCCAGTACATAAGAGAACGGAAAATCTCGTACTGGACCTCCTTGATGCGACCGTGGGTGTCGAAATGCTTGCTCAGCGTCATAACGGCGGTGGTGATGATCTGATTAATGTCGTAGTAAATGACCCCGAATTTTCCAAAGTGCTCCACCTGTAGGTAGAAAGGTTTAGAGAAAAGGTGAGTCCTCTGGCAGCCAACCAAAGAAGGTACACACAGGTGAAGTTCATTTTGTAAGTTACATTCTTTTGTACATCACTGCTCAACAGGGGATGAAGAGACAACATAAACTGGAACAAAGTTTATGCACCTTTCCAGAGATCTCATCGTATCGGTAGAGGTCAACAGGCAGTGGCGTCTCGCTGATGACTGGCTTCATGCTGGCGATACGGAAGCTGTTGTCATGGTAGGTGTAATCAAACCTTGCGTTGACCATTCCCTCCTCACTGAAGCGGTAGATCTGCTTGTCGATGAGCGGGCCCATTTTGCGATAGCGAATGGTGCATGAGAAGCCCCCGCTCTGCAGGTTGACCATCTTCAGCACACCAGCTGTCTCGTCATAGCCGAAAGTGACGGCGGTGCTGTCGTACACGATCTCTGACAGCTTTGCCAGCTTGCCGTACTTGTAGAGGACACGGCGGCCGGTGCCCAGGTAATGTGTGGCTTGAGGTCTGCCGTCTTCGCTGAAGTCGTGGATGATTGAGGCGTTGCTCTCTGGGGGGTTGTAGGTGTTGCGGATGTATCCGACTGACACGTGTGTGAACATGGTGTGGCGGGCCACACTGGGCATGGTGACAGCTGTGACCCGACCTGAGGCGTCAAACTCAAAGACGTACTGTCTCTGGCTCTGCAGCAGCAGCACCATGGACTGGAAGCAGAGAGGGAGATGAAATCCGGATTAATATAATAGCATTATCAATGGATGACTTGCCTCCTGTGAAATAGCACCAGCAGTAATTTGCTCTCAGCTGACAAATTTGAATCTTCATAACCATGAAAATGATGTATTACTTCACTCAATTCTGCAATCCAAATTGCTTTTTGTTCTTGCAATTGCCTTGCCTTGCTAAGATTTGATACCTAGATGACAATATTAAAGATAAACGTGCTTACTTTGTCGAGGTAGCTGTAGCTCCACACCTTCCCGTCCACGAAAGAGCGAGACAGGATGCGTCCCTGTGGGTCGAATTCAGTCCTCTCACTCATGCTTCCCCTCTGCAGCCCAACTAGCTGTCCAGTGGTAGAATACGACACGTTGACAACTGCCAGGCTGCTGCTGGGCAACCACATAGCTGGCCGGCCCTGAGCATCGTACATGATGCGCAGCGTGAACTTGCGGTGGTCATCGTAAATCTTCTCTGTGCGTGTGTTGCGGTCAAAGTCAATGGAGAGCAGATTGCGACCATGAGCCTAAAGAGAAGGGGAAAAGAAGAGTTAATTTCAGGAAATGTTAACATTGTTTTATAAACAAGGCCGTCACTGACATATAAAAAGGTCAACTCACTCTAAGCTTCCTCCCAAACACGGTGATCTTGCCCTTGGTCTGCTCCTTACGCAGACGCCATTCAATGGAGTTGAGGCCGTTGTCAGTGGGCAGGGTGATGTTCCTGCGACCAATCGTAGGGCTGACAGAGCCTGCCAGGATGTGGGGCTCTGTGTGAAAGCTGATACCCATACCATTGGCGTACATCACTCTCAGGGTCCCATTATTGCACAGCTGGTAGCTGTTCCTCACCTGGTCTGTAGGGGGAGACACATAGGTATGAGTCAGGTAAGGATAGTAGCCACTGAAGGGACTAGATGACTTTTAGCCTTTGTCTAGCAGCATTTGACAAGATATCCATGTTGTAAGAAAAGCAATTATTGATACATAAAAGACAAGGAAAAGTCTAATCTTAAGCCGACAGGCTCACGTCAGTAAGAACAAGATCATGTCCATAAAATATTTATAGACCTTCGCGCAAACTCTAAAATATTCTGAATGAAAATAGTCAGGCTAAACTGACTCTCTCTACAATCTCCCTATCTCTACAGTTTAATGACTCACTCTCAAACACAAGAATGGAAACAGATAAGCCCGTGCCTAATGCTGAGGCAAAATTTTCCCTCAGATGTCTGAAAACAGGCGTCCTGATCACAATGATGTGATTGAAAGTAAGATAAAATTGTTTTCGGCTCAGAAATATCTGGCAGATGCAGAGGGAGGGAGCTTTTCTTTTTTTTTTTTCCTTCTTTCATTTACAAAAGGTTAGGGGATCAGATGGTGTCTCCCTTTGAAGCCCCACCATAAATGACAGTAATCCATAAGGCCAATTTGTAATAAAGCTCCAGGCACATTTTAACAATGCCTCAAACAGACAAGTGAAGCTTTTTCCATTGACTTGGCAGCAACAGCCTTTAGATAAATCTTCTCTGCTCTCTCTGTCTGAACGACCTCGTAATAAAACAGAAGCGAGGGAGAGGGAAGGAGAGGGAGACAGAGAGAGAAATGAGAGCTTGAGGGCCAACGAGAATTCACTGTGCAGGAGTTAATGAAGAGAGCGAGAAAGAGTGGAAAGAGAGGGAGATGGTTAAGTGAGTATGTCAGCAGAGAGCCGTGCTGAAACCCACACAGTGCGGTGGAAACCTTAAATGACTTACAGCTCCGTGAACAACTCTCCCCTTTTCCTCCCGCAACGCAGGTGGATCACTGAATACATCTACAACTTATTTTCTAGGAGACCTTCAGATTTATGTAGCCCACAGTCTGCATTCATACTTCTGTCACGCCACTGGTCAAGAAAAGGGAGAAAATTATTCTCTTTCTTCTCCTTCCTCTCTAAACAGACCAAATAAGCTCAGGGATCATGGGAAATGGTTGAGAGCTGTATTTGTATGTCGGTGCGTCTGTGTGTATGTGTGTGAGGAGAAAGCTTGAGGGATAAGGAGGATTCACTCTGCATGAGTTAATGAATTTTGCTGTGATGATATTCAAAAGCAGGATGATCCCAGCTGGGATTAACAACTATATATTGGTAATTTTACTCCATGAGAGGGAGCGAGAGAAAGGCTGGATGTGGGTAGGGAAGGGAAATAATCTCCTGGTGCATGCACATAACTGAGTGAAAATTACAAGACTTTCAATTAGAGTCGGCAGGCCGGCGCATATCCACCATCACAGAGGGCGGCTATATTTTTGAATACCAAGATTAAATAGTTTTAGTGTCTTGCCCAAGCATCAATAACATATAAAAACCCACTTTAATTTTATCTACCACTCAATAATTAATTCGTAACATAATTGATATTGCATTTTGATTTATATGGCCCTACGTTGACGACTTGAGCCCTCCATGCCACATCCTCTGCAAGTATTTAAAAATTCATGACCAGCTCATTTTCCTCCGTATATGTGCTGAGTGTGTCTCTACCTTGCACCACAGTGTACGAGGCTTCCACGGAGGACAGGTTGGTGATGACGGTGACATCGTCGTCTCTGCTAGAGCTCTCGATGTCGATATTGATGGAGCGCTCGATCTCCCGGTGGAGGCTTGTCACCATGCCCGTGGGGTATGTGACGTTGGTCAGGCGACCCTCACTGTCGTACCTGGGAAATTGCAGGGAGGGTGATTGGCAAAGGCAAAGAAAGTGTCATATTTGAACTGCATGTGTGTTGTGCAAGCGCACACACGCGCACACACGCACACACACACACACACTGCCTGAGAGGGACATAGCAAGTCATTGTTCAGGAGTTGGCTGTAGTTATTAAAGCCAACACTGGGGGGCAGCAGCACACTGTGTGAGGTGTCAGATGAATCATTGGGAATTCAATAGAACACGATGAACATAAAACCTGTGAAACTCATTCATTTTGTATTTCAGACATGTAGATAAGTGATGGAAATATTCAAACACACACATTCACACACTATCACAAACACTCACTGGTAAAATGTGGTCCATCCAGTCTCATCAGCTTTGGTAGCCAAGAGGCCCGTGTTGCCACTGTAACCCATCAGAGCCACCTCCTGGCCCAGGGCTGACACACTGCGCAGCCCTCCGGTGGGGTCCAGTCCCAGGGTCACCACTTGATTCTCTGGCAGCAGCACCAATCTGAGCAGTCCGGCTCCTCCTCCCTGGCCCTGGCCGTCCCTTCTCACCTTCACTGTGTTGTTGCAGTTATCCACCAGCATGGCCAGCTCTCCATCAGGACCATAGGTGAAGTTGTAAAGTGGCTCCCCAGTTACCAGGCTAATTGTCTGGATGTGTAGACCCTCCCCGTTGAAGACATACAGCTCCTGTTCTCTTGGCGATGCAACCTCGTACTGCGCAGATCCTCCGTACCCCACGCTGGACACGGCAGGGCCGGGCCGGTTGGCCCGCACAGCTCTGATGCGTATATTGTTGAGGTCTGCGATAAAGAGCGTTCCATCGGGGGACACAGCCAAGGAAGTGGGGGAGTTCAAGCCGGCATCGGGGGCATAGCCATCATCGCCGTAGAAGCAGTTGCAGTTGACGTCATTCTTGCAGTCGCAGTCGGAGGCGGCACCGGCCAGGAGAGAGATTTCTCCATTAGTGCTCACCTAAGAAAAATGCACAGACAGAAAATGGAAGAGGAGAGCCGGTTAATGATGAGAATGGGGGAAAAAAACCCTCTCACCACACAATGAAAGAAAATGGATCACCAAAAGCGCAATTCGTTTTGAGTTATCAAAACAGAGGAATGGAAGAAAACATTAAAGTGCCTGAACTGAATGTAGTGTCTGGAGATCTGAAACAATCTCAGAATATCTTAAAAAGCACCCACACAGCCTGACCAGCTGTGCTGTCAGTTCTGCTAGCCAACAAAAATAAGTTTAAACTAACAAATTCCTTCTAAAACAACCACGCAGCTGAACAACTGTGCAGCAGTGATTCCCAATCAGGGGTACTTGTACCCTGGGGAGTACTTCTGTTGTTACCAGAGGGTACATGGAAAAACTGTGGTGGAAAACTAATTTGAAAACAATATGGCCACTGGCTGGTAAAGTAAGATCTTGAATTACAGCTAAAGGGTGAGCTAAAATATGTTTCTGAAGACATTTTAGGCAACAAATAGGCAATACAGTAACAGACTCTTGGTTTATATTTGATCAACACTGTAGTTTCACAGTCTAATCTGAGTTTCAGAGAACGACAGAAAGAGATGGAGATGAGGCTCTTTCTGGATACAATAATATACTTGTCTACAAAAATGAGAAAGTACAATCTGTAGTTTGAGCAGGGAGATCTGGGTGTTGGTAAGGTTGAGAGAAGTTTAACATAGTTCATTTACACATATGAATCACATTGTGATGATACAAAGCTGGTTGAGGGGCAAAGAGACATGCAGCAAAGGGCTGCGGGTTGAAATCGAAGCCTCAGCCACTGCAGCACGGACACTGCCTTTGTACATGGTGCACATGCCCCACCTACTGAGCTCCTGGGCGCCCTAATGGTGTTTAATGATATCCCATTTATGAACACATTTGGAACCTGGTGGGTGGTGTTGATAAAAGGGCACTTGAGTTTATCTGATACGGGTGCGGGGGTATTCAAAGATGAGGTTGTGTGTGTAGCACTCCTCCATCTCATACCTGCCGAACTCTGTTGATCTTTTTCTCGTCCGTCTCAGCGATATAGAGGATGCCGGTGTGGGACAGAGCGATGGCTGTGGCGCTCTCCAGGGCCGCATGTATGGCCAGCTTACTGAGGCTGTAGTCGATACCTGGCACTTGACAGTGCATGGGCCGACCTGCTATGATGCTCACCTGTAATGAATGAATGTAGTGTCACATCAATGATCAAATGATGGCAATACTTCCACAAACATGCATAGATGTTAGCAGTGCTTTGCTCTTCACACACTGCAGATGAAACTTTCCATAATGAAGCAAGATTCCAGAAAGTAGAATTTTCCAAGAGCTAATTAATTAGTAATGCAATCACCACTGCAAAACTTAGAAAACTATGTTTGAATATGAACTTTTACTTCTAAATTGGCCAGAGAAAGCCTAATTGGGACTAAATCCTGTCAAAACCACCCTAAGGGTTTTGCAGTGATGATCCAGCCTTGTGGTACAGACCTGGTGGTTCTCAGTGATGCGTAGGATGACATTGTTTTCCAGGACATAGAGAGAGTTGTCCATGGGGTTCACTGCTAAGTCAGTGGGCCACTCGAGACGCACCTAGTAGGCAGAAACAAAAGTTATACATGAGATAATATCTATGCTGAGGGAGGCGTTTTGAAAGGATGCCAAGGCTCAGACAAGTCTCTTCTTCATTTTTTTTTAAGTGACTGCAGTCCTCACTCTCTTTTGATCCATTCATTTATCCATGGACTCTTTAATCCCCCCCTAAATCAGTCCCTCCCTGACCTCCTGGCTGGCGCGTGTCCACACAATCGTCATAGCTCAGCACTCACAGGGCTGTTAGATCATCATCTATCACACCGCCATCTCTTGTCTCTCCCGCACTTCCTCTTTAACCGCCGTACCTGGCTGACGTCCATGCTGGAGTCACAGCTCAGCGGCCGTACGGCAGTCAGATCATTGGCCCCCAGAAGAGTGGAGATGATGCCGTTCTGGTCCACCTTACGGATCATGGTGGCGTCCACAAAGTACATCAGCCCATTTTTATCCACTGCGATACCTGTCAAAGCAGAGATGAACACCGTGAGTGACGACTTATAACTCAAACGCCGCGGGCAACCCATAGACATTTTAAGTCAATTAAACTTCACTCCTTCCACCGGCTGAGAACGGATAGCAGCCCTGACAGCCGAATTGCTCAATGCTTCATCGAATGAGAGGGAACAAAGTGATGGAAGGGGCATCGAACTGTTAGAGAAGTGTTAGTTTTGGGATGAGTCATCAGGATGCAGAGCTGAGCTCATGCTCCTCCCAGAGGGCAACTGTAGACTGCAAGCAGATTCTTTAGAAAGCCAAGTGATCTGTTGCACTCTACTTCCTTCCTCTGTTTCCCCTTGCTGCTGCCTCTTTTTTTTTGGCGCCTCCACCTTTCTTCTTTTCATTTGTTCCTTCCTTTCTCTATTTTAGCGTTTACCAGTGGTGCTGTGTCAGCCTCGTCGGTCTAACAGGCAGCAGGCATTCAGACAGGTGTGTTTGTTTGAGGCAACTGTGCCCCAAAATAACTTCTAGACGCACCGAGACGCGCAACAACAGATGGAGGATACAGCGAAGGGCACACAGTAAATGAGAGAGAGGAAGAGGAAGGAAGAGAAAGATGGAGAAGGAACAGGCAGGGAGAGGGCAAGCTGATGTGTGCCGGATGACTTTGCCTGTGACAGGTAAGAGGGAATCAGTGGCTCATTGTCTTCTCTATCTCTCCCATCTTCTCTCACAAACACACACACACACACACACACACACACACACACTGTATATAAACCAACATCTGCACATGTGCACACACTTGTGTCACAGACAGGAAATGTGACAGCGTGACATCCTTGACAGTTTGGTGTCACAGTGTTCTAAGATCCGATGATCCACAAAAATAATTCCATTAATAAGTTTAACATTAACCTGGTTTATAACCTCCTTCTGTGTCTGTCCTGCTTTAGTTGAGTCACAAGTAACAAATTATATTCCGATCAAGGGAAATTTAATGCGCCTCAATCTACATGTGACATTTGACCAAAACAATCTAAAGAATTCCCTGAAATTCAACAAATTATAAAACTGTAATCATCAAGACTAAATATAGAGGTTATTGGCCGCACTGGCTTGACTGTACCTCCCTAGGGCTGCAACTAACGATTAGTTTCATTACGAGCAAAGTCAATAAAATGTTAGAAAATAGTGAAAAATGCCTGTCACAATTTCCCATAGCCCGACGTGACATCTTAAATGTCTTGTTGAGTCCAAACAACTATACAAATCTGAAAGATATTCAGTTTATAAAGATATAAAACAGAGCTACAATTACTGTCTTACGGTTATATGCCTCCACCAATTAGATTCAGTTGCAGTTTACAATCAGGTCTGTCCAGCCTCATGTGTAGGCGTGACAGTAGGCACTTCAAATATGAATGTTGCTGCAAAGAAGCTACAAATTCAAAAATGTGGATGCTTCATACACATCTTCAACCCGAGGTCATAGTGACCTTTGACCAAAATCTAATCAGGTCATCCTTGAGTCCAGGAGGACATTTGTGCCGAATTTGAGCAACCTCCTTCAAGGTGCTCTTGAGATATTCCTTCACAAAAATGGGAAGGACGGACAAGCCGAAAACATAATGCCCCTGGCCGCAGCTGTCGCCGGCACGGAGGCTTAAAAAAGCAGCACACCCTCACATTCCACAAACAGGACTCAGTGAGAGCCAACATTTTTGCTTGATAATTGACTAAAACGATTATTCAGTCATCAACATAATTAGTGATTAATTTTCCAGACTCTTTGCCAGTGGCTCACCTTTGGGGCTCATAAGTGTAGCTTCAGTGGCTTTGCCGCCGTCACCGCAGCGCTCATCAAAGGGCAGGCACTGCTCCCCTGTCCCAGCCACCACCTCTGCATTATCTGACAGCAGGCGACCTCCCGTTAATGAGCGAACGCGGTAAATTCGGCGGGAGTTGGTGTCTGAGATGAACAAAGCCCCAGTTACTGGATCCACTGCCAGGAAGTACTTATGGGTTGGATTGTTACTGTGGTGATAGAAAGAAAGACATGATTATTTTAAACGTTTAAAGACAGCTTGATTTAATTTGAAGTAGTACTATTGCTATTTTCGCTGAACTGTTCAGGAAAAAAATATCTTTTAATTTATCGTAACAAAGAATCTTACCTGTGTCTAAAGTCTTTGTTCCTTCAAGGGAGAGAGTGAGACAAAAGCACAACAAGACAAATGTTAATTCACACAGTCAGGGGAAAGCAACACAAAGCTGGCTGTGGTGTGAAGAGCAAAATTTAAACACCTTGGAGAAATGGTATCTAGTACAGTGAATAATTCTACTTCAGTCTTGCCATCCCCAGTGTCTCACCTTTACTGTTTCAAGGGACGGTGCGATCCTACATGTTTAATGTACTAAAAACATCTCGTCTTCCCCCTCTGTTTCTCCTGCCATCTTACTTTATTATATGCAGCCCTTTTTGTATCTATCAGTATGTCTCCTGCAACATCAAAAAAAACCTCAAAATCCCAATCTGCTCTCTGATTTATTATTCTCTTACCTTAATTCCAGGATGCCAGTTGTGTTCATAGATGGGTAGACCCTGCGCACAAAGTTGAGATCCCCAACATACAGGCTGCCATCGATGCCCATTGCCAAGGCGACCGGTGCCAGCAGCTTGTTGCCGTCTGCCAGGCCATTACAGCTGGGGCAGGAGATACTGCGCCGCCGTCCGTTTCCCATGACGCTGGTGATTACTGGGGGCTGCTCGGTTACAAAGATGTTCTCGCCACTACCCTTGTGTAGAATGCCTGGACAAGAGTGAGGGTGAAGAGAAACATAAATAGATCCGGGATCAGTATTTTGGTTAGAGGATCTTTGGTAACATTAGAAGCTGAGAGGTTATACAAGTATATTTTGGACACCTTTTCTGTGTGGGAATAGGGAAGGCGATGTCTTTCGTTTGGTTGGTCCACCACTTTTGTCAAGACTCATCTTGCACCACCATAAGGTGGACATTTGCATGAGCAAGTAAAATGTCTTAACAATTATTGGATGGCTTCCCATGACAAATTGTAATACCTTTGCTAATTCCTTAACTCTTTAAGTACTGCTATCGTCAGATCAAAATGTGTGTATGTCTAATACTCAAGTAAGGAAATTGTGTGAGAACCCCCTCTGTACTTTGCGTTAGCTGCTACTAAGCAAGTGCTAACATGCTAAACTAAGATGATAAGCTTTTAACTTGCTTAACATAACATGATAGCATTGTCAGTGGCCCCTTTTACACTGCCAGATTTTTGGCGAATGTTGGGCCGTTTTGCCGGCAAGCTGCGAGCGTTTAGATAGTCGGATTGGCGAGTTGATCCGAGGTGCCCAATTTTCCGCTTCGTAGGATAGTCATATTGGCGGAACCTTTTTGGTTCAAAAAGAACGAGGCGCCCTTCTGCAATGGGAGGGCCTGTTGATGACTTGTGGGAGGAGCTGTTGATGACGCCGCACGTGCGACCCATTGGCGGTGGATAAACAAGAAACAGCTGATAGCAGGAATGAGCAGCTAGTAGTAAGAGGGAAACGCAAACCTGACAGACATTGTAAAGATGTGCAACTGGGGAGACAAGGAATTGAGGCCATTAACCTGCAAATTTGCACAATTGCTATTTAAAAAGGGCTACAGTTAGCACGTTAGCATGCTGATGTTAGAGTGCAGCTGCTAGTGTGGCTGTAGGCTCTAAGGCTTGTAATAAATTAATCTCCCTTCGAAAGTTTTGGATTAAATGTTATATCCACGTTTTCCTTCAATAATGGCTATTTCAACTGATTAAACAGCATAATTACGACACCAAATGTACAGGGTGTCTTCAGGTGTCAGACATTTATAAGTAGTATATATGTGGTCTTGTGCAGAGATGAGTGTTATGTAGGAATATTATATATAATAATATATTATTTTGTTGGTTATTAGAGTGAGTTAAGTCAATCTGTATTTTGCTAATAGGTAAATGCAAGTATGAAAATGACAGTATTATAGTTTTTAAAAAGAATATTTGTAACATTAGAAATGTGGACTTTTACATAGAAAGGCTTCACTCAAATTCACAAAAAGAAATTATAAATGGATGTTTAAATTAGTTAAGACCTCACAAATTCTGCCTTATTATTGTAACATTGAACACTGAAATATTTTCATGTGAAATAGTTTTGGCCCCAATAATTATATCATCAAAACTTCATTTTACGTGATGTCCTCACAGTGTTGCATGACAGAGGATAATATTATTGTATTATTATTATATTATTGTAACCAAACACCCTTTGATTTTGAATTTGTTCCCCAGTCCTGAAAAGCACAAGTGACCACAATGAACCATCAATGTGCAAGTGGGCTCTAAATATTTTGGGAACCCATTTTTCTTTGAGCCCGCTGCAGTCTATTCAGTGATTAGATTTCATAAGTTTAAACTGTGATTTCTAAGTGCATAGTATGCTCAGCTGATATTCTCTGTGCTAACCCTTGGGTGCCCTCCTACTTCTGTTGTGAAGATTTAAGAATAGCTTTGCTAAAGCAACACATTGCCTGTTAATTCCAGCTTGTTATAGGCATTATTGCACACTTGACACTGTAACAGACACCTGCTCCTATTTAAATCTGCACACACTTTGATGTTGAAGTTTCCACTTTCTTTTTCCAGCGACTAGTGATTTATTTTATTCTCATTTAACTGTTGCTCAGATGTTTCTTTGTCTCTTGCTGCCCTTTTAATCGTCAGTCTGGTTGAACCATTGATTGGCATTTTGTTCTCCGTGTACAAAACACTCCTCTTCTGCAAACCCTTCACAAAAAATGAATGAAAATCTATTTGTAAAGAGGACTTTTTACAGCCTAAAAGCATCAAAGACCATTCAAATATATAGCATTGTCCTCTCAGCCTTTGTACCCAGTTGAGCTTTTGTTCTAGCAGATTCCAAATTTTTTAACAGTGCTGCAGTGGTGTTTTGTTCACTTGTGTGTTCCATTCATCACTGCAGCACGGCATTTTATTATTTTGACATAAGTCTTTTTGACGGCCAAAGTAAAACATAGTCGTATTGCATCATTCCTGGGAAAACATTACTCTACTGTACAGCCCGGCTTATATCAGGTGAGGAGGACGAGGGAGGCTGGATGCATTCCCCCACATTTAAAAATGCCTCTACACACCACTGGTTCTCCAGTTGCGTCCATTCCATTAGTACACTGATTGTCACAGCAGGTGAGCGTTGCTGCATCAGCCCATTTATATTTCCATGTTTTCCAGCATTACTGCACAGAGTGTAGATAATGGTACAGTAGATGATGCAACAAAAATGACTCCCCTTCGACAAGCGCCGCACACATCCCGAATCAGTTGGTGGAAAATGTATCTCTGCCCCCCTGCCACTCCCGACCCCCTGCCTCTATTGTGCTAGCTACTGCTGATTGGTCGGCGCACATATTTACTCAGTAGGGCTGGCGTTTGTGGAAGAGGGAGTCAAACTAGGTGAGCTCTTCCTGTGAAACAGGTAAAAAGCGGCGCCTGGCAACTCCACATGAACCACAGGAAGCGCGGTGTAACCTACCCCCTCCCCAAGACAATAGCAAGTTTTGTGAGATATACAGTACTGTAAACACGCTACACACGGGGGACTGGATAAATATAAACCAGAAGGAAAAAGTGGAAAAGTGTGTGCTCATTTGTGAGAGAACATTAAGGCGTGCGTGTACGTACCACTTCTTGTATTCAGTATATGATGCTTGTTGAGTGACCAGCCGCCAAGATTTGTGGGATCCAGCTCGTAGCCTTGCAGAATGGCCGTCCTCTTCTCCCAGAGGATGAGACTGGCACAGGACTCATACTCATAGCCCACCGACACTACATATAGAAGAGGGTAGAGGCGAGAGAAGTGGAGGAAAAAATAGGTGTCAACATAAAAAGAGGTGATGAAAAAAGACATAAGCAGGATACATAAACACGATAGAGCTAATGGAGGAAGAGAAGTGACGTAAAACTTAATTAGAGCATAACCTCCCAACTTCATTTAAGTTGTGAAATGTGTGATACACAGAGAAGCTAGTTAGCACCTGTACCAAAACCTGCACTCACACCTAACTAACACCCTCGCATGCTGCTAAATCAATTAAAAACCTTGTTAATTGGACAGATTGCCCAGTGGGCCTTTAAACCTGCAGGTCACACTGGCTGCCACTGTGAAAGCTCTGCTGCTGCCCCGATCATGCACATGTGCTGATTGGTGCTTAGAAGGAAAAAGAGCTGAGGTGAAGTAGATATATTGAGACTACTCTGCATATGTATGTACTGTATGTACTGTCAGGCGTGTCAGCAATGTCAGACATACAATAATTAGTGCATTTGTACAAGTTTTCCCCCAGTGCGATGTACAATCAATAATGTCAAAAAATGCCATAATGTAATGTTCCGACGTTGACCATTCTGTGACACTTGAAATTACTAAGCTATTGTTCTGACTTTCCAGAATTTCGAAGCCCCATTAGTCAGAAAATTGTCCCATTGGCGCAAAAGCCTGTTATCCCAAAAACAAATGCACACTGCTCTGATGTCCTGTTTCTCTGAAAATACACACTCCCTGCGGGTAGCTCCCCGCAACGTTGAGCTACCGAACTCAAGTGGTTTTACCGACCCTTAGCCTCTCAGCATGGTTTGAGCCACTGATTCCAGGTGACCTACCCTTCATGGTAGCATTTAAGTCACCAAACACAGATGCTTTTTACCAACCTGTCCCCAATTTTCCAGCAGCTTCTGTGCCACCAGACGTAGGTGTTTTAAACCAAACTTTGATCTGTTCCTAACTATAACCTCATGGTTTTGGTGCCTAAACCTTATCATGTACATTACCTTAGCATTAAGACACATAAGATTTAAACATATCTGCTATCAAATAATGTGCAAGTGTAAAATACCTGTGATTTAAAAAAACAAACAATACAAACATTTTTCTGGTGTTTCGGTTACCTAACTGTGTGTTTTCAGTAACATGAGACATCAGAGCAATGGGCGTTTGTTTTTTGTATAACGGGCTGTCACGCCAATGGGACATTTATTGGACGATGTGGGTAGATGGGTAAAATTAGACATTTACGCCTATTTATCCTCTTGGTTATGACTCGTGTACAATTATTTTTCTCACAATCGGGTTGTTTAAAGCCTCTTTTACCACAGAGCAATGCTGTGCATGCATGTGTGTGTTGCTCTGTTCCAACTTGTTGAAAGGAAAAGTGTGTTAACACATCAACTCCCACTTGTGTCACAGTGAGAGTGCTGTTGCCAGCACCTTTTCAGCTTCGCGGCAAACAATAATGCAGTGTACCTGAGTCTGTATCCACGCTTAGCAAAACATAACCTAATCATAAACCATGTATATGCTTTATTATGTTTGAGAAATGTCATTCTGGGGAATTATGGGGTCTCTGAGCGAATGTTATTTCCCAAACAGTATGCCCCTCATGATTTTAGTCCACACTGAAGCCCCAGATGTCCACTGCATCTGTGGCCTGACAGCAGTGCTTGGCTGACAGCATCTGTGAGCGACTGTGACAGCAGAATGTAATAGCACTGAGGCTCCCCTGGACTCATGCTTGCTGCTCCAGTAGCTAACTGCTAACTCACCCTGATGGCTAATAACCCTTCACCACAGTTACGGCTGGCTGACTGAACCACGCGCGGCTTCAATGAAAAATAGACGTATGAAAAAAAAAAAAAAAAAAAAAAAAAAAAGCACTTAACTGTGGCTATAATGCGTAGTGGATGGAGGCCTGGTTTCTGGTGTATTATCTCTCCTTCAGGCTTCCTAATTAGCACTCTCTCCCTCTGTCATAGCCAGTGCTGCCTTACTGGTAAAGTTTCTACTCCACTGGGAAAAAAAGCCCCCAACCCCCAAACACAGCTTCCATCAGTCCCTTCCACTCACCAACTGCTTCAGAAAGCCCATAGACCCTCTGCCCATATGCATCAGTCTTATCCCAAATGTAGGTGTAGGCCAGGTTGGGTGAGGCGTGGAACCACTTCTGGAAGAGATGACCCTCTACTGCTACCATCAGGTGGACCTTCAGCAGGCCCATGGACACCACGGCTGGAGTCATGGTCACCTTGAGCAGGGAGCGGTAACCCTGAGTCCTGGAGCTTAGGTAGCACAGCTTCAGACTCGAACCAGGCACCTCGATCTGCTCATGCAGCACCTGGAAGACAAAGAGAGAAGATGACAGGAGAGAGGGATTAGGGGGGATTAGAGAGGGAGGCAGTAATGGGGGTCACGCTTCCACTGACGGCTGAAGGACAAAAAAAGGGAAAAAACAATGGTAGAAATAAAGAAATAGAGAAAGAGGGAGCAAATGGGGGGAAAAGCTATGGAAGCGAAAGGAGAAAGAAAGCTACAAGAGACAGGCATACAGGAGAGTGGGAGGAGAGCGAGGGAACCAGAAGGGAGATTAGCCGGCTGCCAGAGGTCAGTGGTACTGCACCTGTGTCTCCGGTATGATGGGTTTCTCCCCTGGCTTGGAGCTGAAGAAGGAGGAGAGAGGGGATGCAATCACAAGAGGGTCAGGCCTGACGAAGCCGCTCAGGTCACAGCCCGGGATCGTGTTCTCTTCTGTCTTAAGCACCAGAGTGTCCATAGCATAAAACTGGCTCCAGGGCAGCCACACGGTGCGCTCCTGGCTCAGGAAGGGGGCACGCTCGAACCGCAGAGTCAGTGATGCCCCACCGTTAGCTATCAGGTCAAACCTGGAGAGGTTTGCAAGAAGAGGATGGGAATGAGGTACAGATGGGGACGTGCTGTGGTGGACCATTATTTGGACTCATACACTGTCAGCCTTTGTTTCTTCGAATACAACATTTACTCCACTGCTTTAATTCATCCACAAAAAAACACCTGGAATAGATCTTAAAAAATTATTTCATAGTGGTATGACACACTTTTACAACATGCACATCTAGACAGGCTGTCTAGACAAGTGTTTAAGGTCTGAAATATAAATAACACAATGTTAGACCACTGGTGTCAGTGTAGAAGTGATTTTATTAGATGCTCTTTAACCCCTTGTCTCCAAAGTCTGATTAACAGCTGTGGGGTAATGATTAATATAGAAAAAGGTCGTACACACATATTTGCTATGGCAAGTGGCCAAAGCTTTGTAAGTGTCTGGAAGTGCTGCGGCCAAGAGCCTCTAACAACTGGAGGAAAAAAGCCCTCATCAAAACTAAACAAGGTCAGACGGGGACATCAGAACATGTTCATTCAAGTCACAAGTCCGTGAAACTGGCTAGTGACTGCCCCTGAAATACAAGGTTAATTAAATGTTACGAGAAGTTCAGATGTTTCAGCGTCAGCTCGGCCTAACTGGAGGAAAACGCTGTAAAGAAAAGCATTGATAAGAGGAGGAGACGGGTGCTTAAAGAACCTGAGACAGGAAACACAGAAACCGCACATTTAATGAGTGGAGGTCAGTCTAAAGAACCAATGAATCAAAAATTTGAAATAACATGTTACGGATGTCAGCCAGACTTAAATTCAAAATAACTTTGGGGGGGGGGGGGATTGGACAGAAAAGTCAAATTAAAGCAGCCTAAAATGCTCTCGAAACTGGAATTCCTGCAGGAGAAATGGAAAGACATGTCAGGTGAGTTAGCATAAAGTGTTCGACAGGTGGCTATTGGAGCAAAGAGTTGTGGTACTTAAAAATCCAACTTCAATGTTGGTTTAAAAGTTTCTTTGATGGCCCTGTCATTTGATTTCACATATTGCTTATTTTAAGTGAAACTCGTACTGTTCTATAATTCTACAACCTGACGTAAAACCTTAAAGGGGACTTATTATGCTCATTTTCGGGTTCATATTTTTATTTTTGGTTGCTACTAGAACATGTTTACATGCTTTAAAGGTCAAAAAACACTTCATTGTCTTCATACTATCTGTGCTGGAACACCTGTATTTACCCTCTGTCTGAAATGGTCCATTTTAATGCTTGTTTATTTAAGCCTCCCCATGAAATGCCCAGTCCACTCTGATTGGTCAACATTTCCAGGCCTTCTATCTTGGCATTTCTGTACCATCATTGTGCTAGGGAATGACTGTAGTAAAGCAAAACTTTCTGGTGAAAAATCCCCAATAAAAGTGTCTGAACCAAAATTTTTACAACAGGATATGTTTCAACAAGAATATCATCCAAAACCGGTGAGAAATGAACAACATTAGCAACAAAGATACATGTTTTCCTGACGTTAGCATGTAGCTACATGTAGCAGTATAGGCTACGTAAGGTGAATACTTGCAGTAGCGTTCCTGGAGCAGATGACCATATCAAGAAATCTGCTCATGTTGTTTACAAAATGAACAACATCAGCAACCATGATTACATGTTTCCCTGACGTTAGCATGTAGCTACATGTAGCAGTATAGGCTACGTAAGGTAAATACTTGCAGTAGCGTTCCTGGAGCAGATGACCATATCAAGAAATCTGCTCATGTTGTTTACAAAATGAACAACATCAGCAACCATGATTACATGTTTCCCTGACGTTAGCATGTAGCTACATGTAGCTTGGCTTGTACATGTAGATGGGCTGCTACCTTGGCCAGGTCTCTCTTGTAAAAGAGATTTTCAATCTCAATGGGATGTCCTGGTTAAATAAAGGTTAACTAACACAGTAAAATTATATATATCACAGATAATAAGTACAAAGCATAATAGGCCCCCTTTAACAATTATAAAAACTATTTTTGTTCTCAAGCATTTGACCAGTACAGCATATTGTGTTCATATGTTCTTGCCATTTTTTCCACTGCTTTCCTTTCAGTTATCATTTTTATTAATATATTCTCACTAAGGAGATTGAGTTTTGACTCTCAGTTGTGTTGTTCTTGTAAATACATTTCCTCTGCTCTTATTCGAAATCCCATTTCTTTGCTGTATCTAATTATCTGTGGCTGCAACAGCCTCATGGGGTCATTATAGTTTTCTAATCTAATCTAATCTAATCTAATCTAATCTAATCCAATCTAATCTAATTTGATCTAATCTAATAATGCAGCCTATGTGGTGAGGTAGTTTCAGCAAGGAGTGCTGGGGAGCTGTTGTACATACATTCCATCCTGCCGCGTCAGCGTGTATCCGTAGTGGGGGTAGTTGACAAAAGACACGTTCACCCCCACCAGAGGGGTTCCATCTGTAGTCAACACCTGACCCCGGATTAGAGATGCCAAACTGGAAGAAGACAGAAGAGACAGAGTGAGAGAGCGATAGTCAATCTATCAACCCAATCTTCCTAACCATCAATCATCTGGTTTGATTAATCTCCCCATCTTTCAATCATCTAATTTGCCCATTCATTTAATGCTCTGGTCCTCCACCACTCATTAATTAGAAACAATCAGCAAGCCCCGCCATCTAGATTAGCTCACGTCAATCATGTAAACAAACCATGGCAATGTAGATGGATATGTGCGTATGGTTGTGTATGGCCGCATGTGTGTGTGAGTGGCTGCGCCTCAGAGAACTGGTACATAGAGATAGACTAACATTTAAACATATAACAACACTTTGATGAGCTATTTCCTTTGAAACCTCTGATGTCGGTATGTGTGAATGTATGGAGACAAGAATCAGCACCGTGGACAGCGCTTCACAGCTCTGCTAAATCTACAGGGAATCTTGGCTCGGTGTGCTTCAGCTCTGGGATTTGTTAAGGTCTTGGCTGGCTCTGTGAACCACTCTCAAGTCTATTTGATATTTGTGCCGTTGAATCTAAAGTTAGGGTATTTTTCTCCGCACACATTTATTCACTAAATGTCAAACCTTCTCAGAGCATCAAAGGCGTAATATTCTCTAACATGCTATCTCACGGCCATTTATTTAACATGATTGTCAAACATAACGCATAAACAACACGTGCACTCTACCCCTGGATACCGCTGGTGCTATGAATGCTAATAATGTGTGACTGTAGCCTGTGTTTGTGCGTTTTCCAGCCATACCTCGAGTTGAATGGGTTCTCCCCAGGGAGGATATGGGTGCTGTCCCGTCCCACCAGCATCTTGACGCGGTCGTAGAAGGAGCGGACGCGAGGCTGGGACATAGGGCTCTGCTGGATGACTAAGAGAGGGTCCCGGGAGCCCCGACACAGTGGGCTGTTCTGACAGGGGCTCTGGATGCAGCAGTCTGGGTCCATGCAGTCTGTTAGTCCATCTGAGAGACAGAGAAAGAGCGATGATGACGGAAGGACAGCAAAACCTCTACTTCTTCCATTCTTGATTTAATATCTTGATAGTCTTTGATGCTTTCACACAAGGAAGTTTAATTTTGGCATTGGAAGTGAGGGCTGCTCTCATGAGACCTCTATCTTAATTCTATTTCTTGTTTTAATTCATTATTTTCCTCTATCGTGCTTTATTCCTTTCACATGCTATTTTTTTTCTTACAAGGGGCATTCTTAAGGGAAGGCCGCACTTAAAATGGTTCAACCCCAAATTTTCTCCCGCTCCCCTCAATTCACCTCCTTCGTTGTCCTTGTTGTCGGCACAGGAGGTCTCCATGGCAACACTGCAGCCGGGGCCTCTCCAGCCTGTCTGGCATTCGCAGTGCCAACTCTGCTGTCCCATGGTGCACTGGCCGTTCCCGTTACACAAGTTAGGACAGCCGTCTGCGAGGAGAGGACAGGAGGAGAGAGGGGGAGGGAGGTGAGAAGGAAGGAAAAGGGGGAGGGAGGGATGACGGGAGAGAAGCAGGGTGATGCTTGTTGGTTTCGTCATTGATGATACACAGATGAACACACACATTCTTACGCACACACGTGCTCATATGGTCATGATAGACCAATGAGTCACACTCAATTTAATAAGCACGTGGTAGCATACTGTAAGTATTGATTGTTGAAGAATCAATTTAATTCAGCAGGTCAATTTTCATGCACATCCTCCCATCCGTGTGTCTCTGCACCTTTGGGATGGCTGCTAGCGTGTGTGTATGTGTGGACGGATCTCTTGATTCACTTACTTGATAGAGCCCCATCCGATCATCACTCTCTCTCTCACACAGTCTCCCTCTCTCTCTTACTTATGATTCAGTGTAGGTAATGGGATTCTGATGGCCTGAGAGTAATGCTTTCTCATGAGAGAATGGGATTATGTTCGATGGAGTGTGTGCGTGCCTGTGTGTGTGTGTGTGTGTGTGTATGTGTGTGTGTGTCTGTGCGGTGGCAGTCTATGAACTAATAAACCTTCACTTTAGTTTATGCAAAACGCTCTACCAGAATCCGAGGCCCTGGAGCCAAAAAAAGTTCTGTAACTAGCATAGCAAGGCCACCCTCAACTCAAGAGCGACTTTAAGGCGAGGAAAAGCAGACATTTTAAGGGCGTCTGGATAAGGAAATTTGCAATTATAGAGGGCAGTTCCATCTTGTCAAAGTAATATCTGGCAACTTTTAGGTTGGTTGTAATGGCAGGAGAAAATTTAAAGGAATAGTTTGACATTCTAGAAAATATGCTAATTCCTTTTTCGATAATAAAACTGATAAAACTCTCATATTTATCTATTTAATATGAAGCTGGAACAAGTTAGTTAGCTCATCTTAGAATAAAGACTGGAAAAAGTTAGTCTGGCTCTGTCTGAAGGCAAAAAAATCCACCTACCAGCACCTATGAAGCTCTCTGATTTACATGTTATATCTTGTTTGTTTAATCTCTACAAAAACGTATGTGAAAAGTTTCATTTTGTGGTTTTATTGGGGTGTGTGTGTCAGGGGCTATTTCTTGACTGGGAGCAGTGACTTCCTTTGTGAGTCTTGTTGTCACTGCTTGGTTGCTAGGCAGCCAGAATAGACTCTCAGAAGTTATTGTGTCCAGCTGGGAAAAAGTCCCGCCCATAACCTCCCTGAAAGGACCCTGATACACCAATATGATGATGGGCCGTTGGGCTGAGTGTCTGTCGCCCTAGTTTCTGCAGGGTGTCCAGTACCGTTGGCACGAGTCGGCCCTTTTTGACTTTTTTTGGATGACTCAGCATGTTGAATTGGCCTGTCTGTGAATAAAATCACCCTGATTGGAAGTTCAGTTAAGGGCACAAGAAAAGAGATGTAACTTAGGAAAACAGACAAACGACTTAAGTTAAGAGGGTGTGAGATCGAAACAAACTTGTTCTATTAGTTGAGATTTTTTTTTTTTTTTTAGCCATTGGGCATTTTGGCAGGAACAGTTTGTAATTGTCTGTGTTTTTGTTTGCTAGCTTATGGTAAATATCATTTGTTCTTTCAGCTTAGGGGCATGTCGTTAATGTGCTAACAGGTTGACTAGCGTATTGAAACCATCTTGTTGGTCTTTCGACTTCCCTTTTCAAATGATGAATACAGACGACCGCCACCTGCTAGCATGGAGAATTATTTCCTCTCACAAAGATGTAGAACATACGTGCTAATTGGCCGTTGCCTGTTCAAGTTCAACTTTCTGGCCAAGACAGAGGTGCCGTGAGGCTGCGCAACAGTCGGCCTTCATCGCCAGTGGTTCTTTGATGTTTGTTTGGTGTGTCTGTGAATCTAAACTAACAGCTGCAGCTTCATACCAAACAGACAGATATGAGAGTGGTATCAATATCCCCATGTAACTCTTGACAAGAAAGCACAGAAGTGTATTCCCCAAGTTACTGTCCCCTTAAAATGACTTCTATGTTCAAATAATCCTGCTAAAATGGGTCCAAGTGTCCCCTAAATGCCAAGAGACAAATACTTTTGTTCCTTAAAGCTCAAACACTATGAGATTGTTATATTCTGTTTGATACTTTGCATCCACACTATGACAACATTGCCCATCAACGTCTTATCCAAGCAGTCCTTTAACTCCTGGCATGTTTTACCATTTTCCCATATTGCTGGAAATCACACCTTTTCTAGCTCTAACACAAGTCTGAGTGTTTGCCACATTATAATCTATCAGGGAGGGTGGGGGGGGAGGCATGATGACACACAATGACAATGTTTTCTCCAGCAGCACAAAGAGCCTCAAACAAACTTGTCACAGTGATTTCCTCTTCAATAAATGAGAGAGCGGGATGCGGCACTCTTAATTCTACCCACGGGATATGGAGGCAAAGACAGGGTTGACTGATAAAACAATACGTGCATGCACGCAAAGGCACTTACTCAAAAACACACACACTCAGACACACACCCAGCACGACGCACCCCTGGAGATATGACCTGACATTTCCCACTCAGTAGTAGTGCGCCGACACCGAGTGAAGAAGGACAAAATAAGCCAGTAAGAGATTATGAATATGAAATGCTTTTCATTGAGTCCTGCGCTGTAGATTAATGAACATATTTTCACTCAAGTTGCACTGTAGGATTTTGCCCTCTAACAAATCGCCGCATCAATAAAGCCATGCATTATGAATACAAATAGTGCAATCTAAACCGTGGCAGCAGCTAAATTAACAGGCATTTCACCCCGATTGGCATTTTATCATATGTCTCAACCACCAGGCGATGAGGGAAAGTCAACAGAGGACTTTGAGAAAGACAGTGCGCCATCTTGTTTGAACTCCTAAGAAGGGGGGGGTGGGGAATGGGTGGGAGGGAGAAGCTTAACCACGTTTTTCAGCTCAACAAGAGGAATCAAATCAAAGGTTTTTATCTTTAATTATTACCATTTTCTGCATCAGGGGACTGCTCATGATGCTGTATTAACAGTCAGGCTGGAATAGATTGTCCCCAAGTATTGAGCTCAGGGAACAAAGGCAGTTAGCAGTGATTGCCTGTTAAATGGAGTTGCCATTTAAAGCAGCCAAATACTTATGAAGCACCCGGACAGGACAATCCATAGCGGGCATTGATCGGCTTGCCTGGGCAGGCCGACACGAGACTCCTCTCTCTTTAATGCCAGGGCCAAGTCAATACCCCCTCATACTAACTAGAATAAAGTGGGATTTCAGAAACTATTAAGTCCACCCTCCCCACTAATGTAGTTGGACTCTGATGAAATCCCCTTAAAAAGGAGAAGAAATTGCCTTGGGTTATGGGTCAGCACACACACTCTTGTGTGGTGCACGGTGTGTGTTTGTGAGGGTGTCGTGGTATGTGACTGGATAGAAACAGATAGTGTGTAAGACTCAGAGATATTAGTGAGAAAGAGAGAGTGAGAGACAACAAAGAATGTGAACTTAGCGCATAAAAGAAGTCGAGACTTTGTGCTGAAAAGTTCCACCATTCTCCCTATTTTCAGCTCTCTCCTCTAAAGGTCATAATGTAAAGGTCACAGCTATAAATCCGAGACCACTGCTTATAGATGGACCAGATAACTCTCTGCACACCCTCAGATAAACCTCCACTCACCTACGCCTCCTGTTCTTAATAAGCCAGCTTGGAAATTATATTGATTACTTTACCCCACATGTTCTCTGACCTGTCTCCCTGCTTCCCTTTGGCTTCGTCTGTGTCTTCTTTACTCTCCCTCTCTGTCTTGCTCCCTCTTTAACCCTGCGATTTACCTTTTTCTCTGGGCTGGCTCTTCATAAAACAATGAGAGCTATTCCATTAAGCGTAGAGGGTGAGAGGACACTCTCAACGGTGCTCCAGGGACCCGTACTGTCAGGCAATCTGTGCCGCTCTGTGTAACCCGACAGAGGTTCAGCTGCGGGGCTATCTATTAAGCATTCTTGCTGTGCGTGTGAGACAACTCACCCTAGACCTGCACCCTTCTCTGTTTTCAGCAATGTCTTAACCTTAGCCATGATTCTGTTTATCTTTATGTGATCTGACTAAACTGTTTTTTTTCCCTAGGCTTACGTTGGAGGGGATGGGTTTGATGAAAAGATAGAAAATCTGGAATTAATACTGTATGCTTGCTGAGTCACCCACGCACAATCAAACACACAAACACATACACACACACCCACGCACAATCAAACACACACACACACACAAAATAAATGTATTAGCCGCTCTACCATGGCCGCGACTGTTGCCACAAATACCCAAATGTAAACACACACACACTCAACAGCTCTGTATTTTTTGACACCACATTAAGGCCTCGCATCAGTGGCCTATGAAATTCACCAATTACCTCAAAAGTTCTTTACGGCTTTCATCATTTTCTCCTCGTGTGAAGCAGCTGTGTTTACGCAATACATGACTAGAATACCTGAGCAGAGTTATGTGTTTGTGTTTCCACGTCAGGAGAATATGGAAAGGGGGGAACACGCTCACACGCATGCACATCCACACATTCACAGCACAGCCCCTCAACACTGCTGATACCACACTAGGCTCTACGGTACCCCACAACACATCTAGGCTCAATGACAGCTAGCCCCTGCTGTAGCGCACTGCTAGAAATGGGGAGTGCGCTACATGGAGGGCGTTATCATTGAGGACGGCACCCTAATCTACGAACAGATAGCACCACAGAGTCTACAGAGCCAAGCCAGGCCAAAACCCACAAATGCAGCAGCTAGCTTCTACCACCACAGGCTAAGAAACAAAACACCAGAGTCAGATACGGTACCTGCTTTGTCAACCATGCTCCCATGGTCTGCAGTGGGAGAAAACGTGCAAAAGGTAAGAGATGGGGAGAGTATTTTTTTTTTTTTTAATAAATAAATGCAAGCAACATCATGCAGAGCTGAAATGAACAACAGGCAAGCTGAGATAAGCTAACACTGACAGTGTCTGGTGCTAGTGAAGTGTGCTTTGCGCCAAGCTGAGGCCTGACAACTCTTTCATCTTGGGCTGATGCTGCAGTCAAAGCTGCCCTACTTTCTGATGGGGGAAACGGGGAGATCATAAACTGTTATTCCCCTGTGCGTATATATGTGTTGGCGTGCATGCGTGCATATATATGTGTTGCTTTGTGTGTGTTTTGGTGTTTGTTTGTGTGTGTATCAGATTGCAATCACAGTGCTTGTGGTGACAGGGAAATGAGACTTTGTGTCTCAAAGCACTGTGGGTGAATCAAAGGAATCTGGCACTCATCCATCCAAAGTGACAGTGATGTCAATATGAGACAGTGATTGACTGACATAAAAAAGGCACGCTCACACACGCACTAGCACAACTCTGTGCATGCACACCCACACACACACACACACACACACACACACACACACACACACATACAAACAATGTGAGAGAGATATTTTTTGATCACACTGAAGTGAAGAATTTTACCTTTCATCACGTAACTTTGGTGTTCAAAGGCCAAAGAAACTAACACTCCTGGGGTCTGCAGTTGAGAGGCAACCCAAAAACGGCTAAAGCGTGCTCTTTTGTAATCCTACCACCCCCACTTCTAAGAAGTTTGCTCCTCTCCTCTCTATTCGCCCACCTCCTACGTCAATCCCCCCCTCCCCTTCAAATTCCCCAAAGTCTCTCTTTTGCTTCCACTTCTCATTTCTAGATTCCTTTAACTAAGTGAAGGGAGCTGCCAGCTTAGCCTGACTGGGTGTTTCTGTGCACACCCACATGTTGACACGCAGACACACATCAAACACACACCCCCAAACACACACGCAAATACACAGAGGTGCTTACCAATGGTGCAGTGCTCTCCGTTCCAGCCCTGGTGACACTGGCACTTGCCGTCCTTGCAGGTTCCGTGTTTGATGCAGAGTGGGTTGCACACACGCTGGTCACAGCCTGCGCCAGTCCAGCCCTCCTCACAGCGACAAGCTCCACCCATACACACTCCGTGGGTCCCACAGTCAACTGAGCACACCTCTGAAGGAAGAGAGAAAGATTTGGGTCATGAACATTAGTTCAGGACTCAAAAGTTGATGTTTTTTGCAGGCTTGTATTTCATTATATGCCCTGTGTGCAGATACTACCCAGTTAGCACTGATTTGGTGACTTGCAGGTAAAAGGATGTCTACATTCGTTTTTGTAGATGTCTGGGATACATATAGCTGTTATTTCAATAGCATCAAAATGGATATATTTCAGCATAAAGCATTTCCTCACTACATATTGAAATATCTAGCTAAAATGGAAGGAGTCTCTGTCTGTCTGTCCTTAGATTTTCTCGACAACTGATCGACTTCATGCTCGGCAGGTGTATTGCTGAGGACTGCTGACTGTATATAAAGATGGACGGCATGACAACTCCCTAAAAGTAAAGCAAAAACAACTCTATCAGCCCCTGGTGCCTGGCTGCAATAGCCCCACCCCCTTTGCAGATGAGACATGGGCGAAACCAAGTACATGTCAAATAATTTTTTCCCAAAGATGGTTTCTGTCCTTCTAGGAGGCTCTTATCACACTGATGCATGTTACAGGTTTTCCTGCTAAATTTGGTTTTAATTAGTTATTTAATGCAATAAAAGCGGGGTTGACATCATGATTGACAGCTGTGTGCGTCAATCAGTGAGCTCGCGATTAATGGTGCTGCTCACGATTGATCACTACTGCGCAGACTCTGGCTCCAAATGGCGAAAATGAGAGCACGTGTATCTGCGATATTTAGCTTCAGTGCTGCACAATGGGAGTGAGTGGAGATGCATCGTCCATCTTTATATAGTCATTGCTGAGGATCCAAAGAAGTGCAGTGTGAGAATGTGAGCTCCTGGGATCTATGGGACATATTTATTAGTAGTACGTGATGTAAACGCTGTGTAGTGTATTGAGAGTGGACCCCTGTGAACTGTTACTGCTGAACGGCATGCTGGGTACAGGACACTCTCTGTTGCTCGATACAGTACGTTCAACAACAGATGAAGAAAGAGAGCCTGAAGATGTTAGACAATCCGAGCAATCTGCAGGTTCCGAACAGGCACGTTTTTATTGGGCACTGCACTAAAGGCTCTTTTTCATTCCGAGGGCATCAAATATAGCAGCTTGATCAGTGGCCGCTGGCGTCTGACTCTGATGCATGAGGCACCCTTTAGTGTCTGTAGGAGAGCAAGCTGCCATATTTGACAAGTTGGCAGTAAGAACGTGTTGGCATGATCGAAGCGATGGTGACATATAACCAGCGTGCTTAAAAACTTTTACTTGTAAAACCAAGTTTAACCTGCAAATAAAAAAAAGTCTATGCTGTTTGACTGCATCCCCTGTGACAGTCAGTAACAATGTCAAATTACCCCAGTGCCATAAAGGCAAGTGCCCAAAGCAGCAAAACAATCAAAAACAATCAAACCTGCATTACACTAAATACAATTATCCATCTTACACCCTCAATTAAAATCAGTGATTATAGTTCTGTGAAGACAGGGTTTATTTCCTCAGCTTCCATTACAGTCACTGTTTGGGAGGCTCCGATGGCGCAGGCAGCGACGGTGCATGTGGTGAGATGTGACAATCCTGCTCATGTGCTCAGGACCCCTGATGTGCGGGGAATGCAGTATGTACAGATGTTTTGATACACACTTGCTGAGGGATCCTGCAGTGTGGAACAATGTTGTCTTTATTAAAGTTAAGCATTGCTTCTCTCATAACAAATGCTGGAGCTCAGCTTGTGATCCTGAGATTGTGGGGGGGGTGGGGGACGTTGCGAGCCTGACATAGCGGAGGCTGCTGTCTCTCTTACAGTGGTGGCTTAACAGCTTTATTTTATTGAGATAAAGAATCGTGGAAGTTGAGTATTTTATTATAAAAGGCATTTAAACAGGAGCTCAGCTACTTTTACAAGCAATATCTATCTTGTTTTTCTTCTCCATCCAGGGGTGCAGCCAGGAATTATGATGCACAGGAAGTGACTCTAGGCTTTCTCCTTTTTCCTCTTGTCCCCCCACACACACTTTATTAACTGTATGTGTCACTATCCACAATGCAAACACACCCCCAACATTCATGTAGTTGTGGGCTGGTTGCGGGGGGGTTTGTTTTGTGTTTGTTGGTGTTGTTTGTGGGCGGTTATTCTTCTTTTCTTCTTCATTTTTGTTTTCTTTTGTTGTACCTTGTGAATTGTTTATAACATTATTTTAAACATGTTACATGTTGTTACTTTTATGTAAAGCACATTTATACAAATAAAAGTTCCTTGCTTGGCCAATTTTGGAATTTGAGCACCACCCTGATAATCGCAAAAAGCTGTCATAACCATACTGTCACTGAGAGAGATGATTTTATATAGCCTTGACAGTAAAAACTTGTCACATTTTGTTCCTGTTTATTCCAATTTGGCTTCGATAATACAACAGTTGCTGTTTCCTATTTCTGAGCGAGTTGTATTGTTTGTGGCTTTGCAGATTTCAGCCAAACACAGTTTGAAAACCAAAGCTGTATTAAATAAAATGCTAAACTAATTAGCCATGTATCCTAGGAGACCACAAAATATGTCTGGACAATGGGTAGTCAGTAGCCCTTTTCTTCTGACTATGGCACCCTGAGCTCCATTTGTACTCTGCTTTACTGCAGCAGGAGCAGCTCTGCAGTCGTACTTACCCATAGAGCAGTCAGGTCCCATCCAGTTGGGGTCACAGCTGCACAGCCCGGTGTCTGGTATGAAGGCCCCGTGGCCATGGCACTGGTCTGGGCACTGGGCCCTGGGCAGCTCGCAGTGGAGCCCTCCCCAGCCTGGCTTACAGTGGCACTCCCCATTCACACAGATGCCATTATTGGAACATGTCGGATCCAGGCAATCCACTGCATTAAGCCAGAGATACACCGATGTGAGGAGAGAAAAAAAAAAAAAAAAAAAAAACAGGGAAAAACTAAATGAATAAAACCAGCACAAGCTAGAAAATGTCACATCAGAGCAGATGTTGGACACAAATTAAATACTGTGATTTTTTTTTTTTTTTTTTTTTAAAGAGACGTGACATTTTTTTCTTCTTTGTGTATACAAAATGATAATGAAACAAAAGAAAATATTACCAGACATATTACTAAGGCAATTAAAGCACACAATAATGAATAGCTGAGTCTATAATTGGGGCATAGCAGCAAATGTGTTCCACTCTGAAAGAGCAGCGAGTCTCACTAACACATTATTTGGTGTGAGCGCTCGCCTGTGCGCATGAGCGTGCGTATGCATTAATGTGTATGTGCCAACGCGCTAATACATAGGGGAGAATCTGACACTGTCAGTCTGCCAGGTTGACAGGCAGCTCTGAGTCCAAGCAGTGAGTGAAAACCAATTTGACAAATTACCTCCTCCCGGCAAAAAGCCCACCCACCCCTCTCCGTCCCGGTCGCTCCCACTTTTCTCTCACTCTCTCCCCTCGTCCTCTTTGTCTGACACCTCTCTCATCCCTCCTCCTCCCTCTCCTCAGGCATGATTGACCCCATAGCACCCCTATGCACACACACATTCATAAAAGAACGCACTCGCACATAACCTCAGCCCTCAGTTTCTGTTTGCCTGGCAGAAACGGCGGATCACAGTTATCGATTTTCATGTCGCTGGCACTCCAGGTAAATTGTTTGAGGGACTCTGCTGTGATGAATATCAGATTTGAGACCAGAGGAGAAGGGAAAAAATTAGATGAGAGGGAGATGGAGAGAAAAAAAAGGAGAGGAGAAAATGCTGACCTTGTTCTCCGGCCCTGTGTCTTGACTTTGGTCTGTCTGTCACTCTTCTCCTTTCTTCCCTTTGTCTTTCTTCCCCTCTCCTCATCTTCACCCTCGGCACACCGCGCTCTCTATTCTCCCTCCTTTTCCAATTTGCTCTTTTTCCATACATATTCACCTCTCACTGCTGCCCTGACTCCCCCTCCATCCCTTATACCTCTCTTTTTTTTTCTCTCTCTCACTTTCTATCTTTCTGACAACCGAGAATGTGGCGGCCTGATCCTTCTTAACAAGGATCAATAGAAGCAATTTCATCCCTTAATAAAATCTCTGATGTGTCTGGCTGCGGTATCATACTTCATCTGTATATATGGAGAGAACGGACACTCAGTCAGAGTAAGATTATGCCATGATGAGCTGTCTAACTGGAGTTAGACGTGTGTGAGTCTGTGGGTGTGTGAGGTGTGTTTGTTGTGGTGCAAACATTCATGTTTCTCTCAAAATAACTGCTCGGACTTGTCGGAACCCACAAGTGCAGGCAGTCATAAACGGCTGACACACATTAAACCATCACACATCCTTGAGGAACACCGTGCTGTTAACTCCTCTCACCCTCTGCACAGCTCTGCCCTTTGTAGCCGATAGAGCACACACAGTTGCCGTCGGTGCAGGTGCCGTGGCCGCTGCAAAGAGGGTCGATGCACTGTGTGACGGGGACATCACACTCGGGTCCCTTCCAGCCGCTGTAGCACACACAGGAGCCCTTGTCGTATTGGCCGTTGCCGCTGCACAGCACTGGGCACGCCGCTGGGGAAATGGAGAAAGGGGGGAAAGGGGAGAGATCAAACCATGCGCATGAAAAAAGCAAAACAATTAGCAAGATTTTTAGAGATTCTCAAAGCAGTGAAAAGTCACGACATCCACTCACACACACCCACACCCGCCTAACCCCACCAACACTTGAGCGTGCAGAAGGCGAATAGAGTGGTTAAGGGGCTGGAGAGTGGCAATGACATGAAGAGTAATTACAGGCAGAGGTAACTAAACTATTCATCAAAGCTGTCTATCCCAGGTGAGCACAGAGCC
Source organism: Epinephelus fuscoguttatus (assembly GCF_011397635.1). Classification (NCBI taxonomy): domain Eukaryota; kingdom Metazoa; phylum Chordata; class Actinopteri; order Perciformes; family Serranidae; genus Epinephelus; species Epinephelus fuscoguttatus. Next base: position 32,075,139 of record NC_064760.1, on the reverse strand, counting down.
AGGGAGACGTTAGCTGGGGGAGCTGCCATTCATCATCAGTCATCTTGTCTCAGCTCCACCTAAGGCCACGCAGCCATCTTACTGCTCCCTAATCCTCGCCGCTCGCTGCACGGAGCCGAAATGTGCCCGCTCGTCTAATTAGACGGCGGGAATGACAACAATTTTTTAACGACAGAAGAAACACATTTGTAAAGCAGCTAATACCTTTGGAGCAGTCCATGCCGTGGAATCCTGGGAAGCAATGGCACACACCAGAATTACACTCTCCGTTACCATGGCAATTGCGCGGGCACTCTTGCACTGAATCTGTGAAGACAAAGTGAGACAGAGAGAGGGGAAAGAGGGGAGGGAGAGGGGGGGGTGAGAGATGGCAAGCATCAAAGCATTCGATTAAATCATTGGCACCTTTCGTTCTTTAAGATACTACAAATGGAGTCAAGGCGCTCGGAGTCTCGCAGTCTCACAGACATCAAAAAGTAAGTGCCCTCCTCCAAGTTTCCTTGCATTCCTTTTCATTGTATTTTTCATATTGTGGGGAGAATGCATTTTAAAACATTCCTGGAGACATCGTTAACCCATCTATCATTTCTCTGCAAACTGTATGAGAAAAGAAGAGTGCCCCCCTGCATTGCACAAACAGCCTTGAACCCTTCTGCTACTCTTTCACCCCTCCTCTTCCCTGTATTCTGGCACTGGTTTTGGTTGTTTACTCCTCACTCCAGCCCCACCGAGGTCATAAATACTTCATTCAGGTGTGGTTGTTTGGTGCAACTAGGCAGATTTTAGTCGTGTGTGTCAGGCTGTCCGCGCACATGACTTCAGTGCTCTATCCACCTTTTAGTGCCTCTTAACCCACTTACAAGAAGAGAGCAGTTTGGTGGGAAGAAACAGGGTCGATGCTAATGACAAGGAGGCATTTTGGACTTTTATCCGTCCCTTCCTCCTTCGCTCGGGCTTTTTCCAGCTTCCACTCTTCTTACACAAAGCATGACTCAGCCCATCCGCACTGCCTTCCTCTCTAACACTTCCTCCCTCTTTTTCTGTCCTCAGCCATTTCCCCCCCAAATCTAAGCCCCGTGTCTCCCTCTTACCCTAATGCCACCCTCTCTTTTACTCCCCCTCTTCAGCTCCTCCTTCTCCCATCCTTCACTCCACTTCACTCCATTCTGGTTTTGCCCCCACCATTATGTCTCTCCTCCAGCTCCCCCTCTCACTACTCACTCTAATTCTGCCCTCGCCGCCTCTGCCTCTCCCTCTCCCTCTCTCTACCACTCCTACTGCTGAAAGCACTACCGCCAGATATTGACAGTGAAGGATTCTTTCACTCGGCTTGACTCTTTCTATCCTTCCCCCTTGTTCTCACACTCATGCCTCCAACACAATTGAAATGATCTGGGGCGCTGTTTCAGGTCCCGAAAACATCCAATATACAGGAAAGTATTTTATTTGGATGCGTCTTTATCCTTTTCACACATGCACAAACACCATGGAAGTGATACTACACCTTCTGATATAATAAGTTGTGTTTTGTTTTTGAATGCATACTGTCAATTTGTCCTACTACGATTTGGCAAACACAAAATCTTTCAACTCACTAAGTGGTCCTGCCTACTTGAAAATGTTGCTATGGTCGTGTTGCTAGTGGCAACATTGTGCACATGCTGCTGTGAGTGTTTTTGCACCCTGTGAATGTGTAAAGTCTTTGACAAATTGGGGAATAAATCAGACTAAAATGCCTCCATGTCCTTCTTAAAGGGGAACTCCACCAATTTAACACATCAGGTCTTTACAGGTCTTGGAACTCGCTAGCCAACAACACCATTAGATATTTGGTTGAATTTAAGTTGTGCTGTTGGGTGGCCAAAATAAAATGTCAGGACAACATCTAGGTAGTGTTGTTAAGTAACCAAACCCAGTGTCTTCCAAGCGTTTCGTGCCAATGTCATCTTAATGTAGAATAATGACATTTTGTCATTATGTATGAAAACCAAAACCCAATGTCTGCAAAATGTCACAATGTTAACGTCCACACAACATGAAATTCTGATGCTGTTATACATTTAAAATATTGTCAACCCAATTTTCTCTTAAATAAAATTTAACGTCTGTCAGACATAAGACTCTACTGTCTTTCTGACGTTGTATTAATATCCAGTGCTGGCTGAGAAGCCTGTAGTGGCTCCAGGGGGAGCATTTCAAAGTCTGATAAAGTACCTCAAGTGATGTCACTTGAGTCAGCATACATTGGGGCTGAAGACTACAAGTTTAAGGTTGGGGCTGTGGAGTTAAAGAGAAGAGAGTTTGTCAGACATTTGTAGTCTGCTGTAGTGGACTGCACTGGATCCCATGGAACACAAATCTCACGGGTGGGAGTGAGTGATCAAATTTAAAAAAAAAAAAAAAAAAAAAAAAGTTGGGGTCCCAGAGATCAATTAACATGATGGATGGATAAGTCAACAAGTGAAGTGGAAAAGAAGATAAAAGTAGGAAATTATGATACAGAAGAAAAACAAGGCAAGTTGGACATTTGGAGAGATATTACAGATAATAATAATAACCTGAATCCCAGAGAAACCAGCATAACTGCAATTATGAATGTAATTTTGTACCAGTTTTGCTACTTATTACCGACAGGTGTGCCTTTCCTCATTTTTCTTAATGCCACTATAAAACAACATGTTTTCCCTGAGAGACGGGAAAAGACTCAGTCTATTGATAATCAATCTACTGTGTGGGGATGTATGGTCATAATGTTTGCGGGTGCGGGCAAGAGCTGACACACACCCTGCAGGAATAGGCGGGAATAGATAACACACTCTGTGGGAGCAGGCAGGAGCAGTATTAGGAGAACAGTCCCACGCAGGGCTCTAGTCTGCTCCTCATCTCTGCTTGAGGCTACAGTCACTATTAGCTTAGTGTGCCTGAATCTATAAGCAAAATGTCAGCAGTCAAGTTGCACTGTGGGTAATGTAGGGACCAGAGTTTGATGACAAAGAAGAATGGGTGGAATAAAAAAGATAATTTTTAGTCGTACAAAAAAAAAAAAAAAATCCATTATGAGTTCGACAGTGTTATGCTGTAAGAGTGCGATGCTAAATTGGTGGAGTACTCTTTTAAATCAGTGTCACTGCTAACGAATAGCCTTGTCTCCGTACTCCTTCCATCTCCTAAATGCTGGTGCTTAATCTCATTTTACCTCCCAACCTGCCTCTCCCTCTTCCACCTTACTCCCTCCCTCCACCCACACCACACATGCTGATTCCCTCTTACCCATGACATTTGTGCTGAAGGAAACCGTCTCTCTCTCCCGACCGTCGTTGTAGAAGGCCAGGTGCCAGGCACCGGCGTCCAGGTACTGGACAAACACCGCCTCATTGAGGACCACAGTTTGGATGCTCCTCCTCTCCCGCGGAGACTCGACCACACTCCACTTCTCCTTCCCGTCCAGGCGCTCCATATAGTCATACTGCAGGAGAGAGAAAGGGAGAGAAAGTGCAGGGTTGAACGGAGGTGAGAACGCGAGTATGAAATCTATGATTCAACTATAAAGTGCTGCAGTGGCACTTTTTAGACTTTGAAAAATGACCAATAGTTGTATATGCAGGAAGATTAAAAGATGGGGGGAGTAAGCGCGGCTGGAAATTGCCAGGGAAGCATGAAACATGCAACAGGGAGATCCTTGAGGGCTGTCATTCTCTTTGGGCTTCTGGAAAGACCGCAGAGAGTGTTTTTTTTTTTTTTTTTTTTTTTTTTTTTACTGCTGCACAGAAGCCACAACTTCATGGTCTTTACCAGCTTAAGTCAGGTCAGGCAGGCAACGCTTATCCGGATGCAATTATCCCATTCTACAAATCAAATCTGCTGTTAATTGAGTAGTTTCTAATTAATAAGAGGCAGTAAAAGTTACATTACTGTGAAATTTAATTAAGTGTAAATCTTAGACTAAATGAGTTTTTTCAAACAACTAATATAATGAATCACAAATTAATTTTAAAATGTCCCATGACGCAAGCAAGTTTTTTTAATGCATTCTCCATTTTAGCTGATCAATATGAAGATAATGTGTTCCTAATGAATAAAATTATAATTCTGTGTGATTAGCCTTTTACCCTACAGGTGTAGAAGATGTAGAATCTTGTTTGCACTCAGTGCCAGGTTTTTACCTGTGCATGTGAGGGAGGCAGACCCTTGCGGATGTACACTCCGAACAGAGCGTCCTTGCCGAGGGAGATGTTGAACTTCAGGAATTGGGGTTGGCTGAGGTGGAGCAGGGACCTCCAAAACACTCCTGGAGGGACTTCTTGGGTCACCCGCCTCCCGACCTCGATGCTGCCAGTGTCTATGCTGCTGTTCCGGCCTGCCCACGGACCTGGAGCGAGGGGAAAAGAAACTGCATAATCTGTGATTAAAAGCATCGATTGGGAGAGTCAATAGTTAATCATCACAGTTTACTGGAAATGAGCTGCTATAAAAATTCATGGTCATTGAATAGCAGAGGACGAGCACCATTAGCTCTGCAAACTGTGCGCCCAAAGTTTACGTTAAAACGAGTGTTGTTGCATGTGACGCTGGGGTGCAAAATGATGCCTTTGTGTCAAAGCCCGCAAGGCTGTGGACTTTGTTATCTGGGCTCAAATGAGAGCGGGCTAATGGAACTGCAGGGCAGAGCTTTCCAAGCAGACAGGCGCGCACGCCGAAACACACAGCATCCTGCAATCAGGTCAGTCATCTAACAGCAGAGTTCTGGGGCCCAGACAGAAAAAGACTGAGCGTGCTTGTGTGTGTGTGCATTTGTGTGCAGAATAGCGAAGAAATAAAAGTAACAATGAGAAGAACAACAGCAGCATCTGGCCTAGACGGCTGGGGAACACAACACAACAGTCCTCTCATTAATACAGAATACAGACACAGAGCAGCAGCCCACACGTACCTATAGTACATGCTGTGTGTGTTACAGAGCGAGATCGAGCGAGTGAAAGAAGAATAGATAGAGAGCCGCATGGGGGCCTTAAAAGAGAGTAGGGAGGGAGGGGGGTGAGGCAGTTGGTGTTTTACCTCGCTTCTCACTGAGACGATAAACCTAGCTCGACACAACTCAGCGGAGTGGTTAAACAGCACATACTGATAGCACAGCCAGTACTGTGTCATGAATTATGAAAATATTATAGTTGGTTTGAGCCTGTTCTGGTGGGGGGAAAAAAATCTATTGGACTGTTTTAGTATGTTACTCACAGCAGACGCTGCATTTAAAAGCCTTAGAAGACAGGCCTGGCGCTATTCTGTATTTTTCTTGTTTTCAACAAATCCGACAATGTGCTAGCATGTCCTTTAATACTTTCTGACTTTCCTACCCTGGCTGTGGACAATTTGTTCCACCATCCATCCATCAAAAATATATGGCTTTATTTTAGGAGGAAATACTGCATTTGTTGGGGACTATTTTCAGCAGTGGAGTAACACACTTTTGGCATGCTGCTAAGTATTTACAGTACCAGAACTCTGTATGTGGCATTGAGTCAGAACAAAGTACAGTGCTGATGCTCATCGTAATGAAAGAATGAAGTGACCTGATGTGTTTTGGACGACAATGGAGCTTTGTGGCACAGAAGGGAAAGCTATATCACGTTTTGGATACACATACAATACATCCAAGTAGGTTAATCCATTGTTGTTTTGGGTCTTTTCATGGAATGTGTTGACAATAAGAAAATATGAATATCCCCAGCATTATCCTTTCGAGAGCAGGCTGTATGCCTTCCAGGCCTGAGTTTTGCCTTGTAACTCTGCATGCAGCGTGTCAATTCTTATATGAGGGGGTGTGTGTGTGTCTGTGTGTGCTGTAGTTCATACCTCTGCCTCCAGAGGGCAGCGTGGCCACGTCACTGTTGACAGGCAAGCCAGCTCCCAGTCCGTTGTTTAACACAGGGCCGTCGGATGGCTTCAGCTGCCATGTCAAACCTAGCAAGTTGATCGCTGCACACAAAGGGGCGGAGAGGGAGAGAGAAAGAGAAGGGAGGGAGACAGTGTAAGGACATATGACTTGAACGGCGGATTGTCTACAAGCTGGGTATATAAAAAAAGCCACACTTGAAAGCTCATCAAGCCACAGAAACACAGGAAGGCCAAACCTCTAAGTCTGATCTGTCATTTATACGGCAACCGGTGCAGCTTTTATGGAACGCTGCTTTTGCGTATCAATCAAAAACACTGTTAACAAAGTGGCAACCTACAGCACAGAAACTGTCGTACAAAACAGACAATTAAAAAACCCTAAAGATCTCTCTTTCTTGCGCTTTCTTTACCCCTAACCTCCCGCAATCTTCTTTCAACCTGACAGCGTCTCCTGCTTTTATTTGGAAGCCTTTACACCATCTCACGGAGAGCAAGTGACAGATTGCTCTCTGAAGAGATCGCTCTATGACTCTCCTTTCCCTTCTCCTCTTCTTTTGTCCTCTGTTGTGTTATTGTGTGCTGGTGGTATAAGACTGCTCGAGTGTGTTCGCTCTTCACTTTGTCAGCTCTTTACTCTCCTCGTGTCTCTTCCCTCCTTAGCCTGCTGCCAAGCGACGCCTCCCCCCCCCAAAAAATACAGGAGAGAGGAAACAGCAGGAAAAAAAACTACATATACGGAAACAGTCACCTTACTGTACACAAAAGTGTAAATTCTGTGATTCTTTTATTTTTCTTTTGTGACTGGTTTGTGTCAAATGATTGTTTTAATCTCTCTAATGCTTTTGAACAATCTCCCGAGTAGAAAAACTCAGGATGCATCATTTGTTCATGTCTGAACATTTATTAAAATATGTTATAAAAAGGGCACAATGCACCTGCAGGGTTGTATATACATGAGGAGTGTGATGGGAGCTTACAGGATGCACATGGCTTGGATGCATGATTGTGTACAATGCATTATGTAGGTGTTATTGCATGCCTCTCAGCAATGGCCTGATCCCCACCACATGAGCCTTATAACACCTGCATCTGAAGCCTGGGAATCAATTTCCCTCTTGTCAAATTCTATCTCCACTTGCCCAGTTTTTGCACACATACAGGGATGAGTGTAAAAGTTGCAAGAAAAGAAGATGCGGCTTTAGGAATTGCTGCCAGGGCAGACTCATTCTCACCCCCCCAATGTCCCATCTCCCTCTCCCCCCACCCCTCTATCTGTTTCTTTGTTTCTTCCTTTTTATGTTTCCTCTCTTTCCCTCTTTCTCCCCTCCCTCGCTCCTGGTCAAAGGAAAGCGCTGACACCTCGGCTGCTGCCCGGCCTCCACTGTCAGCTCTTTTTTATTTTTCATGGGGGGGCTGGTGTGGAGAACAAGAGAGACGGAGCGAGAGGGGAGAGGAGCAGAGAAACTACAGTGTCCTTCCTCCCTCCTCTGTCTCTTCTATCTTATATCCACCTCTTGCCCTCTCCTCTCTCATCACGCTGACCTTCATCCCTCTCCCTTTTTTTCTTTTAATTCCCCCCTTTTTTTCTTAGTCTTTTCTTCTTATCTTTGCCTGTCCTTCCTTGTAGATAACGCCGACATGCATCTGCGCACACATTCAGCCCCATGCGCACGAAAAGAGATGGTATCATGGGAAGCAGTCGATGGAAAGATTACCTATTGAATCAGCAGGAGACAGTAAGCAATAGTGAGTCTATTGTGACGGTGCTCTCAATCTAGGTCATCCCCAAGAACACATCAGACAGCCCTATAGCGAGCTTATTGTGTATGGCTGTTCATTGTGTGTGTGTGTGTGTGTGTGTGTTTGAGGGTCGGTGCACATGTGCGGTTTCCCCGAATGAGCTTTTTCCTGTCCTCTTTTTTTGTGTTTCTACGGCTGGCTGTGAGAAGTTGACCAATAGATGGCACTCTTACTCCTCAGCGACAAGAGCACAAAAGCCAGTGCTTTGTCAACAGGTTTCTTTGCAGCAACACAAAGAGCAGGAGGAGAGACAGAGAGAGCGGGAGAAGGAAAGACAGAGACAAAGAGAGACACTTGTTATCATTCTCTTTACAAGCACCATCCCTCATTTTAACAACACTTGTAACTTTGTTAGGGTGTAATTTTAGCCAAAATGAAACTGCTGAAATTGATGTATTTAGCTTTGTGTTGCCATAATTTTAAGCATTTTCTTTTCGGATCATAATTGCCGTAATTACTGTTTTCAAGCTGCATTGGAAGGCTTTATTAAATGCCATGCCAATAATGCCTATCTGAATTGAATTCCACTGACAGACGCAAGGAGAACAAGAGAGATAGTCTGACTTGGGCTGTGCTCCTCCGTTTTAATCTCTGTCTTCTTAGTCATGTTCATTTTAACACACGCACACATACACAAACACACATGTACACACACGGAAAGATCACAGAGAAGCAGGTTTAACAAGCAAACGAGTTGGATTAAAAATAGATCTTTTGCTTCAAGAGGTTTTTATGTAATCTCGATGCATAATTCAGAGAGGCAAAGTGCTTGCCAGTATCATCTGCAAAAGACAGCATCTGAAACAGCGGCAGCACACGTGATCCTGTGACGGAAAACAAAACAAAAAAAGGACGGACTGATTGGACAGAGGGACAAGGCAGATGAAAAGGAGGAGGTGGTGGCCGGGCTCGGAGACGGGGGTCAGGAGCTCTTGAAGAAACTGTGCCGCCGAACCTCGGCAGAGAGGAGGAGAGCGGGAGAAGGGAGAGGAACAGAGAGAATACTGGAGGACAGCGAGAACTGAGAGAATATTAAAGAACACATAAAATCCCCCGAGGATTAAAAAAAAGAGCAGGAAAACAGGCACCAGATGATGTTGCAGAGAAGAGAGGAAGAGATGAATAAGGGCCTGTACAGATGTAGTGAGAAAGGGAGAAGAAGATGGCAAGTGGAGAGGAAAGATTTAAGGGATGAGTGGCCCTGTATTCGTTGACTGGTTGGGTAAGAAAAAGATGGTCGTGATTCATCCTCTGACAGTAAGTGGTTCTCGACGCAGGCAATCAGACAGAAATACAATGCCCATGTGTAGGCTACGTGTGTTTTGGGAAATATTTATACGTCTCCGAGTTAAAGGGTGCAAATGGATTTCTGCATGAGAGGGGAAAAAAGGAGAGCGGCAGAGATGGAGAAAGGTGACTTTGTAGGCAGACTGTGCACTGACTGTCCCCTGACTGGAAAATATTGTATCATCATCATTCTGTTCTCTGGAACATGTTCCAACTGTGCAAACTCTCTACCTCTCTCACTTGCTTTCCTCCGCTGTGCACTTGTGTCTCTCACCCTTCTCTGCCTCAACTCAACCATATCATTGCCTATTTAAAAGGCAGCATCTCCCATTGAACCAATTGCGCTGCTTCTAATTGCACCAAAGGCAGAGAATGGCCTCTTGCGTGTTTTGTGCGTAATCTCTTGCAATGCAACTGAGATTACACAGAGAGCACAAGTGTATGCACGCACACACACATGGGCAACACACTTTTTCTTTGCCATCTCCCCTGGCCGTCCTGATAAATGCATATTAACTGTTCTAATTCACCACTAAATTAACAACTCTGACCTCAATTAGGGCGGTAATTGTAGCTGAGACCAGCCCCCCATCCTCGGCCTGGCTGCTAATTGGTTTAGGAAGCCTTTTCCCTGCCTCCTCTCCCTCCCAACCCCCCCATCTCCACGGCCCTCATTTAGCGAGTTGGTAGACATTTTGTTGTCCACAACAAACACATGCACAAAAAGCAGCCACCCGAGAAAACGCCCTGTATCTTGCTGTACCACCTTCTTCTCCATCTCTGCGGCAAAGGGGTGCAGTGTTAATACGGAGGGAGAGGCTGAGGAAAAAGCAGTGTGCAGCCTCAGGTTCTCAATATTCAGGCCATTTGGGATATTTCTTAGAATTTACCACACAATATCCACTTATGTAGTCTATAAATAAAGCAGCCTTCTCTCTCAGCTAAGTTTTGAAGGCGCTGCTTGCTGAGATCATTTAGAGTCTCAGACAGAGGGACGGGGGCGGCGGTTGGCTGCTGCCCTTGGGGGTCATAGACACTGAGAGAGACAATTTGTCTGCTTCTGAGTGTGTGTGTGTGTGTGTGTGTGTGTGTGTGTGTGTGTGTGTATCTGCGTATGCATGCTTATAAATTGCACAGTATTAACAACAAGTGCATGTGCGCACGCGGGCACACACACACACACACACACACACACACTGCAACCCCCGACGGGACCTCCTCACCCAGCTGATGCAACTGAACTGTAATTGACTGCAACACAAAAGGTTATGTGAGTTTTTCCTCGCAGCTCCCACCTGCAAAACAGTGTCTATAGCACAGAGAAACGGCAGCTCACTCAATCACACAGCAGAAATGGCTTCCTTATTGGCACTGAAATATTGAGACGGCCCGACGCAGATGTAGCCATGTGTGTGTGTGTGTGTGTGTGTGTGTGTGTGTGTGTGCGTGCGTGTGCATGCATGTGTGTGATGGGCTAAATGAAAAGAGATGTGAATCTGAGTAATGTCCTCCTTTCTGAATCCTCATTTCCTCTTCAGATATCTCTACCCTGACCCCCTCCCCTCCACTCCCCTCCCCTCCCCGCGCCTTCTCTTCTCCACATCAACCCACTCTGCCTCGTCTCATCCCTCCCTACCTCGGCCCTTTCCCTCTCATCGATCTGTATTAGAAACAGGATATGAGGAACTATGCTATCTTATCACAGATCAGAGAGCGAGAGAGAACGAGTGAGGAAGAAAGACGAAGGAAGAGTACGCTCTGGAGGCCAAGAGACGGAGACACTGAAAGAAAATGAGAGACGGAGAGAGGAGAAGAGAGGACAGTGATTTCTTTCACTTTGCCTTCATCCATCTCCTGTTTCGAATACAGGACTAGTGAAGCACCATGGGCCTAATTGGACTAACGATTGGGCCCAGATAAGACCCGCACTAATGAATAAATGAATGAGGAAATAAATGAATGAAATGAGCCCATGCACGCCAATGCAGGCACTCAGCAAAGATGTCCGTAAACATGCAAATTCTGCATTTATGCACACATCAAAGCATACAATATATCCTCCAAAGCACGTGCAAAAACTCTATGTATACAAACAGAAAGTCAAGGGATTAACATTGATGTTTCCACCATGTGCCGTCTGAACAAGTGTGCACCCTGCTTTGTATCACCTGGCCAGTGCAGATGACCCATTTATCCCTCTGGTGCAGATGGTATAGCAACTTGTCCCTGGTCCTGGCCATGCCCTGGCCTTTTCCTGGACTGGCAGCGTGTGGTAAGATCCTAACCTTTATCAGTACGACAGGCCCTGCTGCTACGGACACACGCTCCATGTCTGATCCTTATGCCCAGGTTCCTGCATTCACCATATGCCCTCACCTCAGCACACATTCACACTCACACACACACTCCAAATGTATATGGACACACAGCCACACTGGCATGAGCGACACATCCTGACCTCTCGCTGTTCCACCTTGGATCAGCAGAAGGGAAGCCACATGCAGAGTGAGAGGGGACTTTGGGGTCAAGGAGCTGTGGTTTGGAAAGCAGCCACATTGTGAGACCTGCAGGTCTAATACAACTTGAGCAGACAGTCCATACACGTACTCTGGGGCTCACTGTTTTTGTTTCTTATTTAAAAAGGTGAGATAAAAAAAAAATCATTAATATTATGAAAATTCTTTTAAACTTTTTCACTGGATTAAAAGGTAAAAATTAGCATTTTCTCCCTGTTTTTTTCTTCCAGAGATGATTAACAATAACAATAAAAAGAAGCACAATTCTGCTCCAAAAGCATATAATTTTCTGATTTTTATTTAATCTTTATTTTTAAAAATGTGAAATGAATAGTATCTTCAAGGAAAAGAAAGAAACATTACTAAAACTGTGATAAGTGGTCACTAGTAGACATCAGTTCACCTTAAAAATGAGAAACTCTCTTTAAAATAATAATAATATAAAAGTGTTAACAACTCTGACACATAATCAGCAGCATGTCTGAATTTTGTCTTCATTTTTCTTTTCTTTTTTTTTTTCCATTTCCAAAGGCAAGTACTAAGGCAGTGGGTTGAGACTCCCCAAGGGGTCGCAAAGAAAAATGTGACAGGCTGCGACATGATTAAAAAGGTAGGAAAGACGTGGGAAAAGAGTCATATATCTGCCTTCAAAACATGCATTTTCAGATTTTTGTCAAAACGTTGCCTATTTTATTGCAGAATAAAGAACAGCAGAACTCCTCAAGCCTCTAAAAACTATTCAAATAAAGCAACCCAAGAGGGGGACGTCAAACTTTGGCTGAACAGCTTGCAATAATGGATCACTGGTAGATGGTGTTAAACCAAAAATGGGGCCAAAACTAAAAAAATCTTAAACTCAGTCTGCAATGCATTTGCATTTCCTCCCAATTTTTCTCTTCATGTTTTATTACTTGAAGCATGTACTCAGACAGCGGCTCCCAAATTCTATGTTGGGACCCCCCAAGAGGTCGCAAGATAAAGCTGAGTTGTGATATGATTAATAAGATAGGAACGAGGAGTAAAAATCATATTTCTGCTGCAAAAACTACTAATTACTTTTTCTGTGCTCTGCTTTCTTTATTGTGACATGAATAATTTCACCTCCATTATTTCTAAAATCTATTGAAATTCAAGAAGAGAACATTAGTCTTTGGTTGAATGCTTTCAACCCACAGCGGAGGCACTGCTTGGCTTTAAAGGGTCACAAGCAAAATAAACTGGGAGCCTCGTTATTAATCAGTGCTGCAGGAAGAGATTATTTATTGTAAAATGTGATAATCAGTGATATTTTGTGGCAGGAAACATTTAATTTTGGAGGCACGGTGACGTAAAGTCTAAGGGGAAATTGTTTTAAAGTGATCTGATCCTTTTTTAATCAGTGCGATGTGATAACTGTCTCAGGTGTTTTGAAAATTGGCTCTCCTCTTTGATTGGTTGTTACAGCCCGGGGCTTTAATATAAAGATGTGTTGTTTCACATTGAGAATTTGATGCCTGACAAAGGCCCCTGACTGAAACGACGTGTCTTTAATAAACTCTCGCCGACGATGTGAAGGAATTCAACCCTTTCTTTCGTATTATTTCATTTTCCTATGCACCTGTGTACCAGGTGTGTATTAGATAACACTCGGTCTGAAAGTAATCTGGTTCAAAATGGAGTAACACTCTCCCGAAATGCCACCGTTTTTTAAGCCAGCTTTTAAATGATTACTCTGGCAGTGCATGCGTCTCCCTACATTCTGATGGATGACAAAAAGATGCAAAGTTTTTAGGAAAATGCAAACCTCTTTGATTAGAATAATACTTTGTGTATTTTGGCAGGGCTATATATCTTTGCGCAGTAAAAATCATTAACATGTTATTATGTAAGGGAGCAGTGATATGAATGCACTGAAGTGAGACACTTATAACTGGGAAGAATGGGCAGTAAGCGATTGTGATCAGTCTGGTACAGCGAGACAATGATGGATGGAAAGTGGTCGGCGTGGAGGCATGAAGGTCACACTCGATGACAGTGTGTGTGCATGTGTGTCTCCGTGTGTGTGTGTGGCATGCGTGAGACTGTTTAATCAATAGACGGGAGCTGGGAGTAAGACTAAAAATACATTGTGTCTGTGTGTGCGCGTGCATGTGTGCATGTGTGTGTGTACGTGCTCTCATTCATCAGTGGTGACAATACCATGTGGAGTATGCCACTGTGCCCGACAAATTCAGCCATCACACACACGCACACATTCACACGGAGCACCCCTGCAAAGGTGACACCAGCACCCGCAAGCAAGTTTAGTCGTTGTAGTCAAGGGCACACCTGTGTGTATGTGTCAGTGTGTGTGTGTACGGGCGGTGCGTGTGTGAAAACAGTCCACCTGGACTCTGACATGTCCTCGATCTTTCATCTATGTATCAAACCAGCCTTTCCTCTCCTTACTAACCACAATCCATCTCTTTTTCTGTCTCCCTTTTTCCCTTTCTGTACATTTTACATCCTTTGAGACTTCTTCTCTTTTTATCTGCTCTAACTTCTTTTCCCGTTATCCCCCTGTTCTTGTCCTCCACAGTCTCCCTCTGTCCTGTCCTCTCTCTGTCACACTCCCTCTGTTCTCCGCTCGCTGTGATCAATTAGGAGACATTAGTCCCACAGTTATTCCAGGTGACAGAACCTCAGGAGGCCACGCTCTCCTTCATCTCTCCTCCTTCTGCCTCCCCTCAGTTTCTCCTCTCCACACCAGGCTGTCTTGTCACTCCCGCTCCTCCTCCCCGGCAGCTCCCCTTCTCTCCCCGGCAGTGCAAACAACAGACCTCGCGCCTCTCCTATTCCCCTCTCCTCAATCTCGCTCTCTCATCCCTTACGGCGCCAACAGTGACATATCAGCCTCAGCCCTCCTCTCCTCCGTCTCTCCAGTCATCTATCCTCCTTTTCCTCTCCCCTTTATGTTCTGGCTGCATGCTGACAGTGACGCATCTCCCTCCTTCCCCTCTGCCCTCTCTGCTCCAACTCTATTCCACCCCTCTCTTTTTTCCTCTCCGTTCGCCTTCCTCTATCTCGCTCTCTCCAGGTTGCCGTTCACAATGACGGACCTGTCTTCCCTCCTGTATGCCAACCGTTCACCTGTATCCTAGCAACCACCTCTCCTTTGGCTCTGGTGCTCCATGCGGAGCAAGCAAACAAGACGCCGGGGGAATGAAGAACAAGCACTCCCGTTTATCCTCCTCCCTCCATCCGTTCAGTCATTCCTTCACACGTAAAGATGAGGCCATACTCTGCTGGAGTTGGGGGCCAAATGCTTTAACTGAAAATTTCACTGCCTGTCCTCTTATAAAAATAAACTCTCTAACTCACAGAGACACACATTCCTGTACATAAATGCACACAGCTGCACATGTTTATTCCATGGTATCTCGTCCCCATGACTCCTTTTTAACAGTGGGACACAGTGAATAAGCTTCAAAGAGATATCATCTACTGTGCCCCTGAAGCATGCTGAGTCCAGCCTTCCTAAAAGGTTCTCAGTGTGTGCACATACGTGTGTGTGTTTCTGCAAGATTGTTGAGCAATTTCTGAAGCTTTATTTATGGCCTTGAGAAGCACTGAAGAAAAAAAAAATTGTTTGAAGGCCTGCACACCCTCAAAGCTTTGCAATCAGACACACACATTGTCGCACAC
Source organism: Epinephelus fuscoguttatus (assembly GCF_011397635.1). NCBI lineage: Eukaryota > Metazoa > Chordata > Actinopteri > Perciformes > Serranidae > Epinephelus > Epinephelus fuscoguttatus. The sequence continues at coordinate 32,059,981 of NC_064760.1, read as the reverse complement.
ACATCTTATAGGTACTTCTGAGGGAAGGAGTGCTCGTGCACACGCACACACACGCACAAAAAGAAAAGTGCTGCTCAGGCACATGTGTCCTGGTGTAATTTATGAGCGGGCTCCTGGGCGGACGCCTCAGAGGGGTCCTCTTCACGCTGCATGGCTCTGGGTGCTCTGCACAATTCCCCCAGTGAGTGCCGGGCTCTCTCTCTCTCTCTCACACACACACACACACAAACAAGGTACTACAAAATCCCCCTTATGAGCTGTGAACTCTTCCGACTGAAACTCGCTGCACGATTAACGCTACAAAAAGCTAGGTAAACACTAGGGTTTCAGGCTTGGCAGCACTGCTACAGCTCTGTTCAGCACAGACAAAAACACCAGAGCAAAACATTTCCTTACAACAGCTGAAAAAGGGGCCCCACAGTTAGCAAAAGTAATACTGTAATAACAATAAAATATCATTTCAGCCTTGTTCAGCTTACCGAATTATAGCCACTTGCACAATTAAGTTTGGTGGTAAAGCACTGACGTTTGGCATATAATAAAACACAGAAAGTGGAGCTTAAAGGAAAACTTATTAGCAACTCAAGCTCCTCGCTCACTGAATCCCATTCAAAAAAATTCACCATTACACTATGCATTATATTCACACTGTAAGAGGAGAGCATCTCTGGCAGTCTCTTTTAAATAAATGCTCCCATAAATAAAGTCATTTCTTAGTACAGCTAACAAGCTAATGCAAACAATTAAGACAGACAGGCGATGCTGTTAACAAGTTGTATGTATCTGGCAAGTACCCAGATGGTGCACTAACATTGATGTAGTGGGTATAAAAAAAATGTGGATAAGGCAAGCAATTATGTTCTCAGGAATAGACACATTTTTGAATTATTTTCCTCATTAGTTCCTTATCAGCTTAATATTATTAACAATTACAAGTCCTCCGATGAAAACAAATATTTCTTTCATAACAGCCCCGAGTGAGCCCCAGTGCTGCTAATAAAATAAGATGGAAGGTTTCGGTAAGTTTCTGTGCTCCACCACATCACTGCCCTCAAGTATCAGCGGGGAGGTCTTCCTCCCTCTCCCCGCTCCTGTTTCGGAGCTCCATATGTGGCTGTCCGGCGCAGTGTGAAAGCTCAGGAGACGATGGATCTGTCTGTGTGCCCCAGGCAAGGGGCCTTGATCTGCTCTGGAGGACACACACACCATTCTCAAGGGCACTCCGAGGGAGTACACAAAGCACACACACACACACACGGGTATGAACACGCAGGCACAGACTTGAGTGCACATATGCAATTTGGACACATCCCGGCGAGCATGCTGAGGTGCATAAAGCCTTCAGATACAGATACACACACACACACACACACACACACACACACACACACACTCACTATAGATGGGTAGATGGATGGTGATGTATATATAAATATATATATATATTTATAAATAATGTAAAATTATATTAATAATGTATGTAGAGGAGATAAGGGGGTTGTTCTTTCTGCTGATGCCACTGTTCCCTCAGATCCCCCATCTGTTGACTCTGGTCTCTGGGGTAAGAGGCCAATCAAGGGCTCAGTGACACATCTGCCTCCTCACGCACACACACATACACACACTAACAGAGACACACAATCAAACATACATTTTCTCTGCCTCCACTTTCTACTGTCTATCACACACACACAAACTCAGGGGTTTGCAATCTCTTGTCCGGTGAACGAGGTCAAGAGGGGATAAAATCCACGCCCACACACACACTCCTACACACTCAAAGAAATGCTCTCTCTCCCTTCCTGACAGATCCACCAGTAGACAGCCATCAGAATCTCCCCCCGAGGTGCTCGGTAAGTGCTCTCCTCTGAGTATCTGCCATTCCTTTAAGTATGACTATCGCGCATTGGCTTCAGATCAGTGAAAAACATCCACTTCTCTGCTGGGTCTGTTAGGGATTCCTATCTTAACTGATACCTGCGTGCGGAAACAGCCCCAGTATGCCGTGGTGTATGTATCTTCCTGTCTGCCTGACCGGCTGTTTACTGATGCCGAGTGGAGGCCAGGGCTCCTGCTGAGTCTGATTTTGACAGTGCAGCACGAGGCTGCAGTGACAAAGCTCACACCTCGAGAATCTGCTTTGTGTTTACAACGGGCCGTTAGCTTGACACTTCTTTTTTTTTTGCTGTGGTCTGGGATGAATACAAATAAGAGCAAAGTTCATGTATTATGGGTCACGGTGAAACAAACAGGGCTAACCACGCTGAACTAAAAGAGATGTTTGTGTGAGACTAAGCATGGGGGCTTTCAGAGGGAGATCTGATTTCTTGGTCTTTCTTGGTCTTCAATATGTTATCCCATGTTCCTGCGTCTAAGTGACTAATGGAGGCAACAATTTCTGGATCTGGTCCAGTATTGAGAGAAACCACTCCAGCCAGCAGAGTAATCCCCATGGACAATTGTTACCATCAATTTACGTTCACTAAGAGGACTGTTTTTTTTTTTACCACTGACAGGGTCAGATGGTTATGATAGGAGTCAGACAACATTATGGAAAAAAGCCTACAGAGAAATTAAACATTTTCCTTTACTTTTTCCTGATCCAGTCTGTTTGTTAGTGTGTGTTATCAAGTCTCGCTCAAGAAGTGCTCTTGTTCTGAAATCTGGGGAACTTTTCTACATGTTGAAATCAGCTAAATATTCAGCCATGTCACTTTAAATCTTTTAGATAATACTAGCTAGGCTTTCTGATATCAAACACAACACACTCTTGGCAGCCCTCCTCTCTTCAACTCTCACTAATGTTTCTGCCGTTGTTCTCCTGCAACAAGATACCTCTCAGGATATTTCGGAATGAGACTTCTCTTTGAGCGAGACTTGGTCACAATAACAAACAGACCAGCGAAAGGTAAGGAAAAACATTTAATTTCTCTGTAGGGTCCTTTCCATAATGTTGTCAGACACTTATTATAACAATCTGAGCCTGTCAGTGGCAAAAACGAGCACTTTTAAGTGACATAAATTGACAGTGCACTATTGCTCTTATGAGTTACATTGCAGCCTGTTTTGCTGCTGTGGCTGCAGTGCTCTCTCTAAGTTCTGGACCAGTTTCAAACATGGAAAAAAGGGGGTCCAGGTTGAAAAATGCCAAAGTTTTTTTTCCTTTAAATCCTGATCAAGGGACAATAGTGCGTGATCACTTACCGATGAAGTAGGACAGTAGTATGGCCAACAGGGCAGCAGCTGCGATGGCGGTCACCGCGGCACATTTCCAGCTGCAGTACTTGGACGGCTTCTTTAGTTTGAAGGCTGAGCGGGAGAAGGTGTTTCTGGGTAGCAGGCGAGGTGGCGGAGAGTACACCGTTCCCGAGGTCAGAGGGTAACCGGGGGAGGAGCTACTGAAGAGAGGGGTGGTCCCTGATGACGTCTTGAACAAGAAGTGCCTGAAAAGGGAAAAAAACAAGTTAGAAGGTCATTCCACAGGTAGGGAAAGACGAATCAAATGTTCATGTTATTAAATGCCGAAACAAGTGGTTTAAAAAAAATCGCTCTGGTAGCGAAGTAAACACGGAGTAGATACCCAGTCAGAGGCCAGATGACAGGGTCACATATGTGCAAGCTTCTGTCCAATTTCTCTTTCCAATGAACCCTTCCTGCCATATGGGTTTGAACATCCTTGAACTGATTGTGTCTCCAATTCAGCCCGTTCCAGTCCGAGGTCTCTTTTTAACCTCCACCTGCTCTGCTCTTTTTTTCTCCTTCCATTCCCTCGCTTCGCCTCACTCCACTTACGATGTTCCTCGTTTCTGCCCTCAATGGTTTCAGAGGATCACTGCCGTCCCCCTTTCCTGTCCTCGTTGCCCCAGTGAGGTCAGAGCTCAGAGAGAGGATAAAAGAGGGATTTGAACCATCATCCCTTTGCTCATATTACCCATTATCCTCTGATATCGCTGCACCTGCTCACCCAACCCTTCGCCTTTGCTACTCTCCCTCCCCTCCTCTTCCCATTTCCCGTGCTATAATTTTTCTTCAACCTACCGCTACTTCACTCTTTCTCACATATATTTATACATCTCCCTGTTCCTCAGCATCTCCTTTCTCTCCTCTCAACTCCTCTCCCCTCCCTCCTTGCTTTCGGACTCCTTTTCTGATCGGACCTCGAGGGAACGTTATTGTCATGGCAAGAAAATGAAACACAGCACTTCAGAAACTTTTCAAGGACATAATAAGAAAAACTTCTGTAACACCTTTATGACATCATTTGCGACACACACTCCTAGCACACACGGGGAGCAAGGAGCTGCCCCTACACACACTCCAGGTGGTACGACAGAAGAAAGCCCTCAGGTGAGTGTGACAGATCAGAGGAGGCGAGGTCACTCTACTACCTCAAAGATGACTGGGGAGAGGGAGTTTTTGTCTGCAAGTCTTTGTGGAATTTGCTTGTTTGTGTGTTTGTGAGAATGTGTGTGTGGGTGCACATGCTCCGGTGCTTTGCTCTTTGTGAGTTTCTGATCTTTGAAGTAAGGACATTCCTGCAGAGAGAGGACATTTTCGCTCGTCTTTACTTCTCAAAAAAAAAAAAAACAAACTGTCTCATTGTTGCAGTTTTGTACATAATTTCCTTGGTTATTGTAACATTATATTCACCACAGTAACCCCCTAAGAACTGGAGACACATCAACATTGCTACAACATAGTCAGAAGGTGCAAGAAATGCTCACCCATAACAATGGTAAGATTAATAATACATTGCATAGAACAACAGTATGCCAGGGTTGAACTAGGAAGTCAGTCTTGGTTATGAAGTCCTTTGTAAAATCCAAAATCAAGACGGATGTGTTTAAAGTCACGTCCAAAAGTCCTGATTCAAAACCAAGTCCTAATCTTTGTGTTTCGAGTCCCAGACAAGTCATTATGGCATCAAGGACAGCGACATTGTTAGGCTAACTTTACTGCTGGCCAGCCATCAATATCAGAGAGCTAATGCTAATGTTAGACATTGCCAATGTTTTAATGATTTCAAAAGGCATCATTTAGGCTGACAAATCTTGGATGCAAAGATTTTGTTACCTGTCATTGCCGAGGGCTCAATGAGTGCATGCTTGCAAAGTTAATCAATGCTAGCCCTTAGCAAACAACGCTACTTCTCATTTGATTTATTACCTGAGTAAACATTTTCCTATAGAGTTTATGATCTCAATCACGAGTTTCAAGTCTTCGTCAGTATTGCATAATCTTCATTTTTTAGATTTTGGTCCCATTTAGAGTAAAATAGATGAAGGAGCAGGGTATGATTTAGTGCATAGCAACAAGTTACTACCACAGCAGTTTCCCTGTACTTGGATCCACCCCTTGCTCCTCCACGGCTCGACCCTTGTGTCCGAATATGGTCTCCTCTGGCTTCAAAAAACAAGATAATGATAGCTTCATAACTCAAGGCTTCAAAATGATAGTCCACAAACGTTAAATGTTGCAGGCTGCTAAATTGAATCAAATCAAAATTGTATCGAGGCAGACTTTGTGATATTAGCACATACTGTATCATCTAAAGAATTGATATAATATTGTATTGCTATGAAACCTGTGATTTACACCCCTACAAATGGAGTCAAGTGGCTCAATGTTTGATTCAAATATAGAGTCCTTAGAAGTAGTAATAAAAACAGGTGTGTGAGTGTGTGTGTGAGACAAAATGTGTGTCAGTGTTCTGTTCTTTCTTCTGTAGCTCACTGTCTCTTTTATTCACACTAGGCTAGTAGGACCAGTAATAATGATGCTATTTAGAATAATGCTAAACTGCGCTTTGCTGTGTGGTCTCCTCTCCTTTTGATGTCTTTAATAAGTGCTGTTTCATAACACCGTGTCTGTACATGTGTCTTCCCTCTTTAAAAACAGTTGGTGAAAACAGGTGATGTGCTCAGAGCATGAAGATTTGGTTTGGGAACACCGCTGCACTCTCTATCAATTATTCAGCCAGCCTGTGTTCTGTCTCTCTTTTACTCTCTCATCATCTCATGCCACTGATTGTTGGATTGGTATCCTGCTGGACTTTTTTCTTTCTTCCTCCTCCATCTCTTCTCTTCTCCTCCCTCCCCCTTTTACCTGTCAGGTACGCTGTGTGACACCAAGGAAAACAGGGGAAAGAGAAGAAAGGGGAAAAAAAAAAAACCCAGACAGAGGCTGAGTGAGTGCGAGAAGATGGCACGCAAAAGAAATATGAGGTTATTGTCTAAAAATACCAGCCTCTCAGTGTCACAGCCATCAATTTTAATATGCAGGCATAAATCTACACGCTCCCAAATGCAAGAACGTGCATGACACGCTTGTGTATATGCACAAACACACACACACGCCAAGGTCAACCAGCATGTGTCTTTGCTTCGACTCATTTTCACAGCCACTCTGTGATGGCAAGGCCAGCGGTAATTAATTACAATACTCCTAATGTGTGTGAGAACGCAGGGAGGGGGTGAGTCGGTCAATTACTCGTATTCCGCGCGACACAATGTATAGGATTTAATGTGCTGGTATGTATTTGAGCATGGGCACTGAATTCATTTCATTTCCTGGCTTTGTTGTTTGTGTGCAGAAGCTCCACTGTGAGCTTGGTGTGGGATGGGAATATGTCTATGGGCCATACTAATTACGAGTAGGAATGGAAAGTGTCTAATGTGCTCTGGGGAGGTAATTGACATTGATTTATGTTGCGGAGGACTATGGAGGGGTTCTATCATAGCAGGCAGCCGGCAATCACAATTCTGTATCATTAGGCTGGGGTGTGTGTTTGCTTGTATGTGTGTCTGTGTACTTATGTGTGAATGTTGTGGGATTTTTGACAGTGGTCCAGCATGGAAACGTCACACATAATTAGAGAGAGCTGACAGAGACCCCCCACCCTCCCCCCCTTCTTCCCCCCTCATCTTCTCGTGAGCTGCCAGTAGCAACCCCACCCTCCCACCCCCCGCCCAACTCTAACCATTGCTACCTTGCTGTCATGCATTGCACATGAAACGCACACACACACATACATGCAGAACAAGCAAGCACTAACTCACACACTGACACACATTTGCACAGACTCAGACATAGGCGCCCACGCACAAACAATAAAAATTCATGTGGGTTTTCTTTCACGAGATCTCCCTGTACGTGCTACTAAACATTTAATTTGCATCCTCGCGGAGCACAAAGTGACATAAGAGAAGGATGGGGGATGGTGAGGGAGGCTATAGATTGGAAGACAGACAGATAGAAAGGGAGGATGTGTTTTCACTCCATTCCAACCCTGTTCCCCATTGAGAGAAAAGAGGACCTGGACAATTAACCACAGAACAGAGAGCATGCTGGGTAATTAGCAGGAAGTCAAAGCTCGCATTCCCCTTGAGCGAATGGACACACACGCTTTTGGCGGGCACGCGCGCACACACTCTTCATCTTCTCGGCTCTCACAAACATGTGGTTGCTCAGGATAGCACTCTGAGAATAATCATCAGAGGTAGAGAACAATTAGCGGAGGTCGACTTGGTATGGGGTGACTGAAAAACGGTCAGATCTGAGAATGAAACAAAAGGCTCGGGGAGCACAGGATGCTCAAGGGTGGCGTCATGAGAATTGTTCCCTGCTACAATTGTAGAAAACAACAATCAGCAGATGGACGCAGTATAATGGGCATTCATTTGCTGAGTGTTGCTTTGAAGGAGGACATGGAACAATTCTGAGGCTGAGTGATATGTGTAGAAAGCAAAAATATACAAAGCATCGTTTAGTGTTCAACTATCCAGAGATGGTGTTACGAATTTCTTTGCATCAAAGGAACAGTGTACCAAAACACCCAATTCAGATGTTATCATCCTATTAAATGGTTAGAAGAGGCCTGCCGCACCCACTATTAGGCTCAAAGGTCGTTATCTGCCCTTTGAGAAGTTGTTTGCATATTAAAATGTTAAGAAACTGTCGCCGTGATAAGGTAATTGAATGGCCGTTGGGTCAATTTTGTTTTGTTGTTTATGTAGAGGCAAAAAATGCATAGTTAGGTTTAGGAAAACATATCATGGTATGCTAGTTAAAACAACCGGTTCTGGTTAAAATAAGTCAAAGATGTCTTTTGATTTTCAACATGACACAAACCCTGTTCTCCTGGCTAAAAGTCCCATAGCCTCCATCCCACCTGTCGCTGACTTCCTTGCTTTTCAAACGACTTCACCTGACTTCGTCCTTTGCTCCTGTCATAGCCTAATTATTACTGCCACGACAGGCTGTAATAAACATAAACTGTCATTTCATGGCCTGATAATTGCCTTCTGAACCTATTAGTAGCTGTAGCAGGCCCCATCTAACCCATATTTATGACACTTATAACCACTGATAACAGCCATTTCATGGCCTGACAACAGCTGGCCCCTCTGACCTAAATGACACCTTGTTTTTTCATAGTGTTTTCTTTTTGAAGGCACCACATCACCTGAAATAAACAATATCTCTGCTAAGATCAAGGGGATCTATCTGTTTTTAATGAAATATTATATTAGGTTTATTAAGCTTCAGGGAAAATAAGCAGGGGCGCTATATTACATGGCAAAGGGCCACATATTTAATGAGGCTATTGCTCATCATGAAGTAGATGAGATGTGTCAGGAGGATCTGTCTGATTAAACTCAGCAAGTGATTGATCAATTGATCACATTGCACATTCGCTTTACTGAAATTAATCAGAGCGGCATGTTGTAATGTCAGCTGAAGTTAGTTTGATAATCACCAATTGGACCCAATAGAGTCTGTATTAAGCTGAAGTCAGTTTTTAATACATATTATCCAGCTGCACTTGTATCTTTACAGGAAGTGGGTTTAAGGAAGCCCCATGTTTTTTTGTGTGTGTGTTAAATACATTTTTTGACTGCTGAACCACCTGTGCACACTTGCAAATCAACCAAAGTTATGTGGAGTTTTCAAGGAGTGTGGCTCTATCATATACTACCTCTACCCACTCAGGCTTGACCTTCTCTAAAGTGTCTGGTATGACTTCATCAAAAGGAACAAAGTCAGTACTGCAGCAGTGGTTACATTTGCAAAGCAGGAAAAGGTGTCTAACTCCAGTTTAAACCCCCCAGAATGACATTTAGTTGAGAAAACAATCTCACCACAATTGTTTTCTCAGCTGCTGTTTCCAAGGTCAACAATAACTTTGAATCTCAGACAATAAAGCTACAACTGGTTTCCTTCTGAGAATAACTTTATGTCGTATTTGCGAAAACTGTCACTACATACACACAGTATTACACCAGACAGATAGTGTGTGAAAAAAATCATGTCCCTCCTCCTCTGTGGCATCTAGTGGCATTTGCTAGAATCTACTGTAGCTCACAAACCAATCAGAGTCTCTATCAGAGTCAATCTCTAATGCAGTTGTCAATCATATCAACTGTCAAACTAAGCAAGACTGATGAAATATAAAGATTCTGCTACTGAACTGCCTATTTCTCACCTCAAATCTTTTCGGAAACATACTTTAGTGTACTGTTTAGCTGTAAAATGACAAAGTTTGTGACATGGCCAGAGCAAACATTCTCATTTTACAGCTAAACAATACACAAAAATATGTTTCTGAAAACTTTTGATGCGAGAAATAGGCAATGTAGAAAGCAGAGATTGAAATGATTGACAGCTGCATTAGAGACTTCTCAGCTCTAATCGGTTGTTGATGTTCACATGTGGCAATACCATTAGAGGCAATTTGCGAGGACAGAGAACAATGATTTTTTTCCCCACAGATCATGTGTTCCATGTGTTCCTGTGTGATTATAACGACGGCTTCAATGTTACTATAAAAGTTACAGCTTTAAGAGGTTTTATTTGCATTGCTAACAATATTTATGCTAATTGTAGCATTCTCCATATACAATATGAATGTGCTACCAACTCAAATAAATTTTGTGTTGCATTACACTTTAAAATCTATACCTGAAACAAGTTAAAGCGCAGTTAAAAATACAGCTTAGTTTGTTAGGGTAGTGGCTCTGCATGATAATATTAGATACCATGTTTACAGTATATACTGTATGTATGCAAGATCATATCATTAATAAACCATGAATGATATTATGTGGTTCTCATATGCACATTACAGTCGTGGTTACAGGGCTGGGCATGAATCTTTTCTCTGTAGCTAACTCCTTCTTCTTCTCCTCCAGCCCCTGTGGCTCCCACAGGTAGCATCTTTGAATCTGTCCCCACAGCAATGCATTTGAAAGTAACCTATAGTGTCCCCACACCCCACCCCACCCTCTGCTGCTCCTTCCAGATAAATTGAGATGCTGCAACCTTCTCAGTGATCTTATTTCTCCCCTAGAGCTGTGGCCCACAGCGGAGGGAGCAGGGGGTGCAGGGGAATGTCCTGAGATCACAGAGAGAGATTGAAACTGGCATCAGCTTGCCAAGAGGCTCCAAGGGACCGATTGGAAATCAGGTGCTTTCTCGCAAAACGCTGCAACACATGTACACACATGTGCTCTCTCATGCACACACAGAAATGCATGATTTCTGTCTGTTTCTTGCTCTCACACACACACACACACACACACACACACCTTCATAAACACACACACACATACACAGTGGCACCAGCCATCTATAGTCATTTATCTCACACCGGTAAATGTATCCATGTTCTACGGGCCCCAATCTCCTTCCACTGCCTTTCTATCTTCTCTCACACACACTCCCCAAAACAATCTCCTTCAATCACCACCTCTCTCCATTTCTCTCCCTCTCTCTCCCTCTTTATCTCTCCCTCCACTACCGTAAACCATTCCTTTCCATTTCCCCCCTCTCCCGACTTATATTTCTCTGCTATATCAACACCCCCCCACCGCCGCCCCATCCCTCGTCTATTCCTATCTCTTTCTTTCTCTGCCAGTCATCCAGGCCCTGGGGTGTTCTTAGGTGATCAATCTTCATCCTCTCAGCGCTGTCACACTATCGGGTCAGGCCAAAACACAAACACGTGCACACACACACTATACTATAACGAGTGGACAACAAATGCCAAAATTTACATATGATTACAATGGGGAGGAGTCGCAGTCACAGAGAACACACATGCTTGGATGCAAACATACACACAAATGCACACAATCACACGCTCCCTCCCTTACATGTGCTCATCATCTCCTAGCTTCTGGTTATAATGAGATGGAAGACGGGCTCTGCCAGCCCGGGGATGGTGTGACTCTCTGGCTCTGCCCGGCTGGCTCTGACCCAGTCACAAGCTCCAGCAGCTCCAGCCAGCCCACCCAGCCTCCGCCATCGCCAGACCCAGAGAGGAGGGCCCAATCTGGGCTGTAGGGTGGAGCTGGAAACTCTGTCGGCCGCTCTGGGCTCCATTCACTGCGACAGGCTCTGAGCCATGCCCAACCCCACCACCTGAACATGACCAAATACTGGCACTGCAGAGGGCTCAACAGCGTGTGAGTGTGAGTGAGTGAGTGTGTGTCTGTGAGTGTGTGTGTGTGTGTGTGTGTGTGTGTGTGTCTGTGTGTGTGTGTGTGTGTGTGCGTCACTTGGTTTAAATCTGCAAAGATGGCAATCACAACGTAGCTTCTGTGAAAAGAGGATTTATAACTTTATTCTTGTAATCCGGACCTCACCAAAGATCACTGCATCATTTGCAACAATAGAAATAACGAAAATTTCCTCTCTCCTCAAACTATGTTATGGCATCACCATGGCAACACATGACTAGATAACAATTGCAACTGGAAATAGCTTCCATTTCAAGCAGTAGGTATTCTTGTTCAGCACCACACTCCTTCTTACCCATCATGCATACCGACATGATGCATCAGCACAGGTTGAGCATAGACCTGAGACCAGTGGGGCTGAATTAAACATGGCCAGGCCTCATAAATACTGCACAGGGCCGGCACTCAGGGGAGCTTATCTGGGACCATCAGAGCTGGAAGCCCCAGCGCCCAGCAGGAGAAACACAACTACAGCTTGCAGAGTAAATGCTCAGAGAGCGAGTGTGCGCATGCTAGCAAGCATGTAGGCAGTGTCCCTCTCACTGCATGCCTCATGAATAGTAATACTCTGCATGAATGCTCTGTTTGCCTGGTAAGTGTTCTTTGTGTACTGGCAAAAGCGCATGTGTAGGGTGTGTGAAATGGTTTGTATTTTCTGCTCCCTCACTTCAGGTTGCATGCCATGCATAATAGCTTTGACACATGACAGATTTTTGTGTGTGTTGCACTCGGAGAAGAGGTAGAAAAAACGTTTGAGTAGCACACTTTAAATTAGAGGCCAAGAGCCATTTCCATTTTGTTTAGGTGGTTCATATATTGGTTTAGAGTGATGGAGGGGAGTGGTGACACACTGTGCATGATATTCTGTTGTGCGATGTTTGCTCACTGAACTAGAAAATGTAGCCTTCATCCACTGGATGAACTGGTAACAAATGATACGCTAAAAATATGCTGGTCTCTGACACAAATCAAGTTCAAAGGTCATATCATCTACCTTTGACCTTAGTCCTGATCTTTGGACCTTCATGCTACTTATCACTGCCGTGCATTACTGCGGTATGAGAAGAAACCAGAACATTGCACTGCTTCAGGCATTCATTAAAATTTATTGTGGAAAGAATGTTGAAAATACAAACTCACTGCAAAGAAGACAATCAGTGGAAAAAAAATTTGGTGAGGTGGGTGTTAGGAGCCCTGCCACACCTCAATTTAGAAAAGTAAAGTTTCAAAATACAATGTGTGGTAACTCCAATAGAGTCTACATGACTAGTGGATTTGCTTGTTTAAGAGACTTGAAGCACTGTGGAGTTCAACTATGGTAAACTTTTCACTCGCCACTGAGCGACTGCAAGTCCATTTAAACTTTTTCCGTCTATCGTTCCTGATTCTTTATTTGTGTTTGATGAGTAATTAAAGCATGGCAGAGTTGTGCAAGATGTTTTAATTCTAATGGACTTGCATTCAAGCTCACACTGACCCGCAACTCGCCGTGTGAACATTCTCACTGTTACTTGTTTATCAATTGAAAACTATCTTGACAGCTGACCTTTACAGTAATGGAGCCTTGAAGCCCAAATTGGAGCTTTCATTTTAGCTGCGTCGCACCAAATTAATATAACCCTGCTTTATCGACAGGAGTCAATAATAAAAACAGCCTACATCTTGAATATACTTGAGTAAAATTTTATACTGTTATAAAGTCACAGTTAAAGCTCAGATAAGCAATTTAATTTTGGCATCATGGGGCAAAATCCCATAATAATCTTTAAGCATATTGTAATTTAAGTAGTCTGAAAGAACACTAGACCTCTGCACCTCTGCTTGGCTCTGATTTCAGGCTTTAGGAAATCTAGCCTGTGATGGGAGACTTTGGCCAATCACAGGCCATTTTTAGAGAGAGCAGCTGTCAATTCTGTCAATTACTGCATGTGAACTGCAGTCAAACTGTCAAACTAGGCAGCGTTGATCGAATACGAATCAAGATTCTGTTACTGCAATGCCAATTTCTTGCCTCAAATTTTTTCAGAAACATATTTTACTGTTCAGCTGTAAAGTGATCACCATGTTGAAAACAGTCGAGCCAAAACAAAGCATCACCTACTGGCCAGACCAAACTTTTTTTTTTTTTTTTTTTTTGTACTAGCTGTCAGAATATAGTGACAGTTATAAGAAATACTTTTTGTCACATTTGCCGAAAAAAAAGTTACCAACAGTAGCTTTAACTCACAAATTGCTACAAAACTAGCTCAAGTTTAGCAACCTAACAATCTTGGCATGCTATTGTGGCTGGCTACTGCTAGCAGTAATATTAAGCCAGCATGTTAACAGTTAGCTTGCCAGCCACAGCAGCCTGCGAAATAATTAGTAATCACTATGAGCCTGTTTATATCTAGTAACATGTGTCTTGGGTGATCCGATCCTGAGTGTAAACGACCACCAGGACGCATTGTGATCACCCAAACCAGAGGCGTCTGGGACGCATTTGACCACATATCTTTTGAAGTGTGAACACTAATGCATCCTGATGTGTCCCCAATAAGGACTGCTTGGAAGAGTTGGAAGAAGTGTTGCATGACTGTCCGTCTTTTTTGCCCTATGGAAAGAGACATGTTGAATTCAGCTAACAGCGGTATCTCTAGCTGTCCTGACACAACTGCTAACATGATGAGCGAGCATGTTAGCGAGCAGCTAGCGAGAGTGTGGCCGTAATAAATGTGCACATGGCCCTTTGATGTTCTAGTGTAAGTGATGTAGAGAGTAACAAAATCTAAACAGAAATGGTCAGCTGGAGACAAGGTGTAAACGGCGATGTGTCTCAGCTGTCCACTGAAACCCATGCTAAGTGTGAACACGCATATAGTAACTAAGCTGCCAGCATCATCTATTTCACAGTGACATGTGAATTTATTACATTAGTATGTTTCTGGTGTCAGCAGGCACAAGTTGTGTTTATGATTGTTTACAGTGGCCTGGTAAGTAAGAATATTGTCTTCCCTTTGGTGAGTTTCTGAACATTCTAACTGTAAAAAAGAACGGAGTAAACAGGGTCGAGGGATCAGGGTTACATCCTCAGCTCTTTCTTCTCTCGTAGCATTTCTCCCTGACACCTTCATTCTTTGCTTACAGGAATGTTGTTGAAGCAGCATGACTCTGACCTTTCATTCCTCTTTATTGATTACTCAAGGCTTATTCCACTGCTGTGCGTACCGTAAGAGGCTCGAGATATTAGCATCGGGTAAACATGTCAACCACAAAAACAAAGCAAAAAAAGAATAAAGGCAAGATATTTTTCTCTAACCTGGTCTCCAGTGGGACGTTACTGTTGAGCACCCAGCTGTCTTGCAGCTGGACCGACTCCGGGGTGGTCGGCCCATCTCCAGTGCCCGGAGCGGGGGCGTGAATGGGGTTGCGTCCCCCTCTCAGGGTGTTTCTGTTCAGGCTGTTGGCAGACTGGTGGGATAAGGTGTGGTGGTTGTGCGGAGGGGGCAGTGGAGGCCGTAGTGTGGACTGACTGTGGTGGTTGGCAGCCCCTGGAAGTAGACAAGAACAGAGAGGAATTTAAATGCCACACTTCTTTGTGAAGGAAATCAAAGAGAGTTTCAGGCGAAGGGAGGGCAGGGTTTCATTCCAAGATGCTACAAATGTAGGACAGCAATGTTATTTGATATTTAGTGTTTATTTCTCAGTATGCCAAAAAAGTAAACCTTTTCAGCAAGGAAATAACTTCATTAACATTCCATTATGTGCTACTTTTGTGTCGACAATCATTTTGCCAGAGTAGGTGTCATATTTTCCAAATGGTCGATAACTTATTTTAGCAGGAAATTCCAGCTAAATAGATACATGAAATTTGATAATCATGTTTTTGCATTTTGCTTGCACATTTTTATACATTTTGGCCATCCTATCTTTAGCCAATTCCTCCGCTCTCTCACTTTCACCCTTTCGTTCTTGTTTCCTTTTTCACAACTAAGAGAAAGAAGAATGTGTGTGAGCAGTGGAGCACTTCGCACAGCGTGTGCCCTCATCTCTTGCTCCCAGACTTGGGGGAACATGTCAGCTAGAATCCAATACCAGCCCTTCCAACTCTGAGCTAATGGACTGTTTAGTGAGAGAGCTGAAAAACAAACCCGGATGACTCAGACAAGAACACCCATTCACACATCACCTTTCTATCTCCGTCTGTCTCCCTCTCTGACTGTGAATCATAGGGGGGAGTTGAGCCTGTCTAGAGCATGTGTGTGTGTGTGTCTGTGTGTGGGTTGGTACAGCAGAAATCAATAAACCACATACTATACAGTGTAGGAGCTTGACACGGTTGCATCACTTCTTGCACATTAGCATACTGTTTGTTCACACATTGACAGGTGCATGTACTCGAAGGACAGCTGATCAAAAGGAGGTCAAAAATCACTTCACATGTCATAATAAACTGTCCGCACCTCTGTTGTAGTGCCGTCTGAATAGAACTGTTGGAATTATTGCAGAACACACAGTCACAGATGTTACATTTGACTTTGAATTCTGGCTTTACAGCACAGTTTGCTTTCTCTTTCATCAATACTACGGGCCGCACTTTCATCATTATTTTACACGTCTCAGCGTGGAATACATTATAATGATTGTGTTTGTTTGCACGTTGCCTTCTTTGTGCTGATCAAAGGACAGAGTAAGCACACATATGCACACATACAGTACATGTGGGATGAAAAACAACAACAAAAGCAACTGCTTTGTCAAGCTGCACGATTGCACTTGCCCTCCTCTATTTGTCATCTCCTCTTGAATTAGAAGAGACAAGAAACAATGTGTAAGAGGAAAAAAGACGAGTGGATGTGTTCGCCTCTCCTGTCCGCTTTTCTGCTTTGATATTTGTTGGTCAAGAGATTTGCAAGAGATGTACAGTACATGAGAACACAGAACAGAACATACAGTAGATGCACACAGCCACGACCTTATACAAATGAATCTAGGCATTACGTGTATTCATAGCGCTGTGTCTCCTTGCATGCCAACTTTCCCTCTTTCTACTTCTTCCTCATTTCCTTCCTCCTAAACAGGAGCATATAGGGGGCAGTGAGCTCCTTTGCAACTGCAGCTGTAATGGCCACCAGTTTGTAAGGTGACCTGATTCCTCCGCGCCGCCACTGGGACGCAGGTGTCACCCACATGGCCCTGACGAACAGATGCTTGTGAAAGGAGAGAAGAGCAGAAGAGGGGAAGGAGACGAGAGAAAGATGGAGGGGCCTGACCTCTGCTGCACGGGAGCGACACAAAACATCTGTTTGCACATGCAAAAGATGCTCTTGGGAGAAGCAGACACACATACATGGGTGCGTGCACTTGCATATGCAAACATACACGCAGTTACACACCTGCCGGAAAATTCAAACTCTTGCATCATACATGCAGAGTGTAAATTGATATTAAGATATGCAGAGAGTTTTACTTCTCATACTCTCCTCCCCCTCCTCCTCTCTATACAGCCTTGTTCCTTCTAGAGTTTCCCTCTCTTTCATCTTGCTTTTATTTGCATTTTGTTTGTGTCCTTTGCTGAGATATAAAGCACTTTGAGATAAATCTTGTTTGTTAAAAGCACTTTATAAATAAATTTGACTCGACTTCTCCTCTCTGCAATGCCTCTATAAATGTGAAATAGCTGCTACTACACCCTATCTGCATAAGTACTTTTATCTAGCAACAATGCACACAACACAGAGTCATATACTGGGGGGATATAAAATAAGCTTGCATGCATGCACGCAGGCGTGGACACACAGTCCGAGGAATACTAAAATAAAAGTAGGCACTCCCATGCTCACACACCACCCTGCTGTCTCCCATGTTTAAATCCGAGTACAAAAAATGCACGCGTTTCGCCTTTGTTCACTTTTCTGCTATAAATATTGAACGTTTTTTTATTCCAATTCGGATGAATAATATATGGCACACCTTGTATGGGAGAGGAATACATGGGTTTTTAGCCTTAGTTTTCTATGAACCTCGCAGTGTGTGTGTGTGTGTGTGTGTGTGTGTGTGTGTGTGCAAGAAGTATCCTCAAGTGCGGGGGTATTTCTGTGTGCATATGTGTGCGTGTGCACTTGTGGGCACCCTGCACTGCTGGGAGACTGTACTGTTCAACAGTCCAGCCACTACATAGTTACACAGGGACTGAGTCATATCCTGCGCTGTTTCACAGACTCACATTTTGTAATAATGATTTTAACATTTCCCTTCAAAGACAGAGATGAAAATGCTATTATCTATCATACAGCTGCAAATTCTATTACATGTCTCCAGATAATGTCAGAAAAATGTAAATGCTGAGAAAAGTACCGCTTGTAATTCTATGCATTGACTCTTTTTATAGCCTCCTGGGGCCGGCAGAATCGTCACGTACTGTCAGGTTAACTGAAGTGAGTTGCGACTTGATAGAGAGCAATTGTTTCTTTTATTCTTCACTGAATCAATATCTGCAGAATAAAGTGCATAAATGACTCATTACAAATGTTTACTGTTGTTATTGTACAAACATACAGCTGCACAGGAAAAAAAAAATCATTTTCATTCTTCCTCACAGCCTTTAGTGGGAGTTAAAAAAAGGTTCTGCTGCAAAATATTTATGATCAGAGACAAATTGCTTTCTTTTTTTTCTGCCACAGCACAGGAGAGTGATGTCAAAGAAATTCATTTTCATGTAGACTTCAAATCCATAAAATTTATCCTTAGAGCTTTCCAGAGAAAATACAAACACATTGAGAAGGGAGGCCTGCCTGAGTGAGGCCAACGTGCAAGGCCTTGTTTTGTGTATGTATACCTTCGGAGGACTCCTTACTTTGGCCACAGAAACACAAGTCTGACCAACCACTGGAACGGAGGCAGTGTGCACTAACAAGTAGACTGCAGGTAAATGGGTCTAATAAATTAAGATAGGGGACTTAGTCAGATGAATTGTCCGGTTGCTAAAGTACTACCCGCAGGTAGGCTAATAGGAACAACCGTTTTACCAGGAACCCAGTCTGATAAAAGACAAAACATGTGGTGAGGAAATAGAGCAATTAGGGAGCAGCCAAGCAGATCACATTTTATTCCACTTTATCTTTTCCTCCTTTCTTTCTTCTCTCTTTCACCCGCCCGTGTGAGTAAACAGCGATTGTGAAAAGATTCTCTCAACAGCTCTCTGTTTTGTTTTCGCAGCCACTTTTTGTGGAGAAGCTCAGAGCCCTCTCTGACTGCTGTTGAAGGCTGACCCACTTTATTCTGTCCAAGGTCCCCTGCGACTGGAGAAGGGGGACTATAGCTGTAAGCTGGTGGGTTTGGCTCGGGCTAATCCCTGGAAGTTCATTATGCTCGCCAATTCAAAGGAGCCTCATTCAGCAGAGGAGCATTAGCCTGTCTGCTAACCTGCCTCCCCCTGTAAAGCACACTGCGCACACACACATCAGCGAGAGGCAGGGGCTCGCCACACCATATTAATCTCACAGTGTGTGTCTATGTGTGTGTGTGCGTGTGTGTGAGTGTGTGGCCAGCTGGCAGCAGGAACCAACCAAGGCAGTTTGTTTTGCAGCCCTGGATGGGCAAACTGTTTATTGACATTTTCTGTGGTTAACAGAGAAAAGTCGCAGGGCAGGATGTGCATCTATGTGTGTATGTGTGTGTGTGTGTGTGGGATAGAAATGCCCATTCAGCAGTTAAAAGGGGATCATTGCAGGGCTCAGCTCCCTACCCTCCCTCTGCCCTTCCCACTCCCTCTGTCTCTCCATCTCTTTATTTCATGCCCCATATCTCCACTGCTTCTATCCTTCTATTAAAAAAAAAAAAACTATGCCACCCTCCATTGTTTTTCATGCACCTTCTCTCCGAGCTAATTGCTATGCTGCCTGTGTTTTAAGGAGGTATATTCCCATGTGCGGGCGCTTCATATGTCCTCTATCTCCGAATGTCACATGCTCTTCGTTTGTCATTCTTCTCAGAGCTCAGAGGCTGAGCACAATGGAAGGGGAGCTCGAGGTGAAACTAACAGGCACACATGCTAAACGCACACACGCTGACAAAAGGGGGTTAATTTTGCACACAGGCTTTATTACACACAGACATACACACAAACACATACAGGCACAAAAAAAGAGATAAAGTTAAAGGCATAAATTTACACACGCAGGCACACATACACACTAATACACACACACAAACCGCCTCTGCCTTGGCTAGTCATCTCTGTCTAATTAGGAGGCAATAATCCGCTAGAGAAGAGTCATCAAATTCAGCCAAAAACAAACAGTCTCCATGAGCAGAAATGCACGTGTGCATTTCACCCACACAGATGCATAGAACTGAATACACATACACACACACACACACACACACACACATACACACACATCCCACTGTTACGCAAATGTCACCCTTACATAAGCACCATTAGGAAGAATAACATTAGTGCAGGAGAAGGCAACGCGTCTTTGCTGTGCCTTTGTTTCTCTAGATTTGTTTCAACAAAGCCATTAAACATTCATTGCCTCGGCAGTGACTTGAGGTGGCTTCCCTGGCAGCAGATAGCTAGCCACTTTAGAAGCGGCTCGGGCTAAAAATAGCTTAGCATTCCCCATGCATAATGAATGGCCAGAGACAGCGCTAACGCTAGCTCTTTCCAGGAGCGATCTGCTACGCTCCGTTTGGCCGTCTCAACTCTCCCGGCGTTCCGGGGGAGCGTTCCCAGACAGGTGCTCCGAGCCAGACAGTATTCCCATATAAACACTCGCAGACCCAATTCCCAGCCAATCCTCGGCAACACCGTTCCGTTCCCATTCACCTGTCATGCTTCACTAGGAACACAAGTCATGTCTGTCCACCTGTTAGCTTAGGTAATGGTGGACTACTTTACAGGGAACACACACCCACACAAGCACGCAAACACAAACACACACACACATACAAACAGCATGCAGCTTCCTGAGGATTATCTCGCTGTGGTCAGTTTCTGCCTGGCTTGGTAAGGCTCATTTCCTGCCCAGCGTCCACTCTCTACAGGACCACACAGAAACACACACAGGAAGGCGTACACTCACACAAGCACATGCATAAACAGTCGCCGGTTATAGGTGTTTTATTTCCTCGCAGCCATTCCTGTGACTTCCTACATGCCAGGGTGTGTTTATGCAGTGCCAGACTGCCACTCTAAACTCATTTAGGTCGATTTTAATGGACGCCCAAAGCCAAGGACTCTCTCTGCACCCATTAGATCAGCAGTCCTGGCTGGGAAACGTGGCAATTTGCAATTTCATCTCAATGTTGTTCTCCTTCCATCCAAATATCTCTCTTTCACCCTCTAAGCTCTCATCAGCTTTCCCCTTTTTTACTCGCATTCCCCCTTTTTTTCTCTTTGTCTCTTTGACTCCCCATGTCTCTTGGTTTCTGTCTCCCTTTCAGTCGCGCTCTCCATCTATTTTTACTGGTGCTTTTTGGATGTTTTTTTTCTCTCTCTCTCTCTCTCTTTCCTTTTTGATTTTTTCATGCAAGATGTCTCATTAAACAACTTCAAAAGTCAAAGTTTGGCTTTCTCTATCTCTGCTCCCATTTGCCTCTTTGCGCTTCTTTTTTCCTGCTCCTCTGTCGTTTTTTTCCCCCTTTCTTTCTTTGTCTCTCTTGCTTGCCGTCTCTGTGTGTACATGCTCAGCAGAGACTGAAAAGAAGCCCCAGAACAGAAAGTGTGGGTGTATGTGAACAAGAATGAGAGAAAGAGAGAGTGTGCCTGCGAGCCTCACTCTCCCTCTTTGCCAGTGTCTGCCATTAGGGTGTCAGTGGCAGAGTGAATTTATTTGCTGTGCGGTTACTGGGCTAATGATTGATGTTGCCCCAGCAAACAGTAAACCAATTAGAAGGCTGATGTAACGTCATTTTAAAAGCCTCCTAATCACGTTGCTCTTGAACCTGGGACCCGGGCCTTCCCTAATGAAGATTTATACTGGATCAAAGGAGAGCCTAACGCCATTAACAATAGATTGTATTCCACCAAAAATCACATTAGGACTTCTCTGCCCACCCCCCTCTTCCCTCCCATCAGGCCTCTGCTAAATATATCTGCTGATTACAAGTGCAGATGCACAGAGGAGTAGAGAAACAGGGGAAGAGCGGGAAAGGGAGGCAGAGAGGGACAAAGAGGTAGACAGAGTTGGCCCACAGTAGCTAATTGTTGAGAATAAATGTGTATGCTGATGAACAAACTCATCACTGCAGATGTGAGTGTGTGTGTAAGGTGGAGAAAAATAGTTGCGAGGTGCTGATATAAGCACACAGGGCCTGTAACAGCCAACAAGAGAGTGTCCAATGATGAAAGAGAAAGCTTACAGCCAGGGAAACTAACTAGTTTGTCTTTGCCGCACTGATCCTCCTGCCGGCACTTAAAATTCATCATCCCCTTACCTTTCACTTTCCGCTGGATTATTAATGTCATATGGAAAATAAGTACAAACACACCTACTCACTGGCAACCAATGTGCGCTCTGCAGAGTGTAGGGGTTGCTTTCATTTGCATCATTGTTTTCTGGCAATAGTTGACAAAGGTGGGAGGGTTACATTTAAAATGTAATCCATTAAGAGATTACCAATTGTCAGCTCGGAATGTGCTTTTTGTTATGTGAGCCGCTGAAAAAGTCAAGTTTGGGAACAGAGTGTGTTTTCTGTTACTTTCTTGATAATGCTTCCTCAAAAATGGATGCACATTTAAGCATCCATTTACAGAGCACTCTGACACACACTGGGTGATCTTTTACTGTAACAAATATATAAATAGGCTTTACAGTTATCTGTAAATGATTTATCAAAGGATTTATTTCCCCTCTGATAAAACCGTAATATCCACAATTGACTGTGATTACAATCAATTTCTATCTTAAATCTCCCGCTGCATATTTTATGATCTCTCCAAATGTAAACATAATTGCTTCAGTCCCTTTGGTTTGATTCCCAGCCCTGCAAACAAATGCTGACTTTAGAGGAATGCAAAAAAGCAGAAACAAAATGGCTTAAAGAACAAGATGTGACATTGGATTAAAGCAAAAAGATTGCCTGGCATTTTACTCAGCAACGACTAAATCAGATCAGGAAATGGACACATGATGAGGTAATGCGATGACCCCGGTGATGGATGACATGTTGATGTATATATATAAATGAATGGGAGGATAAAAGGGTGGGGTGAATGGCGAGCTCTCTTACCCGTAGAGGAGGGCTGGGCACGGAGCAAGTATGAGTCATCCGGGTGGGGCTCCAGGTGAGAGTGGGTGGAGTTTTTCTCCAGCAGGGGCACCTGGCATTCCCTGATCGGTGGAGACGGGCCAGGGGAGGGGTGGTGGGGGGCGGACGAGGAGGACGGGAGGGACGGAGGGAGCAGGGAGGAGGAAGAGGTTGGAGGGAGTGGGCGACCTGGAGGATGGAGGGAGAGAAAGGGGGGGGAGAAGGAGGGAGGAGCGGGCGTTAGACAAAACAGATGGCAATGACTGAAAGTGATACGGGGCTCTGCTCCGAGGCAGGTTTACTCAGAAATCATCCTGCTTAGCGGAACCTGGAATACCTTACCGGGTCGATTCACTCAAATTAAACATTTTCAAAAACAAACAAAAAAAAACATGTTTTAATACCTTTGATATCTGTAGCCATGCAGATAATTTGGGTTTTTATTTTGTCTCTATCCCAATAAAATAGAGGCGAATTGGGATAAATGGACCTTCAATGTCAACAAGATTCATTCAAACAGTTTTCTCTTAAATAAATAGTTTTTGTGTAAATAGCACTTGTGAAATCTGTTGACAGTGTGTCCTGCAGAGTATTTAGATTAACTGGGACATTGTTTCTGGGCAAAAAAGCTGTTGAGTTTTTAGATGTAAGCTTTTACTGCTGTGACTAAAAACATCAAAACTATCTGCATGGTAGGATGTAAATGAGAAGATGTTTCTTTTTTTTAATTTCATTTAATCTATTTTTTTTTTTTTAATTTTTTTAATTTTATTTTAGTGAATCAACCCATGAAATTCCAGACGTAAGTAAACAAGTAAACGTGCTTCTCGGAACAGGCCCCTTGTTATAGCAATGTATAGCAAACACAGAAGCTTGTTGACACTGGAGATAGATTCACACAAACAATCCACAGATGTCTTAAATACTGTATTATGAGACAAAGAAGTTGCACTAATTTTAGTTTAGTTTGAACAAATTTTCCACACCACCTTGCACATCTAATTGGTTTTGTAACGTTCATTTTACATGTTTTATTTTATCCATAAAACTGCCAAGAACAAATTATTTGCACCACTGAGATATTCTGCATCAATCTTCAGTGGTGCCTCCAGGGAGCTGCCAGGAGGTCCACGGCCACCCTAATACAATCACAGGTATCCCCCTCGCGGAAATAATCACAAATAATTGGAGGCCTCTGTGTGATGTTTTTAAACTTGAGTAGGCCAGTTCCCTGTGAAGTTTTTGTCCCTTACAATCACTCTTTCAAATTAAAGCTATATATTTGTCCTTAACTTTCCATATTGACATAGCTTTCAACAAGCCTATACTTCAACAGCATAACAGAATCCCTGAAACTCAGTTATAGCTTCGGTGTTGGTGTGCCACCCCAAGATTATTGGTGGCCCCATCTCGCCACTGCTATGAAAGATTCAGGGGACACCTCCGTCTATCTTCCCCCTGTATAAATCAAATTGAGCCCCTGTAAACTGTAATATAGAAGTCTAAAATATAGTGTAACATTATCAGAAGTAGATAAAGCCATAAAAATAGCCACCAAAAGCTTCTGGTAATACCAGACCAAACCAAGAGCTTTTCATTTGCAAGAGGAGGAATGTGCAAATTGTTTTTAAAAAATTGACATAGTCTTGCTTTCATTCAAACGGTAGGATGAGATTTTTCGTGAGGACCTAAATCCATTGTATGATTGTCCTCTACATGGGGGGAGACAAGAGAAAGTTAACAGCCAAGTCTTTAAATAGTGGGAGCCATGGGACGTGTGGACACAATCAGGCTGTCCCATACACCAGAGAGAGAAAAGAGGGATGGAGAGAATTCACTCTACTCTCCAAAGGTTTGGAATCAAGGACAAAGACAAATCTAATAAATTCTATTTAGAGACTGCTCAAAATATAGAATAATTATGTCTGCCGTATTTGCAGCTCAATCAATCAACAATACGGTAAGAATGAGGCCACTGAGTCCAGCCAATCCACCGAAGGACTCGGGTTATTACAACTACTAATTAGTCGACCAAAGACGTTTTGACACAGTGATAATCACTTATTTTCTCCTGGTTACGCATTTCAAATGGCAGCCTCAGGCAGCAGCAATGGGTTTTTTTTCAAACAGCTTTACAAATAACCCTCTTTTTCTTTTTCCTATTGATGCCTTTACCTTCACCAACCAAAGTTTAAATGTGAACGGGCAATGAAAGAATAAGCTGGTTTTAAAAACTCCATCCAGTCTTTCTTTCACCGCTGAAAACTTCAGCAGGAAAATGGAGACTTTATAATGCCCGGCTCCTCAGGACTGTAAGTCACTTCTTCTTTCATCGCGCTATTTTCTTTTTTATAAAGGATAAAAAACAAGCAGGAACACAGGAGGATGAGAGAAAGAGAAGAAAAGCCATGAGACCTTGAAGAAAAAGATAGCAGAACATTCCTCATCATACTTTTTATTTTTCTTCGCCTCGCCTTTTCTTACTGACAGTTCCACAGAATACAGATGTGCTGTGATTGTAATTTGACAGCATTCACCTTCCCATCACAGAGTATTGATAGAAATCAAAATGTGTAAAGGCCATGATAGATGGGGAGCTTTTTTTAGGCGACGGTGCAATATTGCTCGCATCAGGGAAACAGTACCTGGGCGAGGGAGGAGGGGGGCGGAGGATTAGACAACGTTTAAGAAACAAAGTGGTTGGACATAGTTGTTGGCTAGCTTGCCCATCTATGCTGCCTCTAAATGAAGCGCATTAATCATGGAAAAACACACGTATGAGCCTGGGTGCCAGTCCAGCTTTATAGAGATATATTTGATAGAAATGGAGGCAGAGTGATGCTTCTGTCCTGCTGTCCAAACCGCTCCAGCTTAGAGCTTTGCGTCACGGAAACCAGAGCTACGATCGATCCACAGCCCCACGTTAACTACACCCCAGAGAGATGCCAGCCTTGTCTTCTGTTTAGGTATGTGTGTGTGTGCCTGTGTGTCCAGTCAATCTCATCAGCGCAAACAGAGAAAAATGGATAAACAATGGCAAAGCAAACACTGTGGCAGTCAGGAGGGGAAAGGAGAGAGGCAGGGAGGGACGGCGAGAGACGGATGGAGGGAGAGGATGGTGGCAGGGAGGGACGACAAGGTCACGAAGGTAACCAGGGGAATGGAGAGTGAAAGAGAGAGAAATGAATGGAGGGAGTAGAGGACGGAGGAAACAGGACAGTCCAGAAGCTATGAGCTGACAAAACTTATTGGCAATAAAAAAACGGGGGAAGAAAGCAATAGAGGAGGGTAATTAGGAGGGGAGGAGGCAATAAGAGGGGACTGAGCGGTGGAAGATGGAAGACAGGAACAAAAGTAATGAAGAGGTAAAAAGGGAATAAGCCGTGGACACACATGCAAAGAAAAGAGGGACTGATCTGAATGAATCAATCACTCACTGCAATTGATTGTGAGGAGGGATCTAGCTATTTGCATATTTCACAAGCCCTATAATGAAGCTATTGGTGACAACAGCCAATGAAAAATATCTGTGTGTGTGTGTGTGTGTGTGTGTGTGTAGGTGTAGGTGAACACCTTTAGGATTGTTTTGTCGCATGATTTTATTGTACACAACTCTGTGCGCGCTCGCTCGTAAGGTTACGTGTGTGCCAGTGTGGTTATTAATATTTTAAATCACTTTAATTACAAAAAAAGGAAAAATTGCACTAGTTGGCCAAAAGCAATTAAGGGAACTTTAATCTCCTTAGCAATTATGCTGTGGGGCATCCTTAACTCAGTCATTTCTGCCCGCTACATTTCCACAAAGGTCAGTGGAAATTGCTTTGTGTTATTAGAACAAAGACTTAGCAATGAGCTCACGTGGTTCCTCTTGACGATTTGTTCATTGCCATCCTTCAGCCGCCTCCCCGGCCATCTGTATACATCTCTCAATCCATCTCTCCAAGCCTGTCTCTAACTCCGTTCTCTTGCAAGTGTTGATTAGTGTGAAAAAATAAAGTGCATCATGGGGGAAAAACTGGGCATCTAAAGACTGTGGCACGGTATTAAAGGCATTAGTGGAGTCTCTTGGTGATTTTATTACAATGTAAAAAGGGACACGATCATCATTAGCTTGTTGTGTGAGCACCAGGCTTTGACTTGCTTGCATGAGTCATATACATGTATGAGCTTTGCCTGTTGCTGCGCTACTGTACATCTCTATTGAATCATCTCAGTATGAGCTTTGTATCTATTGTTTCTCCGCAAAGACGTTCTTTACTGTGCAACGCCATTATACATCAGATGTTATTCTTCTTGTTGACTGTTCAATGACTTCCATTCTCTTCCCGTCTCGTCCTTGTCTCTATTTCTGTCCCTCCCGCCCTCCCTCCCTGCCTCCTGCCTAGCTCTGTCCATCCGTCCACCCATCTGGCTGAGGTGAGGAGTGGTAGGCCGAGGAGAGTGGAGTGGAGCGAGGGATGGAGCGACAGCTGGAGCCCAGTCAGACAAGGAGAGACAAATTACCCCTCTAACGAGAGCCATTCATCATCTCTTCATCTCTCCCTTCTTTCATCCCTCTCTTCCTCCACACCTCTACGTGAAATACAGCGCACCTGGATAGCCAAAAAAAAAACAAAAAACCATGTCGATCTACCACACAAATTTATGTTGTTCTCATTTAGTCGCTACTCATGTGGCTCATGCTGCTAAGTCAATCAGCACGCTCTTCTATTAGGACGACGGAAAATAACGAAGGGGGGGGGGGGCAACGAGATAAGGGAGACGTGAAATGATTGAATGAGCGGTGCGCGGGGAAAGAGGGAGGAAAAAGAAACGACACACCCATGCTGGCACATGCAGAGACTCATTACCATGGCTGCTGTCAGCACAGATGTTGGACTGAGGGGGAGCTGTCAGTCAGTGTGTGTGTGTGTGTGTGTGTGTGTGTGTGTGTGTGTGTATGAGTATGTTGTAGTATGCGCGTATATGAGTGTGTGTGTGTATGTGTGATAGTGTCTGACAGTGATCTGAGGGCTATTTAGTGATGACAGCTGCTGACACAATGGGCCCTTTTCTCTATTTATCTATACAGTGCAGTCTGTCTCCTCCATCTCATCTCTCTTCCTGTTCCCCCCCTCCCTCCTTGTTTTTTGTCAAATCCTCGCCTCCTCTTTCCTCGTATTCTTTCCTTTCGCATATCTCGCATTTCGCTCAACTGAGGCAAGACGCACACCTGTTGTTGTCTGTATATGTGAGCAACAAATGGATGTCGCAGCCTATCCAGGAACGGTCTAAGTTCATCTGCTTTATACCTTGAATGTGTTCTCCCACAACCGCTGCACTGCAGAATATGAGTGATAAAATGAATAAAGAGGGAAAGGAGAGATGAGAGGATGACTCAACAGACGTGTTTTAATTAATAAAGTTGGGCTTTCACAGCCTAAAGAGATGATTGTATCACTGGCTCTTTCTTTGATGTGTAACAGGGTGTCTGGGTTCTTCTCAGGCCTACAGCTCTCCTCTGCTCGCGCTCCGCTCCTCTCTTTCACCACGCCTGCATCACTCCATCACTCCACATCTATGGGGGCCCTCTTTCCAAACACACACATAAACAGCCTGCAGCTGAGGCTGAAGACGCCTTCCGGCTGGGAAGAAGGTGCCACTACAGTGTCACATGATTTTACTCTACTTTAGAGCATTTCAGTTTTTAGATTCCTTCCAGGATTAGAGTTACGGCTCATCATTTGACGCACTTAAAGATTTTTTGATGTGGCAGATCTGTTAAAAAAATGACTTTCACCTTCATTTTCTGTTGCCATGCACCCAAAAGCTGTGTTTTCTGACGCAAGAAGACCCAGTTCAACATAGTTTAAACTAGGGCTGGTTGATATGAAGAAAATCAAATGTCACCATATTTTTACCAAATACCTTAATATCACTGTTGCTATGATACTGACGGGTTTATTATTGGTGCTTTCACTAAAAATATCAGTGTTATCGTACTTGAGATCTGTCTTGGTGTTAAGACGAGTCTCAAGAACACTTTTTCAGGACTTGGTCTCCTCTCGCACTCATTTATACTTGGCATTGATCGTCTTAGACAAAGATGACTAAGGATTTCATTTCAAGACTGGCCAAGACCACAACTGTGCCAAAAAGGAGTATTGAATTATGAGGGTCACTATGACTTATTAGTGTTTGTTTGCTCATAGAAAACAGGAAAATTTCCACTCATGAAATTCACCTCTCCAATGCTTTTTTAACTAGTTTATCGAGACATGTCTCATGGTACACATATGCAGTGTGGGACTCGCACTGGTCTGGTCTTGGTCATGACTTGGTTTCGGTTTAGATGGTCCTAGCTACAACACCGGTGGATATAATGACTAAGTGGTTAAGGCAAATAACAGAACAGCTAGAACTGCTGAGTTCAGAAAATCACAACACATTACTATAACGCCGCATTTAAAATCCGGAAAAGAAAACAGTGTAGGTCTAAGACGATATCTAGTCTTATGTCACGGTATCTAAATAATATCGATATATTGCTCAGCCCTTGTTTACACCAGTGTTTTCTTTTTTTTGTCTGACATTCCCCCACATCCCTGTAGTGCAAAACTGAAAGTGTTTGTACTAGTAACTTTTATTTTTATTTTCATAACTCAATATTAGGCCAAATAAGTCAAAATATATATTTTTTTTAAAGTTGGATTTTGACCACTGAATTCACCAACACATTTCTTTAAAGCCAACTGTATAATAACGAGCCCTCTCATGATCAAACTGGAAAAATTATAGCCAGCTTAACAGAATGTGCAGAAAAAAAATCTCTGCAACAGAATTCATTGAAAAGGACAAAGGAATACATGTGCAAAGTGAAGCGATGAAAAGATGAAGGCAGAACACCTCAAAAGACCTTCGCCTTGTTCTATCTTTTCAATTGTGAATTAAATCCCACCTCTACTGAAGATGGCAATCAATGACGGCGAGGCCATTCAGAAGCAAAAGGTCCTGATGATTAATCACCTCTTAACAATATCCTTTGAACCTCATATGACATGGAGTGCATAGGAATAATGGAGACCCATGTATGGCAACATCAACAGAACTTTGTAAAGAAAGGCAAGACGATGATGAATTGATCGACAGTCTCATCTCGGCGTCATCTGTAACAAGGACAAGGACACGATGGTTGTGCAGAACCTCAAAACACCTCTGAGAGTCATGGTATTGTACACTGTACACGACAAGTCCCTTCGAGAATAAGATGGTGACACAGGGTGCTGCATTTAAAGAAACCTGTGGCATGAACTCTCACAGATCGTCTCTGAGTAATTCCAACATCTGGTTCAGAAGGTCATTCCTGCATCCTCGCCTGACTCAAGTGGCTGTTATTTTTATTTTGAGAAGAGGAGAGATGAGGACAGGCATGAGCTGACACCGAGAAATACACTTGACCTTGTGACCCAACCGCACAAACACAGCCCGGCACCTATCTGCATCTGCTAATTGAAACATGCCTCCCTGTTGCTGGGAAGTGCAAGTGTGTGTGTCTGTGTGTGTATGTCTGTGGCTATACATAGCATTAGGATGCTGCTGCACACCCATGCTGTCCATTGTCAGAGATGTCCACTGCGTAACTTGGGGCAACCATGGAGGCTGCATTACCATATAAATTACATCCATGTTGCTGCTGCTGCTGTGGATTGATGGTATTGTTATGGATTCTACGCATTGGACCCTCATTGAAAACAATCAAAATAAATAGCCTCCGCCTACCACATGAATGCACACACACACACACGCACACGCACACACACACACACACACACACACACACACACATGGAGGCACATACAAGGACACTTACTCATATAACTGCACACATACAAGCATGTGAGAACACACGACAACATGAACAGACCCTTAACCCCAGACGCAAAGAGATAGACACCCATCCCCTCAGCCTTCCATTACCTGTGAACATGCTTTGTTAAAGCAGATCTGCAAAGTTGGAAATATAGTGAGCAAAATCTGTAACAATACATCTCTGTCTTTTTGCTCCTGCTGTGCTCAATAAACTGCCCCATGTCTATTGTCTATTTCTAAATCAATTGATGGCAGGAGAAAAAGAAATGTCATTTTAAACTTGAGGGCAGAAAACACAATAAACTATAAATCAGTGCCAAAAATAATAACATATAAGTAGAAGAAAATATAATAACGGAGCAAAAGGGACCATACAAAATGAAGTCATTTCATGCCACAGAATAGAGGCTGGAGCTTACAAAAAATGGCACCCAATTATTTCCAAATTTGTTATTCAAATTATAAAATAAAGTGACGGCGACTGCACAATGCCGAACAATCTCTTAATAAATTCAAGGGCCAGGCAAAAAGCAATTTTCCACATTAAATCCTAGTGTTTCACATTGTTGGAAGTCGATTTTACGATACCAGCGAGACTGCATCCATATTTTCTCACTTGAGAGATGGGTTGGGAGCGAAATATGGACAAGTTCTGTGATGACTTGAGATAGCACTTGGGTCTTGGCTCTTAGTGAAGACACTAACAAAACAACAGAAAACCTGCTTGCAGCTTTGGAAAGACCCTCTTAGATTTATACTGTATCTGGAGGAGCAATATCTGTGTGTTTGTTATCTCGACTAGAGAAAGCTTTTAGATGTTGCACTGCGAAAAATCAGCAGGGTGAAATGCTGGGAAGAGCTTTCCCTCCAATCTGCCGTGCCGCTGAATCATTCGCAGAAAGTTTAGTGACATGAGAACAAATTGTGAACTACAGATAACATGTTGCGGACATGAATTGGGAGAGGATTGCTTGGAGAGGATGAGGAAGCAAATTAGACTCCACATTTTTGCCTACTTGTCATGTAAAAGTGACTTACAGTTGAATTATAGTTAAAAGCCAGCTTCTATGTAAGCTGTAATTAATGTTTACTAAGAGGCTAAGAAGAGGCAGACTAACTATTCTGACACAGATCAAGGTAAAGATTTGGGAAAAAAAGAAGCTTGAAAACATCTTTAATTACCACTTAAATCTGAGTCATCAAAGCTCAAGTTAAATGTTAGCGCCTATTCACAACACCTTATATCTCCACTCTGATGACTCCAGCTACTGCCTGGTTATACTCATGTCTCCTGCACATCGTCTTTTTCATGAGGGATGGAGCAGGCCTTTTATTTCCAGTTGCAAAAAAGACTGTATTTGACAAAACTGTATTTGCATTTTAAGATAGTGCTCATTTCCTGAAATTTTTGGGAGGCGAGGCTCGCCCAAAAAACAAAACTACATTACCCACAATCACCCGACATCTCAAAAAACGGCTGTCATCAAGAATCCAATGCATACGGAATTACGAAAAAGAGGCACGGAAAACACATGCAGCCACACAAGAGCACGCGGAAATACAGAAATACACATCTTACACCGAGGCACACACTTTTCGCACACGCACAGGTGCTTGTACACAGATACCTATTCAGCATAGCAGGGGCTCCACTGAACCGACCGGTAATTGCTGCGGTTGCTATGACAATCTAGTTCCGTAAAAAGCACAAAAAAGAACAGAAAACATCTGAAAGACAAAGAGAGAAAAAAAATATAAAGAAAAGAATTTTTGAAAGAGAGAAATGACGGAGGAAGAGCCCCGGGAGAAAAGAGGAGATGGTAAACGATCCGGATTTGTTTGGCGCGTGGATCTTTGCGACCTTGTGCAGTCAGAGATAGCATGTTGAATTGTAATCTCATGAATAAAGCTGATTTCAATGAAGTCTTTTTTTTTCTCTGTGTGATGTTACATTATGTGAAACGTGTGTGTGTGTGTGTGTGTGTGTGTGTGTGTGTGTGTGTGTGTGTGTGAGTAAGACAGTGAGCTCCTGAAGCTGAGTCAGCAGTGTCTCCTTTGACGATTAGCAAACACACGCACGCTCACACACACACACACACACACACACACACACACACACACACACACACACGGTGTATTTAGAGCCAGCGGATAATGACTGTACTGTGGCCTGTTGCTGAGAGAAACCTCTCCTCTCTTTGATGTTCTGCAGCCGCTATTTATAGCAACAGCAGAAAAAAAGGATAGAGAGGCTGAAAAACACAGTAAGCCACATTGTATTCCCTCTAACTAGCTTACTGTTGAGCATCGCTCTCTCTCTCAAGGTGAACAGGCTGGAAGCCTCCACACTCTGGGCCAAATTTACTGAGCTTTATGCGGCTTGGTTTGGACGCATTCTGTGCCTTAGAGATGTGTGTGTCATTCATCAAAGAGACACGGCAGCGTGAGGCCACAGTTTTGCTGTCACAACTTGTGTGCCTCTCTCGCTTTTGTGCACATGGATTTGAAGGAGGCTTGCACAAATAATAAACATAATAGGAGGCAATACAATAGCTCTGGTTGATTCCACTGGATTTTACAAAGGTTCTTTCAATCTGTGAGGGCCATTGTTGCAGGGATGATTCTCGCCTTGAAACAAAACTGGTTGTGGCAAAGGGAAAAAAAGTTAATCAACCTGTATTATATAGAAGTTTCAATGACACCAGACAAAGTGTGAAGGGGAGCTGCAGCGAGTTTGTTAAGGGGCAAAAAACAATGTTATCTCAAGGAGACAAAGAAGTTAAAAGCAAACGAGCATGACATGTGACTTTAACGGCAAAAGATGGGGTAGAATTTGATCATTAAAAGATGAACTATAAAGATTTCTGATGACTGCTCTCTTTTGTCAAGGCATCCACACTATAGCTTGTTTTTCTAAGCAAATTTTTTAATACAATCTGTTATTTGCCTCTGACACTGCGTTAATTACTTCAACTGCCTCACTTTTACAAACCTGTCTATGAATAGGTCATTATTACAATTTTATCATAACAGACACCCAATTTATTTTCCCGGTTAGAGTTTAATTGTGGGCTTAGTTAATGGAATTGACATTTTGGATATTACACATTTTTAGTTTTTGGATCTCAGACAAATCCTCGCTGCTGAACTGCACCTTTTGAGCTCTTCATCACGCTTACAGGAGGGTGTCCCAAACACTGATTGCATTATTAGCTGCTGCCTCAGTAAATCAGATGTTAATTACTGGCAGATTGCGAGCTCAGATGGAATGAAAGGTGCGGTGCAAACTTCCGCAGCGCACTTTCATGGGCTGCAACATAAATCCGGCCAACTATCTCCCAGCCTCCCCTCCCCCGTGAGGGTGCGTTTGTGTTTGTGAGTGTGCAGAGAGGAGAGCGGAGAGAAGCGATTGGAGATTACCATGCATGTCTGGGCTCTTTGAAGTAGCTGCTGCATTGGTCATGGATGGCTGACTGGATGTGTGTGTGTGTGTGTGTGTGTGTGTGTGTGTTTGTGACGAGGATTGAGTCACAAACCTCTAAGGCCCACTTCAGCAGAATAGTTGTCGGAAGCAGTTTATGCGTTGACAAAAAATGAGAACAAAAACCCTGGATCTATATACTGCACATATGAGACTATCTATCTATCTATCTATCTATCTATCTATCTATCTATCTATCTATTTTTTCCTGCAAGGACACGCAATCGTCACACAGCCTTACAATTAGCACAGCTTGCATCAGCTGACATCAGCTGACTCAGAGGAATAGGGAAGTCCCCATGATGATGGACTTCACATACAGCCTTGCATCTAGGTGTATGCCTGAGTGTGTATTTCGGAGCGCTTGTTTGTGTGCCCATTTTGCACAAACACTCTCTCGCAAACGTGATGCAACTCTCCAAGGCACAACCTTGCAAACCCATTCAGCTCATAAACAGTTGTGCCCAGCCAAGCAGATGCAGAAAAAAGACTTTACTAGGCACAGGAGGAGACAGACAGCCCAGTCGAATGTTCAACATTGGGCTATTAGTCTCACCCCCTCACTATGAAGCACAGACCTCAGAGACAAATAATAAATGCTAATCTTTGTAGGACGAAGCCAAGTCAGTCAGTTTAAGCTGAGAGCGTCGAATGAGATTTTTAATTACTGCATGACCTGGGGTATATTAGCGCATATTAATGAGGATCATTAACCTAGAGGTAACTAAGACCCCTCCTCCTTAACTACAACTGATAGCACCTCTGCTGTCTGACACTAAACCATCAGCGCGTCAATGTGCCTGTATCGTTTTAAGGTGGCTTGTTCCATCCTTTGTAAAAAAAAAAAAAAAAATTGCATGTCCTTGGTAAAAATAAATAACTGGAGTCAATCTCTTCTTACAGCTTGAAAGCTTGAACCATGGGTCAAAAACGCCCAGTGCTGAATACAGAACCTTGGCTTGTAACTTTAATGTTTTTGCGCCCATTTCTTGCCAGATTTATTCCAAGATGAAGATGGCAGGGGCAGGCACTGTGCAAGAAAATATGCTCATCTGGTCTTTTTATGCGGACAAAAAAATCATTTTCAATGGGCAGCAAGTAGGTACAGCGCACCGCAGAATGAAAGATGAGGAGAAGGAAAGAACCATTTTAGTTGACATATG
The DNA here is from genome assembly GCF_011397635.1 of Epinephelus fuscoguttatus. NCBI lineage: Eukaryota > Metazoa > Chordata > Actinopteri > Perciformes > Serranidae > Epinephelus > Epinephelus fuscoguttatus. Next base: position 32,024,735 of record NC_064760.1, on the reverse strand, counting down.
CAAAGGTCAAGGTAATTTCAATGGATAAAGAAGAGGACAAACAGGAAAAAAAGGGATAAAGTTTTTCTCTGTCTCTCTCCCACTACAAGAGGTTGAGGTGGGGCAGTGGAGGGCCCATTTACCACCTCCTGCAGTGTAAATGCCAGGGACGATGTTGACGTCATCCACCCATCGTTTCTCTTACACCACCCCGCCAATCCTCTTCTTCAGCCTTGTGTGTCCGCGTTGGTGTTGTAGTGCCATTAGGCCGCAGTCTCAGTGGTATAGAAGGAGATGCTTTTATCTCAGAAGAGGGCAGACCAGCCGTATTTGGCTTGTAACTAAGCACACATACACACACTCGCAAACTCATTCACGCACAGATGCCTGTGTAAAGATACACTTATGCACACACACTCTTCCTTATCTCTTACTCTGTCCATTTCTCTCCACTCTCCTGTCTCAGCAGTTTATCCTTTCATCTTTACGTAACTGTGTGATCCCTTGGCGACCTGCTCTAAAACTAGTTGTTCCACGGTATACACACGCGAACACAGCTAATCCGCAGTGCAGGGACCCCATCCACCTGAGCCTTGTATCCCACTCCAAGTCTGTATCATATCTCTACTGATGTCAATGCACTGACTGGAATAAAAATATCAATAAGATAATGAGCACAGGGCCAGAGCGATAGTAATCTATTGCACAGATACACACTTATATATGAAATACAGGGCAACACAGCAGAGGGCTCCTTTGTGCAGTGAATCCAAAGAAAGAACGTGGGCCACATTGTTGAGAGTTTTGGGTGGCTACACGCACAATAGAGGCAATCACTTGAGGAGTGTGCTGGGGCTGGTATGGAATAATGGGGCATAATGCTACACTCTAGTAGTCATTTACATTATATAATCTGATGGTAAGTGTAACATGGCTGAATGCACCATATACTGTTTGTACTGTGTGAATTTAGACAATGGCAATGGGGGCTTTTGGTACATTTTATGCAAATCATCTGTTTGAGTGTGTGTGCCAGCCAGCGTGTGTGTACGCATCTTCCTCCAGTACACAGCGCATTAATTGCCATTCCCAGTGGTCGTCAAGAGAGCGCAGGACTCCTATGGGCATCTGCACCTTCATTAGACTCTACTGATCATCACGCGGCAGCACCAAGAGAGGCCCTGTTCCTCTCTTTCATCACTTCTTCTCTGCTTCACTACTCCCTTGCCTCTCTCTCATTCTGCCACCGCTGCACCGTTTTTTATGCGTGGCGTTATTTCTCAACCAGACCCCGCAGTGTCGTTTCCTTTAAATGTTATCTTCATGGTGTTTCTGGGTTTATTAGGTCGCTGCAGACAGGAAGGAAAAGATTGGAAAGAGCAGGGAGGAATGTACAGTATGAGAAAGTTCTCGACTAGCTTGGACTTGAACACAGCCACTCCCCCGTGCTTGCCCCTAAACTGCTGCTCCACGGTGTATCCCGCTCCCTCGATTTGTAATGGCTTATGATTTCACTGCCTCCCCTCTCATCCTTCAACATTTCTGTCACTTTACCCCCCCCCCGCCCCAGCTTCACCCCTCTCCACTTCCTCCCCGCCCTCATCTGCAGCGTTCTTTTGCATTTTCATTCCCATCAGCCTTCCTTTCGTCATTATCTCTCAGTTAATACTTCTCACTGTCTCAATCCCCAGCGCAAGTGGTTCGTACCCCCAGGGGGTAGGTTTGCTAGCACTCCACAGACCCCTACAGACATGCAATGCACCCTGTGCCCCCCCATCTCCCTTCTCTCCCCCCTCCTACTCCTCTGACTTAGCCCTCCTCTCACTCTCTCTTTCTCTCTCCCCTTCTTTCTCCGCAGTGGATGAGAGACGCCAGCTGGAGGAAACAGAGAGAAATGGGCCCAATTACAGCATTGGGAACTGAAAGTTGGCTAATTAACTCTAATTCGCTAACAAACTGCTTTTTCACCAAGAATCATCTCTCTCTGTCACATGGCACACACATGCATGAGAAACTGCATTTGCATGCCAAATAGCCAAAAGATGCATAGACACATACACATTCACACAACTGCAGGTACACATGCACACAACAAACATACCCTCTTTCCCCTCCCATCTACACACATACACACACACGAGCTCACATGCCCACACAAAAATGTGCGCGGACCCACTTGCTCAGCTGTATTTACCGCAAGGGCAATATGTTGATTACGTTAGAGTGGCTGATTATTGCACAGTGACAGTAAAGGAAACAAATGTCTTTCATAGGCAGGCATCTATCTCAGCGAGAGGGCTCCTAGCTACAGACTATAGCAGCAAATGACTGCGCTGTATCCAGCTATGACAGACGAAAGAAAGAGGGCAGGAAGAGGAGGAAGGGGGTGAAAGAATAAAAAGAAAAGAGTGATTGCACAAATGAGGTGCGGGGAGAACAAAAAAAGTTAGAGGAGTGCCAGATGGAGAGGAGGAAAACAGATGAATAAAGGATGAAATAAAAAAAGGGGGGATGGATAAAGGGAGAAGACTGAGAAGATGGATAAGGAGCAATTCACTGGGTTTTGTACTAAAGCTGTGAAATGCTTTGCCCCTACAACGGTATAATGGTGGTTAGAGGCAAGAACAATAGGTTTATCTAGAGCAAAGATGCTATCTCGGGTAAAACACAGACATTCGCATCACACAACCTCACATACACACACACATACAATGTTTTATTATGTGTGCGTCACAGAGTGTATATGGAATTATAGTGTAGGCAGTACTTAGAACAAAAAGATTGTCAATGTTGAGTTATCAGAACAGGTGTCCCGTGGGCACAGCACACACACATACTGGTTTTCATGCAGAATGGGGACCATCATTTTAATCATCACTTGTGGGGACCCCCCTTTCTAGAGGTTCTAGAGCTATGAAAAAATTAGGTAAACTAACCATTGCTTAGTTTGTTTACACAGGCCTTCAAATATTTGAATTGATGAAGTAATATTTTCATCATGCTAAATAGGGACTTTGGGGAAATCAAGTAAGCACAGTTCGATTCACTGAGTTTTGTATTGAAGCTGTGGAATGGTTTGCCCCTACAACAGGATAATGGTGGTTAGAGGCAATAACAATAGGTTTATCTAGAGCAAGATGCCATCTGCGGTAAAAAACAGACACACATTACACAACCTCACACACACATACACATACGTACAGGCTGTAGAATATTTCATTATGTGTGCACAGAATGTATGTGGAATTATAGTGTAGGCAGCACTTGGAACAATAAGATTGTCAATGCTGAGTTATCAGGACAGGTGTCCAGTGGGCACAGCAGCACACACACACACACACACACACACACACACAATATATATATATATATATATATATATGAGTAGGAAGGGTGAAAGCATCACTTAAAGCCATTGTTAGCGAGTCAGGGTATCCTCTCATCCCCCTCAATGAATCGTGAAATCTTTCTGGATTACCAGATAAGAAGCATCTTACATATGTGTGTGATAATACACAAATAGCACACACTCACACGCACACACACACACACACACACACACACACGGTCTCATACTCAGCACCTGACCACTGTGCAGATGGGTTTAAATCGAAAAATGCCACTTCTCGCTTGCATTCATCCGATCCTGTTTCTCTCCCTCACTTCTGCCTCTTTCGCCTACTCCCTCTCCTTTCTTTTCCAATAAATTCCTCTCCAGCTCTACCTTTCTAACCGATTACCCCACGAGGAGATTGATAGTTACCCCTCTTCCTCCTTTGCTCTGTTTCTCTGATCCACCTCCTTTTCATCTTGCACTTGCTCCATCTCTGTCCCTCTCTCACACCTCATTAGTGATGCTAATATCCCAAGTAATGGAGGACACCATTCACAGCGTATATGTGTGTGTGTGTCTGAGTGACCACACACTCTGGAAAGGAACTGTGTCTGGGAAAGGGGAGATGAGTTTCCCCCTCTGATCCCATTTCTCCGTCTGGGCCCTGCTCTCCTTCTCGCTGGGAGAAAATCCGATGGAAATGCAATCACAATCAGTTAGGGTCCAGACGAGGACGGACACACACACACAAGTACACACGCACACAAACATACACTCCATTCCACTACGGCAAGGGAGCCATGCAGAAAATTGTTTTGGACATGGTGATGAGGAGAGAGGGGGTCTGGGGTGTGGTGAGGGGGGACTTTTTAATTTACATTTTTAATGTAAAATATCATTCAAAGAGGGAAAGTTAGGCATCTCATTATACGGCTTCTTTATTACACACAAGGAACATCAGTCTCAGGGTTCTGTGTCCCGAAAAATAGGCACACGCGCGCACACAAACACACGTGTGAACAACCTGCTGAGCCCTCCAGCCATAATCACCGAGTTAGAAATGGGGCTCTTCTTCAGACACCATAAATCTGGAGAGGAATAATCTACCCTGTCCTCCAGATATCATCAATCACAGATAATCTACGTCTTTGGATTTCCCCCCTCTACTCGCAGCACATCCAGAAGGGGTCACTTTGGGCAAAACTTTCCAGGAAAAACTACCAACCCTTCATATAAGACGGTGATAATGCTGCTGCAGGATTATAGATGTGAAGGATTTGACTTTGACTCTCTGCTCAAGTCACGACTGAATAACAACATGTGCTCGTACCTTAATGGCAAATTACATTGTTTGTCTTCCAAAATGACCCATACGAATACAACAAAAATAAATCATATGGTTGTTTTCTGAGGGAAAGACTGTGGAGATGGTTAAAAGAAACCAATGCTGACTGAAGAAAGCAGAAGAGATGCGAACCTTGTTGGCCCAGAGTGATGACAACATCACGCCCCTTTGGATTCCATGAGAAAACTCTTATTTGCATCACAAGAGGTTGCTTGTCATAAAAATGTAAACACAGGATATTACAAATGTTTGCGCAAACCAACGCTGTCATTTTTCTCATACAGGCAATCATTTTGAAAATCATTGCAACTTTACCACTTTCAGACATGTTTACAGTTATGACCATTGGTTTTAAAGCAGCAGCTTCTTTGACCACTTGGAGGCACAAGGCCACAATAAGCATCACACATGCTTTTCACATATTATTGCATCCAGCAGATATGGAGCAACATCATCGCTTATTTGGAGTCATTTTTCTGGCAACCTGACAAAGGTTACTCCAATCTTCAATCTTCGTTTTGCTCTGTTTTGGTCCTGAAAGAAATTTCTGGCTCTTTAGCTGGTAAATGCTCCACTATGTTTGCCAGCTACTCAGTTACTTTGCTCGTCAGCCATGTAGTAATTGGCAAGTAATGTACTGTTGTTGTTTTTTTAAGCTTTTGTGGCTAGAAACATGCTTGACGAGATCAGGAAGACAGAACCAAAACATTCAAGTCATAGGGCCGTAATTCAAAAGAATGAGCTGAAAGATGCTAAAACGCTCAGCAGACCTGAGGGGAACTGCAGAATTGTGTGATAATTCTCTATGGGTTCATCACTGTGAGCTATCTTTTTAACAGTACACAAAGTCATTCGACACATTGTTCATGTGAAAATATCAAGTAGTGCTTTTCAAAAGAGACCAGTCTATGTTGTTTTGGTGTGAGTTGCCAATTGTGGGAGTTATCGGCCGTAGGGATGTCCGCCCTCTCCTGAATATAATGGAGCTAGATGGCACTCTGCTTGTGGTGCTCAAAGTGCTGGAAAAATGCATTTGAAAAACTCAACAGCAGTGTCTCTTTCCAGAAATCATGACCTGGTTACTCAAGATAATCCACAGACCTTGTTGTGAGCAGTTTCATGTAGGAACTGTTTTTCTTTCTAAACTCACCAACTGTATCACCACGCAGAGGAACGCATCTACTCATGGATGTGGCATGCTCATGACAACGCGAGATGTTAACATTAATGGCATCCTCGATGACTGAGCTATAACATTAGCTAGCTCAGTGGTGCTAGGTGAGCTAACAGTAGATGTTTCCCTCAATGATACGGTTGGTGGTTGGAGTTCAGTAAAAAGAAAATAGTTCCTACCTGAAATTGCACAACAAGGTCTGTGGATAATCTTGAATAACCAGGTCATGATTTCTGGGAATTTTTTAAATGCATTTTTTGGCTGCTTTGAGCACCACAAGGTGAGCTCCCTCTAGTTACATTATAATGGAGTGAAGGCAGACATCTCTACGGCTGATATCTCCAACACTCGGCAACTTACTTACACAAAAACAATTTAGATTGAAAAAAAAAAAAGCACTGAAGGTAAGAGAAAAAATATGCTTTTGATATTGGTGTGAAATGCCCCTTTAAGTTTAGCATACAGCCAGTTTTGTATTCACGGTGCAGGATTTGGATTGATGAGCCCCAGCAATGGAGCCTTCTTTTGTCTCAGGACAGAGATGGCATGCTTTCAAATGAAGATGCTTATCCCTTGTGTTTGCTCTAAACAAGCTGTTGACTTCCATAACAGCACAAATACAGTAAATACTTCACAGTACTAAATCATTATCTCTGTCTCTCTAAACTGCTCATTCAGACGAGACACTTCCCGCCTTAAGCGTCGCCCCGCCTCCGAGGTCAAAATCAGTGATGTCATGCCAAAAATGAGACTGCGTGGCCCTTCAGAAGCCCCAAGGGCTCCTTGTGGCCAACCCATGTCACAAACGATCATCATCAGGCCATTGGTCTGACATACGGGCTGCCACAGGGTTCAACCACCTGCAGGATCACTAGTGGTGATGCCTCTAATGGTGTATGTACATGTTTTTGTCTTTATATATGAAACCATCTGCACTCAACGCCATTACAGCCACACCATCAGGATGACTCGTGGGTTATTTTTGTGTTGCCGCACATGTACGTCTGAGCATACATCATCAACATCTGCGTATGTTTGTGTGGACTAAGAGGACATCTGGCCATGTCAGCAGTGATTTAAATGTTCTCTAAACAGGAGCGCGGAGTTGTCACACAGTTAATAAACCGTTCATCTGACGGCTGAATATGATTGATGCCGATTTGTGTAAACAACGTTATGTGTCTATTTAAAACTTGGTCCCTAACCTGCAGTAATTCAAATTCTGTTTGCTTATCACACTGAATAGCGGTATTAAAAAAAATCAGCAGGATTTGTGTCAGCGCTCTGATAATCATCCCGCAAAGACCTCCTTGTCAGAAAGTGTAGTTTCACAAAGTAATGCAAACACGCGGTTGGAAAGTGAACCCAACACTGCCCTTCCTGTCCTTCCTCCTTTTTTCTCTCTCCTTTCATGCTGTTTTTTGTCCTCTACAAGTCTCCTGCAGTTCTTAAAGGCTGAGACGGCACCGTGGGAGTCTGATCACAACTGAGTCCACACACACACACACACACACACACACACACACACACTGCGTTTCCTTTGTGCTGCAGAAAAAAACCCTGCACCTTCAGAAGTGTGTCTGTCAAAATGAAATTGCTGGCTGCATTACAAGCCTTTGAAGGTATTGGAAACTCATTTTTACAATCACCCCACAGGCAGGTAGAGAGACATCTGTGTGAGTGTGTGTAGTTAGACAGTTTCCACCAGGTGGGATAGGCAATATTCTCTGTTCTTTTAGACAGTTCGTGGTTGATTGTTATTGTCTTGGCTACGGTTTGTTGCTGAGCTTGTTGTCATTTCTCAGCCCTACCACCCACCCACCCACCACGTCTTCATCTGGATAATCCTTACCTCTTTCTTCCCTTCGAACTCTAAGCAAAGTCATTTTTTTTCCCCGAGACCCCCCACTGGGGAAAAACAAACTTTCAAAGCGAGCCAAACAATGAGTCACACGTACACACATTCCTCTATGAAAAGACACACTCCCGCAGAGGAACATCAAGAGGCACAGAACGGACATAATGGCTTTCTGATAATTATTCATAAAGGTGACTTTTGTATGAGTGCCACTAAGTGCTTGAGCTCAGCAGCATGGAAGAAGCCTGGAGTTAGTCACAACATAGGCAGATGACCAACATTATGGTCCGGCTGAAACAGATTGACACACACACACACACACACACGCACCCCCTATACTTGCACACACACACACGGGCTATCAGCTGAGGCACACACATATGCAGATTCCGTGACTCTGCCTCATCGTAACGTTTCAATTAGCTGCAGAGGACAGTCTGGCCACACACTGACGGCCATGCCTCCCATCTGGGGTTACTGCAGTCAAACAGGCAGGCGGATGGACGGACACAATGACAGGCAGTCTGATGGCCCTCCACGCTGATTAATTCTGTGAGATGACGAAGGCGGGGTGAAATCAGAGCACAGTGATGGGAATAATCAGTAGAGGCAGTGAGCTGTACTTTTCCCAGAATTACAATATGGTCACTGAGAGCATATGGTTGTTCTCGATTTGAGTTTCTGTTAGCATAACACCTCCGGCTCAACAGTTACATAAGTCTCGCTCCTCTCTTTGAAAACAATCTTTCACCTCATCTCATCCGCATTCTGCGTGAACCCTGCTTTTGTTTGAAGCTGCCAGGACTTAAGCTGCACCCATACTGCTGCGGCAACACCGACAACACAACAACAACCGTCCCAAAGGACCGGGAGGGAGGGGGGCTGCATCGCCCCTCCACAATCTCTCCCTTGAGAGTCTAACTCTTCCCCCTGCCTTCATTCCTATTCCCAGTATTTTCTCCGTCTGTGGTTTCCGAAGCGATGCTTTATGGTTCCCGTACAGAAGTTGCAGTGAAAAAAAAAAAAAAATCAATGAAATAAGGCAAGGACAAACTAAATTTCTCCCTCTGTCTATCTGCTCACCTCTCTCTGTCCGGACCCCCTCGTCATCTCTCTCTCATCCTCCCTCCATCTCTTTCTCTCCATCACCCTCTCTCTGGTGGAGGGTAGTAATCCCATTAGGATCAATATTCCAGGCGAGTGAGCATCCTTTCACTGCAGCAATTACAAACCTTTAGAGACATAAAGGAGAGCATTTCTTCACAGCTTAGACCATCAATCAACTATTTAGCTTCAGAGGCAAAGGATGTTGTGCGTCTGTGTGTGTGTGCATGTGTGTTTGCAAGAGACAGAGAGTGAGAGTGTGTGTGTGTGTGTGTGTGTGTGTGTGTGTGTGTACGTGCGTGCACATGTTTCTGAATTCTGCAGTATTGTTCCATCTGCGTTACTGAAATGACTGTTGGGATTTTCGTCTTATAGATCCTATTATGGGTGTATGAATACATGAGAGAGCTTCTTAATGCACACTTCCCATCTGGCGGTGCAACAAGGCCCTATCATCTCCCTTGCGAATGCATGTATTAGCATTGTCCACAGTGGGATTTCACAGACGGCTAAGCTCAGTTGTTTAGCCAGGGGTTAATATTTCATGGCTTCACGTTATTCCCTCCACTCCCCACTTCCACCCTTACAACCACCCTCCACCCACCCCGACTTCAAGCCATTGCATCAAATCCATGCAAGTTGCCTCTGCAGCATCACTTCATTGCTATGCTAGTGTGCCAAACACACGGTATGCTAATTTAACAATCTTTGAACTAGGCTCCTTGACAGCTGTGGAGCCTCCCTATGATTGTAATTCTGCTAAAAAAATTGATTTCTCCCTAACATAAATACTGCTAGAATCCCTCTCTCACCATCTTTCTCTGAATACTCTCCCTTCTTCTCTGTCTCTAATGAGGTGGCGTGACTGACAGGAATGGTGAGGGCATATCACTTCTCATCTTGTCAGCTCTGCGGCCACTTGTGCCCCTCAATGTCACAGGGCTCCTCTTTGCCCCGAGGCCCCCCAGCTTCCATCTATCTAACTGCTCCACAAACCCCCATCTGGCACGTCTCGCCCCAAGAAAGAGGCAGCCTCAGTTGGGTCACATCTGGAGGCGCTCTCGGTGGCAGGCTCCGGAGCGCAGTATGGTTACGATAACGTTAATAAAACAGGGGAAATGCACTTTATCAAAGTGCTTCATATACATTCTCTGCAGTGAAAATTTAATCTGTCCCTGGGTTAAAATTTGTTAGAGAGTATAACAATTTAATCAGTTCTTTACTGGAGCGGAAAATAGAAAATGCTATACTGTAGGTCTGACGCAGCAGTGTGGCTTACAGTGGATCTTAAAACAACAAACACTAAATATTAAAGCTTGCAAAAAAAAAAAAAAAAGGAAAACCACCCAGGAAATGACATATTCAAATGGCTCGCTATTTTTATCGACGATTCAGAGCTGCATCATAGCCTGTGGCTCACACTGTCAAAATGATCGTTCTAATTCTTTGCCATGAAAAAATTCAATTAGACTATCATTAGACCGGGCTGATGATGAGGTTCTGTTTATCGTTAACTGCACATTATTCGATTCTTCATTTAACAGGCAGCGCCTCATTTACTGATGATCCATTTAACAAATGCTTTTCTAAAAGTTTCTTTGGGCTGAAAATGTGGAGTTTTTGAATGTATTTGTTGAGAGCGCTGCACAGAAAAATCTGGGTGAATTTCCGTGTCTCTCTGACACATGCTATCTGCTTTTGTGGTGCACAATGACAAGCTCCCCTTTCCTGCCAGTTTGACTCAGAAACTCGAGCATATGATGGCATGTGGAAAAAAAACAAAGGGAGTGGCAGGGGGTTTAACTTGTGGATTGTTGTGTGCAATCCCCCCACCTCCAAACCCCCCAGAAAATGGGAGATGGAGCAAAAAAGCCAGCATGCATGTATGGAAGAGTGTTAGTGAGAGCGGCAGAAGGGGCTTGATGGCACTTGTAGTAGTGGATTAACTGTTACATCCCTAACAGAAAGTGGTAGCTGGAGAGAAGAGGCTAAAGCCGGGCCCTCTTTCTGTGAGGGATTTTTTTTTAACCAACAATAGAGAGGGGGACAGATTGACTCCTATAGGGCCAGCACTGTCTGTTCCTCTTTTCCTCCATCCCATTTCTATAACACTCCAAATTCTAACACTCCCAGGAAGGAATCTACTGTAGCTCCAGCTGCACTTGGAAGCCTCTGGGACCGAATTTGGCTTTGCACCCTACTCCCTTGCTGGTGAATCTACCAGATGCCATTGTAACTACTGCACATCCTTCGCCTTTTTCCATCACATTATCTCGCTCCCAGCATGCATATATTCGCACACATGCAGTTGCTGAAACCCACACCCGCACGCCGAAGGTCCCCATACCGATCACCCACTCGTTCCTTTCAAAACCCTAGAGACGCAGAACTGAGGCTAACAAGGGAACAGGGGATGAAAACAGAGATCTGGAAGAAATGCAACGCTGGAGGAAAAAAGTGGCAGGGTGGAGGACATCTTTCCTCGGAATCAAACTGTGCATATTTTCATCTTTGCTCATAGACCAACTCCCACAGGACATCAGTATGCCAAACCAAAGGCCTGCTGCGTCTGTTTACTCTGCGCTACAAGAGACGAGACTGAATCAAACTCATTTCAGTAAAGAGAAATTATATCTCCTTTGATACCACTGTGTGAAGGCAAAATTTGCTATCAAAGCTGCCTCATCGAGCGCCTAAGTCTTGTTCCAACACCTTCGAGGAGCTAGACGCCCGCTTGACAAATATCAACCAAACACTGTCTCGTAAAACACAGCGGTCAAATATAGTAAAAGGCACCAGAAACGGTCATAGTCAAGTTCAATAATTGAGAGATTTTTGATTCTATACACACAATGTGGAAACACTGTGAGACAGCTTTTACGGCGAGCATCCTCACAGCTTTAGTGTGTTTAGAGGGGCGGCTGACAATAACAGTTATAATGGTGGCCCTTAGAAAAACAGTCCACCGCTATGATATTTGCTAGACAACATCTACAATAGCCTATCACATACACTGGGGCTTGAAACACAAACAATGGCTTTAAAGTTTGTTTATCTTCCCCACACACCTTTCCAATTATAATGTCAAGAGAATAGCGCCTGTGAATCAACAAACAATTTTCCTTTTTTGACGACAGGCCTGCAAGACATACTTAGAAGAAATAAATGCATGGAAATTCAAATGGACTTCAGTAACACGGCTGCGCTGTGTTTGCCTTTCCTGCTCTTTGCGGCATGTTAAGCGTATGCATGTGTGTATGTTGGTGAATAGATATGTCCTGACAGTCTGGCAGCCTCCATCAGAACCCTACATCTCTGTCAGACCGCAGGCTGGCTGACGGATGAGGGGAAGAGCAGCAAAGTGGAAAATGAGCGGAAAAGAGCAGGAAGAGAAAGAAGAGGAAGAGGAGGAGGTGTGAAAGAGGAGCAGAATGGAAGGAGGGCAAAGTGGACGAGAGGATTTGATAAGGTTGAATAAAAACAAGAGACGGAAAAAAACAGTGGCTGTGATTGTGCTTGTGTGGTGACAGAAGAGGTGAGGAGACTCTAGCATCAAAGGATGGATGGAGGACGGGTGGAGTGGTGAGAAAAACAGTGAAAAGAGAAGATTTAATAGCAACTTTAAGGTGTGTGTGTCTGTTTGTGTTGCGTGTGTGTATGAGCAGAAACTGGTGTAGGTGAGTGGCAGAGTGTAATAAGAAATGTGACCTATTGATTGGCTGTAGAAAGATGTCAGAGCTCAGCAAGCAGGGGGGTGGGTGGGGTGGAGGCGGCAGTGGTGGCATGAGGACAACATCACAAGACAAAATGGCTTCCTTCTCCTTATCCTCTGTGTGTTTATTCAATCTTAATTTACCTCTCCTCAGATATATCCACTTGCCAACACATCTTTAAGCATCTATCCCGAGTCTTGGCTCAGCGACAGATAAAATCTGCTTATTATATGATTATGATGTGTGGTTAAGGTAACGGCGCCCGAGGGCTGTGCGCGTTATCATGTGAGAGTGTTAAACAGAAGAGGAAGTGGGCTTCCCCAGATTGACAATCCAATTAAACGAATGTGTGGTGTGTTAAAAGCGGCTACAGAGACCACCCAGGGAAACAACAAATAATACATTTCTGGCCTACATACACGCTTGAATTTAAAGGGTCTGTCTGTGCAGCCAGTTGTGAAGAAAAAAAAAATTACACTACACTGCAAACACACACTTACACACAACTTATATCGTCTTCTCCATCTTTGTGCCTTCAGGCTATCATATATGAAAGCAGTGAGTGGACCCCGCGAGCAAGGCAAGGAGGATGAAAGAGTATGACTTGACCTTGACGCTGTTGCTCGACTCCTGCCGATAAAAGTAAACCGTCCAGCCTGCACACTGTGGACTATTCAACCTATAGTATCCACTCCTCTGTAACGAGCTCCCTGTCTCACGGCCCACCTTGTCAGTGTTTCTATGTTTGCAGGATAGGAGATCAGAGGAGTAAGTACACAGGAAGCCTATAGACAGACCAAACACTTCAAATGCCACGCAGCTGATTGATTAGCTGACCTGACCTGGACTTCTGCGTCAATGAGATGGATCATGAAAGAGCATCAAAGGGAGGGCGTTTAAGGGTGTGTGTGTGTGTGTGTGTGTGTGTGTGTGTGTGTGTGTGTGGGTGTGTGCGTGTGTCAGGTTCCTAATGCTGCTATAAAGGGCCGTTCATAGCTGATCAACTGCCAGGCTCTCGGTCAATTATTGATGAGGCTGTTTGATATTTAGAGGAGAGGCGAGGTGAGGGGAGGAGTGACACAAACTTTACTTTCTTTATCTCTACAATATCTTTGTTATATTTCCTAATCTGTCTTTCCACACGCACTTGTTCAAATCTTTTTTTTTTTTTTTTGCACCTACAGGCAATTTGCTGCTGCTTATTTTGTTCGTCATGGTTAAACACAATTTGAGCTGAATTTTTCGGAAGTGAAGCAGTGTTCTAAAACAATCTGGAGGCCTTTTTGTGGATGCTGTCTTGTACACATCCTGACAGGGGCACTCCACTTGTTGTACATTACTCATCATGGTCAGTACTAGTAGAGAAAGATGTTTTACTTAAGTAAAAAGTACATTAATGTTAAAATAATCAAACGAATGACAGCATGACTTGCATTTAGAGTATGACCAGTAAAATGTACTCAAAGTATCAAAAGCAAAAGTACTCATACTGCAGAATGTATAAGTGGCATTTAAAGGTATACTTCAACGACAAAATGACAATTTGTATATCAATTGTTTACCCCGTGTTGTGTTGAATTCGTGAAGAAAACTTTTGTTTGCCTCATTTTTGACTGGTAAACGCCTACTTCTTTTGAGCTCCACATTCGTAGTTTGTCACAGTTTTGTGCCTTGAAAGGGGCACTCCGACAATTTAGTATTGCATGTCTGCGAGTGTGATACTACACCAAGGCCGCGGGATCCTACATTCCCCATAATGCAACTTGAAATTGCATTTTGTTTGCCTCGTTTTTGACTGGTAAACGCCTACTTCTTTTGAGCTCCACATTCGTAGTTTGTCACAGTCGGAGTGCCCCTTTCAAATTTGCATGAATATTCTGATCTCATTTATACATGCTACTGTGTGAGTGGTTGTTTCACAGATTACAGGCACCTACAGATTTGACACTGAATGTAATTTAAGGTCCTCCTGATGTATCACCATCCTCAGAACCAGATGAAGGCACAGAGGCAAAATATGTCGGGTGAGAGGAGGAACAGATTTTATTTGCACAGTGCGGAGTTAAGTGCATCCTTCATTGTTTCCTGTGAGCCTTATGTTGCGCCACACATCCGACGCATGTTCCCTTTTATCTGCGTCTCGACTTTATGTTCCTCCGCGCCTTGTTCCTTCCAATATCTGCTTGGCTGCAACCAACCCGTGTCGACCAATTTATGCGGAGGCACACTGTCCCATACGGAGCCCATCTAGACAATCAAGGCTACCTGATGAGACCCTGGGGGAGATGAAAGGAGGGGAGAGGTAAGGAAGGAAGGGTGGAGGGGAAGAGCACATACAGGAGTTGGAGGGGGAGGAAGATGAGGGTGGGAAACAGGCGCCGAAAAACAATGAGGCAAAATCAGAAGATAAACGAGGCGCTATTTCAGTGGCAGGATTTATGTACTGTCAACATTACCCTCGCTATTAGGGGGAATCCAATTACTCTGCGCCTCTCCTCTCCTCTCCCTTCTCTCTGGGAGGGAGGAAATAAGGGAGCAAAAGAGTGAAGGATGAAAAGAAAATGGATACAGAAAGAGAGAACAAGAACACCTCTGCATGATTTATCCAATTTCCAACACATATTTAGATATTAAGGAGAGGGAGCAGGAAAGGGAAGGCAGAATGGACTCAAAAAGTGAATGAAAGAGACAGGAAGAAGCAGGGATGCACAACGGCGCAGCATAGAGGAATAACACAGCGTAAAAGGACGTGACTGAAAGCTCTTGTGGATGTAGGGGGGGGGGGGGGGGGGGGGGATTATGAAAGTGAGAGAGGAAGGGGAGATTTGGAAAGACAGAAGCTCCCTCTAGATTTAATTGCATGCACCTCAGCTTTTAAATGGCTGATAAATTATACATGAAGGATGCTGAGACAATAATTATGAGCTGTTTTAGTGCGGAACAGCGGGATGAGGACAGACAGACAACGGCGGAGGAGTGGAAGAGTTGAGTCGGCCAAGAAATTCTCCACGGACAAATCTCTGGAGAGTGCGCAGGGTCCGGGAGTGGAGGAATCACAGTGCATTATCATGATATTATGGAGGCTACACGGAGCAGGGAAGTAGTGGGTTGTCTCGGTGAAGCATCAAGACACACACACACACGCTGAGCAACACACGTACACATGCACTGGATGTCTTTCCAATACGGAGCCCTCAGGTTATAGCCCCAGCAGCTTTGGCCCCTCAGATTTTTCGACTTTGTTTATGTGACCCAGCCTGCAGCACACACACACCAAGAATCCTTGCATTTATAGCGCTCTGTCAATACTTCAACGTTTCCTCTACTGATTTCTTCCATCTGTCCATGCCCTCTATCAGTAGATTTTTAAGCAGTGACGATATATTCTTCCTAAGTCTCTTGATAATCATTATAAATCTCTATTAAACCCCCACCTTCTGGATAGATGGGGAGTGTCAGCCCACATCTGGCACTATATGAGAGATTGTGTGTGTGTAGGTGTGTGTGAGGCGTTTAGAAATCTATAAATGAGAATGTAGAAGAAAAGGAGAGGAAATGAGAGAAATACAATTGACAATCCAGCAAAAACAAAGGGATGACAGAAAATCAAACACCCCCCCACCCCCCACCCCCCGCGCACACATACACATGCCGTCCGTCCACTCTTCAGCTGGGCGTGCGCATGTGTTTTCATGAGCCCTTTATCTTGTTTCGCAGGGTTCCTTTCGAAAAAAGCTGCTACGGGAGCAGCCAGTGATCGCAGCGGTTGCTGTTGTGCCCTTAAGCACAGCCACTTAACCCAGGCTAACTCACTCACTCAATACACTCAATACCCAGTCGGGCAAAAATGGAAAGCCTGCAACGGCATGCTGCTTAGCATAAAAGCTATAAAAAGACACAGAGCCTCACTAATGCTGTGTCCACAGTCCGTGTACTTGTCATATCTGCTAAAGCTGTGTGTGTTTGTGTGTGCATTTCTGTGTGTGTACGATCCTTAGTGGCTAGCTGGGGGCGCAGCCACACTGGATGGCACCATCAGCTCCGAGGCAGATAGCGACTTAGCTCTAACTGCTTCCCTCTGCTTGGTGTACAAACACACACACACACACACACACACACACACAGAAACGACAGAAACGAAAAGGTCAATTTCTTGCCACACCACTGGTCTGCCCAAGAAACCTGAATTGATTGATTTGACTCGATTCCACCGCAGGCTGAGAGTGAGACGGAGAGAGTGGGAGAAAGAAGACAGAAGGACGGACTGACAGCGCAGATATATGGAGATAGAGAGAGAGATAAGGTCGAGAAAGGAGCGAGGGATGAGAGGTTTGGAGAAAGTAGGGAGGAGAAAAATATGTTTCCCGTGTGCGTTACATGCTGTAAAAATCTAAAAGAGCAACACCTGAAAATATGAATCACGAGCCAACAATTCTGTCATTGTCTATTATCATCACAGCCACACACACACACACACACACACACACACACACACACACACCTTGGTGTGAACCTGGCATGGTAGAAGTGTGTGAGGAGAGGTGCGATTGGATCACTCTATTCTAGTCATGGTGTCGGAGGGGGGAGATTTTGTGTGAACAGATGGTGTTTACCTAGTAGCAGGTTGGTTGGATCACCTTACCACCCCCCCCTGTCGACCATACCATTTTAGCAATCCATATAACAAACACTCTCTCTCACACACACACACACACACACACACACACACGGGATGTGAGCACACGGACAGACAAGCACACACTGGTGCAAAAAGAAAAAAAAAAGACCCTCATGCACGCCACTCCTCTCATCTGAATGAGGGGTGATAACTCACCAAGCCGCTGTCGGGGAAAGGATAGAGATAAACGAGGGGTGACGAAATGAGAGAGAAAGAGAGCAGCTAGAGAGGGAGCGGCAGAGATAGAGAGAACGAGGGAGTGGAGTGGAGAAGAGGAGGAGAATTGGGCCATTGGTGGGTTTTTTTTCCCTTTTTTTTCTGGTCTGTAGTTATGTAGGTCACTTTTTCCTCCGACTCGGGAGTGGGGAATTTGTAAATCTGACATAATAAGGCATTTGGCCTGCAGTGACGCTTCTGAAGACGCTCTGTCTTTCCTGCTCATTTTCGTTGCACCATTGCACAGCTAGCCGAATGCTACTCTACCTGCTGATTTGAGGAGTCAAAACGGAGCGAGGGAGGATGAATGGAGGGAGGATGGCTGATTAGTTTTTTGCCCGGGGAGGGAGACGGGAGAAAAATGAAGAATATTTAAATGGGAAGAGGAGTCTCTCCACACGCAAGCACAGACAGAAGTGGTTGCAAGTTACAAAAGACACAACATTCCTTGATGGCCTCTGAATTTCAGAGGAAACTGAAAATGTTTGGTATTTCATGCTCGCCTTCCTTCAGAGACTTCTCTTGCTCTTCCTCACCCCTTTCATGTAAGAGGCAGCGGGAGATCCGAGGTCGAGCGACAATTCCCTATCTCGTTAATAATTCACCTGTAGCTCTGACCACTCCAAAACAGACAGAGAGAACGTAAAGAAAGAAAGAAAGAACTAAAGAAAGAAAGACAGACGGAAAGAAAGGAAAAGGAAAGATCTTGTGGGGGATGTTTTCTTGATGACACTGCATTCAGTCAGCTCTGAAACACTGTAAAATGTGAACATACATGCAAGTGCAGCAACACACACAAACACAGAGGAGCAGACGGTGCAGTGTATGAGGTCTGACAGTGCTCTCCAAGGACCAGCTTGTGTTGCTAAAATAAGGCTGTGTCTGGAAAGAGGTGGATTCCCCTTGAGTGGGGCACAGAAGAGCACTAAAAGCTAAGTGGAGATGAAAAAAATAGCCTCTAGAAGTGGAGGAGAGAGTGAGAGGATGAAGGAGAAGGAGGAGAGAAGGTGAAGGGCAGGAGAATGGAAACAAAATCAAAGACGGAAAAGAAAGTGGCAGAAAATATAGAGAGCGTGGTAACATAGTTTACTTTCAAGGACAATAAAACTTTATCCTGAGATTCAGAAATTAATCAATTTTGACAGGCACAGTGCATATTAATAACATTGGTGAAAACATACCAGTTAGCCAGAAAGGTTGATTTTCATCTGTATTCCCCAGGCAGGCAATAGTTAAAAGCACAAACATTAAGAATAACAGCACTGAAATACAATCAAGGACAGAAGCAGTAAAAATACGCAGGTACGAACAGAGCCTAGCGACAAGAAAGATCCATGGCAATGTGTTGTCAGACAGTAATTATCCATACATGACAATTATCCATACAATATATGATAATTATCCAATGTAATAATATCTAAACTGGTTATATTTAAAACAGGCAAAAGATAAATGAATTCTGCACACTGACAGACTGTGGTGTGAATATTCTAGAAAACAGCCGCGATGTGACGTTCACTTTTATACGTCACAAGTGGTGAAATTATTGGTTGATTGACTGGAAATTGACAACAGTTTTAATATTCAAATAACTGTAAAGTCAATAATCAAGCAAAACATGTCAATTGTCACCTGGTTATAGCTTCTCAAATGTTATCTGCTGCTTTTTCTGTTTTAATGTTATCTTGAGTTGCACCATGTCTTCACGTAGGTGTGTGCACGTGAGCATGCAGATGTATAAAAGCACGAACACATTTATTATAATCATTGCTGTCATTATGTTCTCTTCTGTTTTCTAACAGCTGTCTCTCCTTATGTTGTTAGTAGGGTTGCAACGGTGTAAGATTTCCATGGTATGATTACTGTCTCAAAATCATTGTTTCACTGTACGTATAGGGTATGACACAGTTCTTATGATATTATCAGGCATAATGATCCTTTAGGAATGAAAACAGAAGGTTTTTTGGTTGACCAAACACTATTTTTTTAAATGATTATTTTTAACTGAAAATATGTGTAATAATTCTAAAAGCTAGTGGACTAGGAAAGGAGATGTGCACACCAAGGTGAGATTCCCGTAGATAAGCATCACTGCAAGAACTCCATTATATGTGTGTTATATGTTTGTATTACATTATTTAGCTTCAGTCAATAAAACATGTGTTAAGGATTGTTGATTAGCCAGCGCAAGCAATCTGAAGATGTCACCTTGGGCTCTGGGAAATTGTGATTGGCATTTTTCGCCATTTTATAATTTAAAAGACTAAATGATTCATAGATTACGACAAAAAAATATGGAGTGCAAGAGACAAGGTGTTGATGATAGTAAAAAAATAAAGTGCTCTTCAAGGACAGGCCAAGTAGTTGATTAAGAATAAAAAACGACTGTTGAATATAGAATTTAAAACTGTGACCTTTAAGCTTAGTTAATGTGGAGGTCCATGCTACAGGTCAGCTGACTGAAAAGCATCTGAAGTACTCTGATTTTAATTAAATATCCTTTAAGAATAAATGGATAACCGTCGCATTTCAACTTAAACAGTCTTCATCAGGCTCGACAAATGTTCTTATACACTGATAAAGACTTTTTACTTGTGCCTTGGATGCTTTTTCAGACTGCCAACATTTATCATGGACTTCTACATTAAGTAAAAATACTAATCGATAATTTGCAGCCCTAAAACTTCACCTATGTTCGTAGATAGTACAACTAGCGCGCACAGACTTATACTGACTTGCTAAGTACTTTTACAACTCGGAGCAGAAGCCCTGGATAAACACAAGGAACAAGGGTGTTACACTGGCAACATGACTGAGAGCTTTTTACTTTCTTCTCCGCTTCACCATACGACATTGTGCCTCCCCTCCTGTTCCTATCCCTCTCCTTCTGCATGGCTCTCTACCTCTCTTTTATGCCTGTGCGCCTCTACAGTACGTCCCTCACCCCCACCCTCTCCCTCACACTCTTCCTCTCCGTCTGTGCCTGTGTGTAGGTACATTCCTTCTCCATTAGCTGCTTTTGTTGCTGTACCAGGGGACACCAGGGGGGAAGGTCTGGAGAAATGAGTAAGAGAGAAGGTTGACAAAAAATAATAGACGTGGCTGAATGCAGCACCTTGTCCACGTATCTGCACTCATACGAGAGGCGCTAGGAAATTGGGTTTAGGAGGGATTGTATGGAAAACAAGAGCCAAACACACAGCAAGACCAGGTACAAAATAACACATTTTGTAGATTGGCAGCATCGCAGCGCTGTCTTTAAGTTGGATTGTTTTGTGCATCTGTAATTCTTCACACATGCATGTGTGTGTGTGTGTGTGTGTGTGTGTGTGTGTGCGTGTGTAGCCATTGTTTTAGGAAAACATGAAGCATTTTTGGGCTTGCTGCTGGCTGAGGCTGGAAAAAACAGACACATTCAAATAAGCTGCTTTTTAAGTCACCTTGAAAAAAACCCACCTTTGATACGTTTCACTCGCCCGTCACTCTCGCGTGTTTTGATTCCCCACTTTATTTATTCGGCAGCTTATTTGCTTGTATTGTTTGTTTGTTCTCAAAGATGAGTTTACAGGGCCTGAAATTGGCAAGTGGTGCTTTAAATTTGTGCCGCCTTGATCAGGTCACGCAGCCGAAAAAGAGACAAGAGAGGAGTGATGCTCAGTTAGAGAGAGCTGGAGCTGTGCTTTAAAATATTCTTGAGGGGTGGCTTTTATCAGGAGGCTTTGGTGTCTGTGTTCGGCTCCGGCGGTCGAAGTGGTCGCCCGGCTATTTTAATTGAGACCGCGACAAAATGAAACGACAAGTCCCCTTTCTGATGCCAATGCAGCCTGGGTAATATCCTTGCTGTGTCCCCAGAGCGCTGTTTCAATCTCACCCGGTCGGTGTGAGTATGATAGAGCGAGATATGAGCGCATGAGCACCGGAGGAAAGGGAAGAAAAAAGAAGTGTGGCTGTAAACAACCTCAACCTGTTCTCTGAGCGCTCCCTGTCTATGTCTGCACGGGGAGCGGCGAGAGACCGAGAGATAGGGATGAGACTAGCTGGAGTGTGTTTGAGGAGAAGCACTCCTCCCACTGTCTCCCTCTGTCTATCTTTTCCCTTTTCTCTCTCTGCAATCCCTCTTTCCCTGCGAGCCAGTGTGTGTTTGAGTGGGTGAAACACTGCCACAGTCCTATAGCCTCCCGTGAGACACTACTTCAAACAGACTGGAGAAGTACTGCCAAGGGTTCACTCGCTGGATTTGTGTGTGTGTGTTCATACATCAGCTATGTGTGCGCATTGTGTCTATACACGCAGATGCTCTCTATGCCTCCATGTTCTTTCACTCTCTCATCTACTCTTATAGCCTTTTCTTCAAATTCATTACATTTCATATGCACAGATTGCAAAACAAACTGTCATCAAAGTGGCGCTCGAACACTCAAACACCCTGACTTTCTCTCCCTCTTTCCTAAACACACATGACAGTGGCACAGAAACACACACACAGACAGACGTAATTAAACAAATCCACGGTGTCTATTAAGCGTGAAGGCCTCCCTGCTGCGAGAGACATATTAAAACCAGGATTAGCCCAAAACAATTACAAAATGCTACAGATAGACCATGTACCCCCCTCTCCCCTCCAAATGGTGCTTTAAGTGTGTGTGTGTGTGGGTATGCGTGCGTGAGATCGCCTCTGTCACCTCATGTGGGCATTAAACTGGGAACACGGGTTCCTTTGCTCACATTGCTCTTACGTCTTATGTTTTATTTAATACTTGGCAATTGTTGGTGAGCAAATGCAGCAGGGACCTTGAAGCAGTATGCAGCACTAAATAAAAACCACTTTGAACTGTGCAATGGCAACGACTCAAGTCTCATTATATTTGAATATGTGTCGTTATGCTCAAACAGTGATGTGTGCAGTTAACAATGTTAAGAGCTCTGACAAGGAAAAAAAAAAAAAAGAGCAAAAGCAGATTTGCTGACGCAAATACATATATATAAAAAAAATACACAAGGTAGAGAAATGATTTGCTCCCATTACTGGATCTGAAAATTCGATTTTTTTTTTTCCTTTACTTGGAAATTAGGCTACAAACCATTATCCTCCTACTCTGTAACCCTCTCTCAGTCTCTTTTCCTTTTCCTTTCTCTCAGACTCCCTCTCTCCGAGAAGCAGAGCAACATTTGTGCCACTTCTTTCAAGGTGCATCTGCATTTTTTTATTCTACTACTCCTTCTTACACACTTCTACTCCAGGTCTTCAGACATGGCACCAGCTTCCACTGTGTCACGGAGTATAAAAAACTCTTACGTCATGTCTATAAATCATTAAATGACTTAGCCCCAAGACACATTGCTGATTTGCTTGTACAATGTGAAGCTACTAGAGCTCATAGATCATCTGGAGTTGGCTTGTTTGCTGTTCCCAGAGTAAGACCAAAGCCAGTCCTCATGTATAGGAAGTTATTATGCATTTGTGGAAAAAGGAGTTGAGGTGTAAATTTCTATGCATGTATACATGTATAATAATCTTCTCCTTCTTATTACGGGATTGACTTTGAAAGGGGCTCTTTAAATACCGTTCTCCACTCTCCCTTATGTAAATATGTCTTTAATTTTTCGGTTTTAATTCTTTTTAAACAAATTTTGTATGTTAAATCCTTCAAGTGTATGAATTATGCTGTATAAATAAACTTGCCTCCTCCTCCGCTAACTCTTGCCTCCATCAATCTCCCTCGATCCCTCCATCCATCCACCTCTTCCTCCCCATCCTCTCTGCCTCTCCATCTCCTCCTCAGCAGAAGAAGTGGGAAGTCTACCTGCTGGATAATCCTGCATTACATCCTTAATCCCCTCAATGTGTTCACACACACACACACACACACACACACACACGAGCACACACATACCTATTCGCACATGCACACACACAATGCTAAACAATAGATGCAGGTGTTGGAGGGACTGCACACACCTGCACATACAGCACATTTTTCTACAAATAGTAAATGTGTATTATGAAGTGACACTTTTTACATGGACACACTGCTGAAGCCTATATTGAAGCACAGTTTTCCCCGCATGACACGAACAGACTGGACAAGCAGAGCCTCTGCACGTGGTGGACTGCCATCACGGGGTCTGACATTGGGCTGTCTAAGAATATCTTAAGGACAAAAAACAAACAAAACAAAACAGAGGCATATGGAAAATGAGTTCAAAGTGTATATGTGTGTGTGTGCATATGTGCGTGTTCTGTAGTGGGCGAGAGGCGAAAGGTGAGAGAAACGAGAGCGGTAGAAAATAAAAACAGTGTGAGAGATAGAGGCAGAGCAGCGGGCGAGAAACAGGCAGAGAGGATGAGTGGAGACGGAGGGAGTATGGAGATCTCTGAGCAGTGGTTCTCATTAAGAAGTGGCTCCGGGGTCCAGTCACTTGGCATTGATTTGTTTAAAATCCAAAGCTCAGCCATCGACAAGCTTGGCGTCCTCAAGTCCCTGTCAAAGCCAACAAGTGCACACAGAGCGCACAGCCCAGTCCAACGACCCATCACGAGTCAGATCACTGATACTTCTTTTTTTATTTCTCCAAAACTGAGAATTAGCACTGAAGTCAGTGAGTCATCTTAGAACCTCCACACATAACATTTTTAAAATGGAAAATACTCAAAGGTTAACTCAATATTTTTCAACTTGGTACCCATTTTCCCTTATTTTTGTTTCTAAGTGACTAATAGGAACATTGTTTTTTGAAATTGGTTCAGTTTTGAGCAAGAGCGCTGCGACCCTGAAACAGGCTGCAATGTAACCTCTCGGGGCATGTTCACACCATTTGTATCCATCCAATTAAAGTGCTTGTTTTTGCCACTGACAGGCTCAGATTGTTATTCTAAGCATCTGAAATCATTATGGAATGGACAGACCTTTTTATCCAATAATAAGATCCTTTTTGTTAACCAGAAACAGCCTTGAAATCGCCAAACCCACCACACTCTATTCAGATAAGACATTTCACTTCATAAAACACACTTAATTCGAAGTTGAAAGACACAAAATAAAACTCACAAAAGCTGTCTTGGTTCATCTTTCCACCATTTCAAAAATCAACTCTGGTTTGGTCAAAATTCGTCTAGTTAGATGTGAAAATATGCTGGTTGTACACGCTGAGTTCCCCTGCTGCTTCTCTTTTGTCTGACCTCCTTCTCGCTGTGCTCCTGACAATTTCACATCTAACTGGGTGAAGAAAGGGTTCATTTCAACCAGAGTTGGTCAGCATTTGTGAATTTTATTTGTTTCCGTCAGTGTGACAATAATAAAATTACTGCTTATTTGAACGGAGTCTGTTGGCTTTGGTGATAGCAATTTTGTGGCCTTTCCTGATTAAACAAAAAGGATTTTAGTCTTTAACAAAAAGGTCTATCACTGTAGGGATCCTGTCCATAATGTTGAAACACACTTAGAATAACAATCTGAGGAAAAACAGTCTAGCAAAAACAAACACTTTTAGTGGACGTACATTGAGGGTGCAGATTACCCTGAGTTGTTACGTTGCAGCCCATGTCACGGCTGACGCCTGCAGACCTCTCGCTCAATACTGGACCAATTTCAAAAATTGCTGTCCCAATTAGTCACTTAAACACCAAATCATGGGAAACAGCATCCAGGTTGGAAAAATACCCTTTAACAATCACATTAAAAGTCAAATGGTCAAAGTCAAAACAACAAAATGCTTCTAATTTCTCCCATGAACCCAGATGAAAATCTGAACTCCTCAAACACTTAAGTGTGTGTCTGGTTTCAAATACTCCAGACTCATTCTAGTGCACTTGTGTGTCCGTGTGTATGTGCGCTTCTGGCTAAATAGCCTATGAATAGAGGCCATAGTCAATCAATAGCAATCTACGTCCAGCCTTCGCAATGCTAATGGAACTGTGCAAGAGCTGGCATTTGGCCAGTGCCATCACTGCAGCATCAGTCTGAAAGCACACAAACGTGCACACGCACACACACATACACCGAAAAAAGGTTCGAAAGACAAGGGGTGAGAGTCACAATGTGTGTCAATATGAGAGACAAAGAGAGAGACGGAGACAGAGAGAGGCGGAGACACGCATACGGAGAGATGAATGTGCTGTGCGACATTGTTTAGGTGATCGAGGATGATCGATGGAATCATTTCACTGCCCCCTCTGCCCCGCTGCATGGCCCATCTCCCCTCATCTCCCCCTTGGTTTGGTTGGTCATTAGGAACACACACACACACACACATAAATAACACACATGCAAAGACTGAGTTTCACTTTGTCATCATCCCTAAGGCAAGGTCACAGTGCCCCGTCTCCTCAAAACACACCTTCTGTGTAGTACAGCAGCTGGAGCCACTGTCTGGAGAGCTAGTGTGTGCGTGAGCGTGTGTGTGTGTTTATGCATCCAAGCCTGTAAATTAGGATGAGAGAGAGATTAAGGCTGGAAATGGATGGGAAAAAGGTTATGTAACTATAGT
This sequence comes from Epinephelus fuscoguttatus, assembly GCF_011397635.1. NCBI lineage: Eukaryota > Metazoa > Chordata > Actinopteri > Perciformes > Serranidae > Epinephelus > Epinephelus fuscoguttatus. The sequence continues at coordinate 31,998,847 of NC_064760.1, read as the reverse complement.
TTATATATTGAGTTACAAAGTCCTATGATGACTTATTCGTGTATCACAACTACAGTGACCTTTACAAGTCCTTTAGAGTCTGAGTCTACAGTTCAAACTGAATATACTTTACGGTACTGTCTGCTCAGTAAATCCCTCCTGAGCTGTAAATAGGCCTACACTGTGACTGAATACCGATATGGAGGGAGGAAGAAAAAAAAAAGGAAGCCATGATGTTTCTCCGTTTAATCACCTCCTTGTGGAAGCGAGCACATTACGTCGAGTTAATTGAGGGAAAAGTGAAAAAAACATTTTAGTCGAACGTGTCACCCACCTCGCAAAATTGATGGACGGCTAATGTACCCTTTTTTTCGGGAAAAGACATTTCCGTGTGTTCATCAAAGTAATTCAGAAGTCATAAAACTAACTCTTTAATGCATTACTGTCTCTACAAAGACAGGCTTGAAGTCCTTGCTGTGATTTAAAGGACACATGTAATCGATAACATCTTTCTTAAAATGGATGTGACAGCAGGAGATGAATATGATATAAGGCAGTTGTTCTCAACCTTCTTTTGTCTGACTCACCCCTCTAAGCCCTGTCAGATGACCTCCAGTACCCCTTCATCGACACCATGAAATACGTTCGTATGAATCGATTTTAACATCGATGTGGTTTCACACTATTTATTACACAGGCCAAAATAAATGTTTTCATACAAGTGAACTGCTAGTGTTTAGGTTGGCTTGAGGGGCAACTTGTCCCCACAATGTCTAAAAATAGAGGCATTTACAAAATTTGGGGGCCACTTTTAAAGTAGTAATTGGTGCATAAGGTTGCCATTTTTAATGTGAAATGAGCCCAGATTAAAATGCATACAGTAAACACCACCTCATGCCAACATGAGTAAATAAAAACAATACTATTGCTGTTCCAAGGAGAAGTGTGCGATCGTCTGTCTGAGTATAGAATACCATCTGTATGTGTGAGGGAGAAAGCAGGAGACAGTTTTAACTAGCTTTTATTTAGCTCTTAATAGCCTCTGTATAATGCATCCATTTATAGATAATTGAAAACTTCATCACAGTCCTTCAAATGAGCTGGTTTATAGTCTTTTTTTAAACATCCTCTTTAGAAACTGTGGAGGGTCTATTAAAAATATTTAGGAAAATCAAAGGAAGTGGTTCAATTTTGCCCTGCTGTCTTTTTTTTTAGGCATGGGTAAAATACAGTTAGAGACTTGACTATCCAGCTCTCCATCGTTTGTCAGTAGATTTGAGACAAGCTTACTTAACTTGGTGCACTGAGCTCAGTAATGTTATTCAACCCCACTGATCACCCCATTGACCGTCCATCCAGCCAGTAGTCGGCAAGCCCCACATTTCAGCTGTAACATTGACTTTAGTTAGCATTTAGAACAGGGCTGGTCAGTATATTGATATTGTATTGATTATGTGACATGAAACTAAATCACGTCTTAGATTTTGGATATCTTAATATTTTAAGTGATGAAAGTGATGTAATTTTCTGAATCTACTAGACTGTTCGAGCTGTTCTGTCATTATATTCACATTACTGATGATTATTTATCAAAAATGTCATCATGGAAACATTTTCTGAAAGCACCAATAGTCCACCCCACAACATTGTCAATATCGATATATTTGATCAAAATAGGGTGGGATTTCTTTTTCTCCATATCGCCAACACGATTGCACCAATTTAGCATTAAGCAAATATTGACAGCAAACTTCCTGATACTGTTAGCTCAGGCAGTGGTTCCCAACTAGTATAGTCATGGGTTCCAGATTTCTCCTTAGTTATTAGTTCAAGGTCCCCACAATTGAATATATTCAGGGTCATACTTGCGTTTGACCATGTCGTCAAGCTAGTTTGCTGTCTCTGTTAAGTAGCTGTCCATTATTCACTGACTCTACAACAGGAAACAGCACTTCAGAATAAAAGCTCTGTGCTAGAAATTCACTGCACTTTTAAGAAAAAAATGTAAAAAAAAAAAAAGTCACAAGCCACTTTTCCACCCCGGAACCCACCAGCTGGGAACAACTGAGCTAAGACGCCAGACCAAAGACATTTTAAAGTCTCTTGCATTGGTGTTAATGTTACTTACTATAGGCAAATCTATGATGCTTGCCTGTTTGTTTATTTTTTTACTTTTTCACTTCCATTAATAAGACAGTGATTCGCTTTAAACTGCCCAAGGCTATGTTTGGGTACGTGAGCCATGCATGCTTTTCAGAAGACACCAAGTGAATCTATTTCCTGTTTTTTCAATGGGAGAAGCAACAGTTCTTTTTGCCGTCTTATTTACTGGGCATGTTGTTGGTGACGGCCCAGGATTTGGATTGCTTTCTTCAGTAACAGTTGGAGGGGTTTTTTTGTACTTCAATGCAGATGCAGGATGTCTGGTCTCTGCCAGGTATTGTAACAGCAGCATGTGTGTACAAGTGTGAACAACAGCGCTGTTTGTGTGAGTGTGTTAGAAATGGAAATGGAAATCATATGAATTTAATATAAATAAAATAACTTACTAGGGTACGGGCCTAAACTGGTAAATAAATGTAAATATTTTAGAAAACTTGGGGCCAAGTTTTGCCCCTTGATTGTGGTTTTTAGGGGCATTCTGTGATTTCTTGGCACATTTTGACCCTTTTTTTCTGCTCATATCCAACTTAATACCTCAAGCAAAGTTTTTCAACTATTTACCTGATACATGTATCTATAACAACCATTTATCCATTACTTTAAGGCAACTGTTTTAACGGTTTATTCATCACTTTTATAACTGTTGAGCTCTTTCTGCATGCTTGCTAACTAGTTCTCATGCCTTTTCAACTGCAACAAACAAGCTTGTGCTCCAGTGTTACAGCTGATTCAATTGCTTGGACATTTCATTTTAAAACATATCTTTTTCTTTTGTCAAATTAATAGCTACACCAATATCTATTCATGTATCACCTGGCGACTGCAGAAGTAACCCCAGGGGGTACATGTATCCCTGGCTGGGAATCACTGCAATAAGGTATACCCTGACACAATAAAGGCAGTGACAGAAATGCACAGGGGCAGCTCCTTCACTGACGAGAGTAGCCTCATTTCCACAGATGCTTAGCAAAAACACCTCCCTTTCTGTGCTTGTGAAAGAATCCTATATTTGACCCATTTTTGCTTCAGACGCGGTGCGGCAAACTACCTGACTGTCTTAGGCAGAAGCACCGCTCTTTGAAACTGCCGGATGCGACTCTCGAATGTGTGAGCCATTGTCCTCACCCCGTCCCTTAAAATTGGTTTCACATCTGTCGTGACGTGACAGCCAGGGAGGCAGCCTGTGGCTGGCGGGGCAGACTGACTCACAGTCTGGGCTGGAGGAAAGGTATAGTCTCTCCTCCTTTTTTATGTTAATAACACAGACCTGAGGAGAGTGTTCGGGAGAGGGGAGAAAGAGATGCAGAAGAGAGAACAAAAGAAGAGGTGAAGAGTTCAGGAAGCTGGAGTCAGTGCTTTGGGGAGAAGGATATTAAAGATGAAGGGAGGTGCTGAGGAGGAAACGTGGACGGGAGGTAGTAGCAGCAGCAGAGAGGCAGAGATAGCAGAGAAATGGGGGACATTAGATAAGATGAAGAATGGAATAGAGAATGGTTAGTCGGGTTTCGAGTTTACAAACAACAGTGTGATGAGTCATTGAGTCAGCGCTGTTGCCACTACCCCAGAGGGTATAATGAGGCTGTGTAGATGAACAATGGCACCTCTAAGACAAAAACCCCTTTCCAGCAGAAACGCTGGGATCAATTTGTCACTTCAGCATGACTGTAATTGTGACACTTTCATCTGTCACATAGTTAGCTCTGGCACGGATCGATCACTTAGAGCGTTAGCGTTGCATAGCTAACAAATGGGATAACACTGCATTCGACACAGTTGCTTTGATTGAGGATACGATGCTTTCTTGCTTAGAGGAAAATTAAAAGGTGAATGAAGATGATGAATAACTATGTAAAAATATTCGTCTTCCTTATTAATATGCAGCGTAAAATAAGTGAAAGGATTTACATTAACTGTGATGTCAGCTTTTGTTTTCTTTTTCTTTTTATAAATTGGCTTTTAAAATGGAAGCAGAAAAAGCCGCAGATAAGAGGACAATGACTCGACAGCGTCAGGTGTGGATGGAGGGATTGTTAGAGATATGAGAGGAGTGGGATGTGTTGGGGTATAGGTGACACACATGGCAGCGCCACATGCAGATGGTACACATGGATGAGCAGCCAGGGTAGTGAAGCATAAAACCAGCCAGCTCACTGATCAGACACACACACACACACACTCAAAAGCATGCTGAGAACACCAGTTAGCTTGCCAGCCCTTTACTCACCCAAATCACCACTGTGAAAATTAATACCTCCAACCGTCCATACAAAAACCAGCCACACACTCCATAAAAGACACACACACACACACACACACACACAGTCACGCACACACTCTAGAAATCAATAAATGCATTAAATATTTACATAGGAAAATGCATCCATAAAATTTGCGAGGAAACCTTTTTGAAACATTTTACTTTTAAAGTCGGCTCAATAAAAAAACAGTCTCAGATCCGAACATTTTAATATCGGCCGTGTTAATCTTAACGATTTCCTTTCCTTTGCCATTTCCTTTTTCTTCAAAACGGACTCGAAAACTGAGATTGACTGCCGGCTGACTGCTTTTCCATCAGAGTGACACACACACAAACACAACCATGACGGCCATACACACAATAAAGCATGGTGCGTCGGGGAGGACACAGGGGGCTGAAAGCAATCTTCCAACTGACCTTGAGTGGGGAGGACAAAACGTGTGATGGAGGGAGAAAAAAAAAACCCAATGCGAGGAAAAGAAGTGAAATACATAATCTATCTCCACTGGCAGAGGGAAACAAATGCTTTCACTGTGATTGAGGACACATCGCCCTCACACATCGACACGCACACATACCTATATACACACACATTTTGGCTTAAAGAGCACCGACGGAAAACTGAAAGCAGAGAAAAACTCATTTTCCTAAAGCGGGGGGGGACAGAGAGAGAGGAATGGAGAAAGTGATGCAAAGAAAGAAGGAGAAAAGCCGTGGGTGCGCAGAATAGAGGAGTCGGTAAAGAGGCCAAAATAGGTGGAAACAAAGAAGGAGAGGGAGCGAAGCAGACAGAGACAGATGGACGGAGTAAAGAGAGGGAAGGGAGAAAGAGAGATGACTGCTAGTGACCGGCCTTTGTAGATGACTGTCGTTGCTCACTTTCGAGTCAGCTTCACTGAGGCAAAGTCTTAATGACTCACGGCCCAATACTCCGCATAATCAAGCTGTGCATGTGTGGGTCTGTGCGTGCGTGTGTGCGCACGAGCCACTAGTCTTGTAACAGAGAACTTTATTACCATCTGTTCCCACACATGCTTATTTGTTTAGCCGTGACACGCACGTCTTCTTCAATCGCTTTGCTGTTTTTTCTCTCTCCCACTCTGTGCCTCTTCCAATCACCTCTCCTTTTGTGTCCTCTCCTCCTCTCCGCCTTGCTCCCCGCGTGGAGGGGGTCATATTCCAATAAATAGTGTCCGACCAAAGAAAAAAAAAAAAAAATCATGGTCATTATCTCAGTGGCTCTCTAACTACTACGCTCGTCATGGTGAAATGGAATCGCGCTCCAGCCATTTTAATCGAAGCGTGTGTGTATGTGTCTGTCTGTGTCACTGTGTGTGTGTCAATGTGAGTGTGTGCCTCAGTACCTGTAGAGGCCATTAGGTGGAGCTGGTGACTGACTGAGAGGGAGAGAGAGAGAGAGAGAGAGAGAGAGAAAGGACATATAGTTGAATGAAAAGAAAAGGAGGGCTCACCCACTTCTACCTGATATCACCCATGTTTCTGGCAGTGTGTTTTTAAGGTGTCCAATAGGCTGGTTTGCTTGTGTCTAGGAGTATCAATTATTCATGGAACAGTGAGTATCACTTGGTAGTAGTAGTATGTTTTCAGTTGTAAGTAAAAAAAAAAAGAGAAAAGAATGGAAAAAAAAAATCCCATTTATACACCGTTGAGCATGACGCTTTTAGAGCCATAGAACATACGACATAATTGACCATTTTCATGCTGTACGTTAATTAGTCATAGCAGGGAAAGCACAAGTGCAGCTAATGACATTAACAATGTCCCAGCAAAGAACCATGCACATTACCAAACTCCCAAATCTGTAACACCTTAATGGGATGCAGCCATCTTTGATGTTATTAATTACACCTTTGCTCTGGAGTTTGCAGTGGAAAAAACTGAAGGTACCAGATCTTAGACTAATGCTAAAACCCAACAGGGCCTCCAATCATCAGCGTGAAATTCCTCACAATAAGATCCAGACATTTCCAAATATCCGCACAGACCATCCCCGGATTTGTGAAAACACACAGACACACGCGCACCTGTGCAACCACAGATCTTGTTGGCAGTTCAGAGAAAAAGGGACGGTAGCCTGGAGGAAGGGCAGGTGTCCACAGATGGAGCTCTCTCTGTGTCTCTCTCCCTCACTCTCTCCCTTTCTCCACCACAGATGGACCCAATCACACCTATTTCTCTCTCACATGCCCTATAGCTAGATAATCAGCGTGAGTGTGTGCACGTCTGACTTGTTTATTGTCACATAAAAAGGGGTGTCTTCTGAATGAGTCTCTAAATATGCATACGTCTGGAGTGTTTTTAGCCTACAGCAGAGCACATGTGGTGTTTACTGTCTGAAGCAGTGGCTACTACGATATGGAAATACTAGACTTCTATCAATCGACCAGTCCGCTTAAGCTAAAGTACAAGTTACGGTAAATGTGTGTGTTCGGCGGGACGCGCACAAACGTTACCTAAAACACACACTGATGTTTCCGAGCACAGCATGCGAACGAATCCTAGGATTCAAAAAGTGTCTGCTGGCTCAGGATAACATTTAATTTCATCCCATATTTGCATGTTTGGTGACAGCTGAACACGTGTGAGGTGGCCTGCAGAGGGTCTGTCTGTCTCAGATGGCAGGGGGTCCCGCTAGCCAATGGGACCACCCGCTCTGTAAAGCAGGAAGTGAACCACAGATCTGTCATCTGTCTTCATAAACCCACCAGTCAGGACCCTCCTAATTAGTCACCATGGAAACCATGGCTAATTCCCTGGTCTGCCATGCCAATCACGTCCTGTCTGTGGCAGCAATCAGAAAGGCACATTTATCCACCGCTGGGCCGGATCCGTGTAACAGATGTGTGCGTGTGTATTCGTGGGTGTCTTTGTGTGTGTGTGTGTGTGTGTGTGAGTGTGGGCGGTTCAGGCAGTTTGTGTGTGTGAGCTTGTGAAAGGCCTGTATTTCCTTAGACAATGTTGCCTTTATATTTTAGCAAAAAAACACCACCGTATTACGCCTGTCTAGCTTGTAAATTCATACTGTTTGTTCGGATAGGAGGCAGATGTGTCAGAGCTGCTGAGAGGGGTGTGTGCCATGTTGTGATTGTCTGTGGGAACTGTTTGATTAGCTTGACGAGTGCTAGCAATCCCCTCACACCCACAAAGCAATCAAACAACTATTATATGACACACACACAAACACGAGCACACACACACACACCGTTTTAGACGCAGAGACGTACTGTAGACACACCTAACCTTTTCTCTGAGGTCAAACGGTTCTGTCAAACACAACCGCGCACAATACCACCCCCGCTGTTCTCAAATAACCTGCACGTTCACACATGGAAGTTCACAACAAATCAGACCATTCTGATTCTGAAATCAAATCACATCTAAATATTCAATCAATTAATCAGCATTGAATTAGAAAGGCAAATACCTCGAAATAACCTTGTAAATATTGAGGACCACACGTATGAATAAATTATGGATTGAAGTGGAACAGGGGCATCCCGTGTCCCGTCCATTTCTTGCCTATCAGCTACCTGTCAATCACTGTAATTACCATCAACTGAAACGTGCTCAACAGAAAGCTCGGGGGGGGGGGGACACACAAGGGCACACTTACGTATGCACCAACTTCAAATCAATGACCAAAAAAAAAAAAAAAAAAAATCACACACGAGGACACGCAGAATCGAACAGCACATACTGGCATTCACAGATGCCAATCATAACTTCAAGCGCACATCAAAGCCAAGTTCTATTCAGATGTATGCCGTTTGATCACCACCACCGCCTCCAACGTGTACACACATTCTCACACACACACGCTCCGCCATATGTGTATATAACCTACATAACAGCAAGGCATTGAAAATCCAAGATGTATATGTTGGAAGAAACTGAGAAATAATTCAAGATGTTTTTTCTGTTAGAGCGTGTATCCATCCACAGCAGAGGATTGGCTATAGTCAAGTTACAGCGACGCTCCATTGTCCTTACACTGGTGTCTGGGGAGGACATAGCACAACGCCATCTGACTCGTGACAAAGAAGTATCCGAGGGTCTTACCTGTCTCGTGAGAGAGGGTCTTGGTTCTTCCTGTGTTGCCCGAGTGATGCATCGCTCCGTACTTGTCTCTGTTTCTGATTAACCCTCTACCCTTATCTCCTCTCCTCCACACTCCACTCCTCTCCGCTCCCTTAAGAGTCCTCTTTTCTTGATTCTCAATTTTTTTTGCGCCCTGTTTCCTCCCTTTCGTCAAAGTCCTCGCTGCCTGTCGCCTCTCCCTCGCTCTTTCTCTTCTTCACCCTTGTTTCCCTTGTTCTTCCCTTCCCCTCTCCCGTCTGTTTGCAGTGAGCTCTGTGAAGCACAATCCGCTAGCTGAGTGCCGGAGCACCGTGCAGGAGGAGAGCGAGGGAGAGAGATAGAGCAGGAGCCCGAGAGACAAACACACACACACACACAAACTCGCGCCGTGTGGATCGACACACTTGCACACGTGTAGCTGTTGCACTGCAGAGACGAACGCCACACACCAAAACACCAGTGGGGGGAAGAAAAAAAACAATGAGCGCAATGCCCTGCACTGCTTTCCCCCCTTTTTTTCCTTGAGACTGCAGGTCTTTTTGTCTCCCTCCTGTTTCTAGTCCTCAGTCCTTCTTTCTGCGCAATCCGTCACAGATCAAGGCCGGCTCAGGCATGGGGGAACGGATGGATGAGGAGACACTGAGAGTGAAAAAGAGAGTGCCTTTCAGCCTGTGGCAGGCAGAGCAGAAGAGAAGGAGAGATGTGGCTGCGGCTCCATCCTCCATCTGCCCACAGCTGAGACTGAGAGCAGACTCAACACACACACACACACACGCGCTTTCTCTCTCTCTCTCTCTTCTTCTCCTCTCTCTCTCTCTCTCTCTCTCTCTCTCTCTCTCTCTCCCTCTCCTCCTCTCTCTCTTGCTTTCTCTCTCCCAGCAGCGCTGCACCACCGAGATGGAGAGGGAGGAAGGATGACGGCGGGAGCTAACGAATGAGCCAAAGGGAAAGAGGAAAAGGGGTAGGGGTGAGACAGTGAAAGAGGGAGAGCGTAGTGGTAGACAGAAGGAGGAGGAGGAGGAGGAGGAGGAGGTTGCAATGAGGGCGGGAGAACGCGACGGAGCCCACAAGCGCTGGAGAGTGAAAGAGTGACAGAATCATGGGAATGTGACAAAGCATGCACATCAAAGGCGAAGGGGAAAGGGAGCGGAGAAGGGATAAAATGAGATATAGGAGGCGCGAGGGAGTGGGTGGCGAGAGAGAGGAGAGGAGAGGAAGGGATGAGGCAAGGTGGGAAGGAGAGGGACGACGGGGTTGAGGGTAAAAGGAGAAAAGACAGGGCGGCGAAGCAGAGACGGGGAGGAGGGGGAGGGAGGGAGGAAGGGCAGAGGACACTGCGGCGATGAAGCCAGTAATATGTCAGATCTCACATGGGCGCGCTTACGCTCACATAATGTCCCTAAACAGGAAAAGAACAATGTCAAACAATGCAGGAGGATGGCAGCCACAGGAGCAGCCTCTTTGACAAAACTCTGCCCTGGAACAAAACATCAAATGCCATAAAGCAAAGGATAAATCATCTTCCATTCCAGATAAATGATAAATTATTTTGTCCTCTGACATAACAACAAGGATAAACTGGAGCTATCAAGCTAGCTAAATTAAGCTGCTGTAATATAAAGTTGTCTTCCTCTCTCTCCCTCTCTCTCTCTGTCCCCTCAGAGACTCCTGCCACCAGCTCAGGTGTCAGGTTACCAGGTGAGTGAAGGCCCTCGCAGTGCCCAGCAGAGGGCAGACATCTTTGTCACATATCAGCCAACAGGGGCTGAGGTCATCTGCAGCTCATCAACATAACCCTACATTACTGAACACATAAATCAACATTCAGTATACATTTGACACATCAATTAAGCCACTCGTTAGACGTTATGCATTCAGACAGACTCGCATCTCTAAAGCTGTTCATCATTTAGCGTGCGTTTAGACATAATTCGACATAACTAAGAATATATTCAAGCTGGTTAATTGTAAGATTTTTTTTCCGTTCTTGCTCGTTGTGAAACAAGTGTGGATGATCAAGGTTACTAGGAGAATGATGGCATACAAATAAAAGCAGACAGTGATCTAAGAGCGAGAGAGAACAATACACACACTCACAGAGCTGCTGTGCAGAGGAAAGGCTACGGCTGACACAAAGCAGGTGTGTGTAGTGCAGTGTGTACTGTTGAGAAGAGGGAGGAGGAGATGAGCGGTAAAGGCCAACCCCTGAGCCACCACTCCAGAGGACCGCTGTCAGCCTCATTTTCTACCTCTTCATGTGACATTCTCAGACGCCATCTATCATCCTCAACGAGTCTCAGATGCACACAGTGCGTCCGTGGCACCCCGCCGCGCACACACATATGCGAGCACGCACACTGGCATTGCTCACCCATATGTATGCGCAGATCAGAACCGCGGGGGGTTGCTTTGCGGCTATGACTTCATCATATTAAAGTTGAGAGTGCAGCGTAGGTAGAATCAGCGGGAGCGCGGGAGGAGACGCTGAAATTTCTAGATGAGGTTCATGTCGATTTGTCATGATAAAAAAAAAAAAAAAAAACCCATCTGAGACAGAAACAAATTGCTTTCTTGACAACACCTTGTAATACTCCATCATGCGCACGTACACACACTCACATGAGCATCCGCGCATATACACATGTACGCACGCACACGCATGTGAAAGCAAAGTGATACATTTTCTCATGCAGGTTATTTATCAATGCCATTCAGCATCATTATACCTGGCACATCTGTATAACCATATATATATATATTCGGTGTACATGTGGGCTACACAGAAGATTCCACTCCACGTGATTCTCTGGAGAGGCCACTCAGCCTGCCGTACTTCAGTATGGAGGGCGTGTGATTGTATGAAAAAGATATAAAGAAGAAGAAGAAAGGGAAGGACATGGTAAAGGAACATAAAAGCGAGCATATGGAAAGGTCACAGAGACTAAGGTGAACAAGTATCACGTAACAGTATAAGATGAAGTTAAACCCTCCGCCTATTAGGCCTATTATGCAGATTTACTCTCCATCTCTTTTTTATCTTGCTATTACACTCTTAGGTTAATGTTGGGTTTCTCAAACTCAGACAAGGCAGTTTGAATTGCCAGCTGTCGATTCATACACTCCTAGCATGTTATTTTATATTTCTTCAAATTTTCGGTGTTCCTTTCTTCCCTCAGTGACAGTTTTTGTTCTTTTTTCCCCTCATACTCTCGCCTGTTCCCATCCACCTACCTCCCCGTGTTTCTCCTCCTTCTACCTGCCTCCTGAAGTGAAACACCAAGGTAGAGCTGGTGAATGGGAGAGGGAGGGAGAGGGAGGGGAATAGATGGAGAGAGAAGGTGTGCTATAAGGTGCCCCCATGGGTTGAACATGGTCATTTGTCATGAGGCTGAAAGCTTAAGAAAAGACTAGTTAACCTTTACAGCTGATCCCCGTGAGACACGGAGAAAAAACACAGCCCAGCAAAACACTGCCAGGAGAAGACATACGCACACACATGCGCACACGCATGCATGAGTGGCCCCTTGCAGTAGCCTTCAACATTCGCAATCGATAACGGTAAAACCGCTCTATGGAAAGCTAGGAGAGGTTGCCATTTTCTCTCCCCCTCCCCATCTCGCACTCCCTTCCCTCAGCGAAAAGCCTTCTAGTCTCTGTGGTCCTTTTCCTTCCTCCTGCAACCCCCCCATCCTTGCCCACACCCACACCCTGCCAGAGTAATTAATCACCTTGTGCTAATGAGCTATTAACTAATGACAGATTGACATGCCTCTGCCTGTGTGCGCATGTCTGAGTGTGTGTCTGTGTGTCGGCGCAAGCATGTTTGAGTGTCGCCAGAGCCACCCCCAGCACACTAATGTGATTAATAAGGTTAAGCTCTTATTAGGGTGGGAGCACAAGGAGTACGCATGCACACACCTGAACACAAAGAGGCCAACTTCCATAAGCAAAAAAAAAAAAAAATCCCCCATATTTCTTTTTATCCACAGGGCAAAGAGTGACTTGTGTCGGCCTTCTGGAAGTCTGAGTATAAATAAAACTAAGGTGCAGAAAAAAATAACATCAAATGCTTTATACCTTTCACCATATATTCTCATTACCCAGAGGCTGACTGCGCTATACACTAATCACATCTCGGGGAAAAAGAGGGAAGCATCGGAGGACTGCACATCACTACAGCGGAGCTGAAAACGTGCTTTTAACAAAAGCTACAAGTCCCTTTGTTGTTGTTTTTTTGTGGAAATTCTCAGTCGTTTGTCTACATTTTTATAGTCATCCAGCGGACGACTCACTCAAGCCCGTGGAGATCAACAGAGAGTGTGCTTTGCTCGCTGTTCGTGACACAAAAAACAAAAAACAAAAAATAAAATAAAAAAAAAACCACAGAGCACCCCCCTCTCACCACCCCAACTCTCTGTCCTCGCCTCACCTTCAAGACTGGTTTCAGCACCACGGACAGCTACACAAAGGAGCTGCTTTATGAGCAAATTTGAAGTGTCCTCAGAACAATGTCCTTGTTTTGGTGCACAGCGTGATACTCTCCTTCTTTGTAATAACACTCACATCCTAATAGACTGTGTACCAAACAATTACAGTGTAAAAGAGAGGCACTACATCAAACTGTAACACAAATAGGAAAGTGTTGCTTGAGACAGGTAGTTACAGTAGAAGTCTGTACCTGGAGTCTGTTTAATCAGATGTATTGGACTCTAAAGCCTCTGCTTTCCAATTCCAAGAGAAATGTAGTTACAGGAAGATCATTTGATACTCAGGAGAATCCTTGCACTACATAATAGGGAGTCTAACCCAGCTGCACGTGTGTGTGTACATGTGCAACTGTGAGTGCCAGCACATGCACTGTACTGTATGTGCTCCTGTGTCTCTCTGACCTAACAGTGTGTCCCTCCGGAGAAGTTTTGGCGCATACCGAGACTCATTTGCATTCTCGTAGCTCCCTCATTTTTTTTTTTTTTTTTTTTTTTGTGGCTTTAGAAGTGAACAGCTGCTTAATGGTCATAGCTCTTCAGAGACGGGACATTGGGAAAGCACAGAGGGGGTTAGCCAGGGTTTCTGCACTGCCAAACGCGCACACACACACAGAGGCGCAGGCACACAAAGCACACGCTGAGGCACACACCAGGTAAAGGCTGGTTCAGCTATGGTTCTGAGAGTGAGATGTGACCATTTAGCAGATGTTTTTCTTCCCAAAAGTGACTTTGGAGGCTTTTCACACTGTTGAATTTAACTACAATGGAAAACAAAGCTAGGCACACATGCATTATACTGTAGCTGATGTGACAACAAGAGAGAGAAATCCTTTGCTCAGTATGGCAAAAAACAACACTGGTGTTTGAAAAGATAGTGTTTGTACTGATATGTTAAAGAGTACGCTTCATATTGGTACACGTTCCAAGCAGTGGAGGGTGTTTTTAAAACCTGATTTAAAAAGCAAAAAAGGGGATTGAGGCTGGATTTCTGGGATGTATGGAGGTTGAGTGCTTTCTCTAATTTTTCGTGGAGCTCACAAATTCAAATAAGCTTTCTGAACCCCGCACCACGGACACACATCCAAGCACAACTAAACTGTCTTCATCTCCACGCTCATTTTTGACTGTTTGACTTGAGCAAACAGCCCAGACACACACACAGATGGGTTGTGTTTCATGAGATGCCAAAAGAAGGGATTTGGTGAAATACAAGACAAGTGAGAGAAGGTTATCGCCTTGCAGTGTGTAAGTGCGTAAGAGCCGTCCTGGTTCCACAGTGTTCTCCTCAGCGGGGAACCTCACGTCTTGACCTTTTACATCTCCGAGATTACTCAAATGTCCTTTTTTGACAAAAGCGCATTGTCAAGAGCAGGTCACACACACATGTGCACACACAAAGCAGCCCATCGATTGACTGACAGGTTTACTGACCCACGAATAATAGCTGTTTGGTTACCAGAGCTATAAATAAACATAAAAAAATCAAATCTTGAAATATATTTGATCTAATATTAAAAATAAACAAGTAATTGAATATGGCTGTTTTGACTTAACTAGGATAAATAAATAACTGCAATGTGTTGAAGATGGCTTAAGAAATAATTGTCAAACAACCAAGATAGACCAACTGCTTGGTTTAAAAGGAATTCATCATGGCGACTAAAATAAATAGATTCCTTTGATTGCTATGTAGATGAATGTCTAATTCTGTTTGGGCTCCTTGAGGCTCTGGGCCCTCTCCTCAAGGTCAATATACTTACTAAACATGATTTTAGCAGCTTAAAACTTCATGAGCTTTTCAGAATTTTATTGGATTTGCTTATAAATATGATTTTGAGAAGTTCTGTTTGGTGTCTCAGATACTTCAGTTTTACAGCATGGTTAAACATAATGGATTTTCATAATGCTCTATATTGCTGACGGTACTTTTTGCACAGCAACTTTCAATGGACTCTTGGGATTTATTTTATTGGAGTTTTATGACAGTTTGGTCTAATGGGGAGTCCGACCTCCCTAAGGAATGACTTTTTGGCAAATCTTAGAACATATAATTTAAAAATATGTCCTTCCTTGGTGTAAAAACAATGCTTACTGGTCATTTAAATAAGTTGTAGCCTATATATTTCACATACACAGCAGTGTGGTATCCAAAACGATGGGGAAGTAAAGACAATCTCAACAAAACACAAAGGTTATGAAGTCCAACAGTAGTGGAAGAAGTAGTCAGACCTTTTACTGCAGTTAAGTCCTGAATTCAAAACCTTACATATGTAAGTACAAAAGTATTGGCCTCAAAATATTCTGTAAGTACCAAATATGAAAGTACTCATTGTCCAGAGTGGCTCATTTCACAAAATATGTATTATAATACTGAATTACAATTACTGATGCATTAATGAGTTCATTACTGTGATGTTGCAGCTGGTAAATGTGGAGCTAATCTTAATTGCTTTATAATGCTGGGTGCCTTAACCTATACTAATATATCATGATTTATTAGTTGTCGTATCTGCAGAGTAATTAGTAACTAAAGCTGTCAAATGAATGTAGTGGAGTGAAAATACAATATGTGCCCCGAAAATGTAATGAAGTACAAGTATGAAGTAGCATAAAATGTAAATACTAAAGTGAAGTAGCTCAAAATTGTACTTAAGTACAGCACTTGAGCAAATGTACCTAGTTGCTTGCCACCACTGAAATCAAGGGATGTAAATACAATATACAATATTATGTCGATTCTTTAGACAATGATATGATACTTGCTAATATTACAAGGTCTGTCACAACATGATTTCAATTCGATGCGATTCATGGGCCTGCGATCGATATGAGACAATACTACCTGCCCATATAACAGAGTCTGTTACAGAAGAAGCTGCCACACCTTTCTTTTCTGCTTTCTTTTTCCCAAACCATCATTCTCCTAAAACTTCACAGCTATCTGACTTAAAGCCCTGAAAGCAAAATTCTCCCAACCGCCATAAAACATGGACTAACAACAACATTGTTCAACAAAAGAATAATAATATTCAGATCAGTAATAACTGCCAAGTTTCAGAGACAAGACAACTGATTTTTGCTCGTCACCATTGCTAGCTTAAGGAAGTTAACATTCTATAATTTAGCCTAGCGGCTAGCGAACTTTATTCCTCTTCTCATAGCTCAACAAATTACATGTAAGGTTATAATTTTCTTACTCACCGTTGGTGTTAGTCACTCTTTCCCTGACAGAACAGCTTGGTTAAATTTCAGCCTGCATGCACGGTTTTTCAGCCGAACATTGTTGAAACAATGCTAATGCTAATGCTAATGTTGCTGTAGTGAGAAGTTAGCGGAGTGAGATGCCTGTCCAGGCGGGTTACATTATGTCATGTTTTATCTTGTAAAGGTATTGTTTACACACTCCATGTGCTCTGTCTGTTGACCTGTATGTTCTCTGAAATACAAAATAATTTAATTATTCCCGATTGAATACCGTTATCCTCTTTCTCTCAGCTGAATGCCATCTGCCTGCCGCTGTTTGACGGTGACACAGACCTTCAAAATAAAAGCATGACGATGTAGATCGATGTTTTCACTTTGCACAGATGATATGGGATCGTTGAACATCGAATATATATATTAATCCAGATTGATGGATCTTTACAGCCCTACTGATATCTAACATTTGCCACAATAACATGATATGGTTTCTAAATCTCAGTAATCAACATAGAGCATTGTAAACAAACTCAAAACCAAATCCCAGCAACAAGAGTACACACACTAGTTTGGTTCCCATCCAAATTTTAACCAAATGCTCAACAAATTGGCAAAAGAAAATGTAAAATATATGTGCATTTCCATCCACCATTGTTATGCAAATATTGGGAGTAGGTTCATGGAGATAAGTAGTAGGTGGTCCTAATTTTCCAGTAAGGTGCCACAGCAGAAGAGGGCACAACAAGATGACATAATAAAAAGCGCCTGTCAAACCTTATACAAAGGAAAACAATGGATGTATACTAACAGAGAGAACACTGAACATAGAGAGTTTTAAACAATTAATATAACAGCTATGAGCTCTTAGAGCTCTGGCAACAGTCCTGTGTGTGTCATTATTTATACAATGAATTTGTTTCCACTGGGCAGCATGGTGGAGACGTGGTTAGCACTGTCATCTCACAGATGGAAGGTTTCAAACCCACTGGCTGGCTGCATGGCACTTGCATGTTCTCTGGGTTCTCCAGCTTCCTCCCACAGTCCAGAGACAGGCAGGTTGAGTTAACTGGTGACTCTAAATTGCTCGTGGGTGTGAATGTGAGCATGTTGTTGTCCGTCTGTGTATGTCCAACTATTCTGGCGATCTGTCCAGGGTGTACCCCGCCTCTCGCCCGCCCAAAATCAGCTGGGATTGAGTTTAGCGTCCCCATGACCCCTAAGAGGATAAGTGGTTACAGAAAATAGACGGATGGATTGATCTGTATTCATTGCACTAAGTCACATTTTTTATCTTTTATCTTTTATCGATGCAGCAACATTTCCAACTCCCCCAAGCATAAGAACTATTTTGCAATATATCAAGATTCTTTCAAAGTTTTGGTGTTCCCTCTCAGGTTTTTTTAGGCACAAATCAAAAATATGTATGCAGGTGAATGGGAACGCACCCAATGAGATCCTTATTGTTGCTAATTGAAATCATCTATGCGCAATCACGTAACAGATAATTAACTCCAGCAAGTGAGTGGCTGAGATTCATGGGGACTGGACTGAGTATAAATCCTGCCTTTGTTATTTTGATTGGCAAACGGGTAGAACTGCCACAACTTGGGAGTAGTTGGCTCAAAAACAAAGTGCCTTGAACTCCTGACCACAGTCGAGCAGTTGTGTGTGACACAACATTAATTTCGCAGCTCCAATGATTGTTACAAAATGTTGGCTTTTCTGATGAATAGCACCTTTCTGGTTTCCTGGAGGTGAAAGCGTATAAATTTACTCGTGGGCTCAACACAGCCACACATGAATGCCCCTAATAAAAAGAGAAAAGAAATACAAGAAACATGAATACAAGAGACACCGGCCGACCAAATCTCAGCATGTTCACATATCTGGATGATGATGAGGATGCCGAGAGGTTCGGAGGAGCCCGATAAGAAAAGCAGGGGACAGGACAGCTCTAACATAGAGACAAATGACCTCCCAACATCACAGACATGGTGGGCCCGAGGAGAAGCGGGTAAATAAAAGCCTGGATACATAGAATAGAGAAGGCAAAAGACACAGAGGGAGAAGAGGGAGAGCCAGATCAAACACGAGGATTGATGGGCTTGTAATTTTCTCTTTTCTGCCTGCTAAAGATGATGAATCCCTCTATGGGGAATTTAATCAGACTCCAACAAAGAGCATACACACAAGCGGGGCTGCAACAAACCTGTCATGGGTAAGTAAACAGCACAGTACAAACAAATAGAAAAGCTTGTGTGTGACACCAAAGCACACACATACATTCTCTAATTCTGGGCTCAAGGAAAAGTTTTTGTGTCCATTCATAAACAAACATAATAGTCAATAATTTCGCTTTATTTTTGAGGACAAAAAGCAAAATTATGCACACACAGTCATTGGCTAAGATCTGTAAGAAAGCATGCATGTATTTCCCAGGGAACGAGGGATTGATTTCCAGCAAGAAAACGTGTTGTCCTTTGCTGGCTCTTTACTGGGCATGAATGCTGCCTCTTTACCAGACTGAATAGATTACAATGCCTATGCCACACAGATCAATACGCACAAGCTATGGCCAAATTAATTGCTTGTGACAAAGGCAAAGGAAGACCACAGAACTTGTAAGAGGAGGAATCAGCCTTGGATGGAGGGAGCCATGTTAAATGTTGAGTGTGCCCGTGTGTGTGCGAGCTCACTGTCTGAGTGAATTGTGCATGCTTAAAATAGTTGTTAGTCAATAAGCAATTTCAGTGTGAGAGGCCTGCAGAATCTACAGTCAATTAATTCATTTACACCCTTGAAATTTCCTAATAGAAAGAAGAAATCTCGAAGAGGAGAGTAGAATGTGCGGAGAGAGAAAAGTAGGAGAGGGGGAGGGAAAAGGGGAAAACAGGTGAGTTTGGGGGGTTTCTGTCATTATGATGGATAGATAGAGAGAATAGGGGCTCCCAGAAGGAGAGGTGTAAAAATAGGATAGCACCTCTCCCTTGACACCTCTCCTCTCTGCCCATTTATCCAATCACGAGTCTCCTCTCCCCTCTCATCCCCTCCTCCCACTCTCCTTTCACCTACGACTCCCCTGCTCTTCCTCTTCCCCTCTCGGAGCTGTTGTTCTCCGCCGTTTGCCAGGCATCATCTCCCAGCATCCTTCCTCCCTCCTTCCTCCTCTGTGTCCATTTACTCATCCGCTTACACCTACACCCAGCACAGACAAAAGACAAAACCTCTCCATCCCACTGGGTTTTCCTCTTCACCACACTCAGCTGTAGAGGCTTTAAATTTTTTTTTTTTTTTTTTTTTACTGCGCTGATCCCAGATGACACACTTATACTGTAAACTTTGACTTTTTTTTTTTTTTTATCAAAAACCTATATTTACACCTGGGGATTGCTCACAGAGCCTTGTGTCCTTTTATCTGAGCTGTCTCGCCCTGCTTTGCATTCATGCCGCTGCACAGATTCAACACATTCAAGCTAGTGGTCTATGAGGGATACTAATGGAAGTCGTTCAGAGCACCACTTATTGTCCTGTGTGTCTCAAATGCTCAACAAGCCAAACAGCACTGAGACCACTAAGGCGGGAATAGAAACAGTCCTCCAATGTTTCGCCCAAGTTTTTCCACCCAAGTTCCCACTTCCATTCTTCTTCTGTCCCCTCCGATATCTATCACTTTCTCACTCATTAACCGCCCACCCTCCTCCCCCTTCGCCATCCCTCCATTCCTCTTCTTCTCTCCGGAGAGGAAAAACAAACAGCTGTCAGGGTCAGGCTTGCAGATGAATTCCAAATGACTTTGAAGGGCAGAGGGGCCGACCAACTTTCTCCAGAGGAGAGGCCGGTTACAAACACAACACGTGCATGAAAACAAGCACGCAAACAGCATCGAATAAATATGGCCCGATCCTCGACCTACACATAGACACACACACGCACAAAGTGCAGCTGCTCTTTGAATCAATACTGCATCTCAAGTCAGCCTACTGTCAAGGTGAAGGCAGTTGTGTGTATAAAGTGAATCTGTGGGTGGTTGTGCACATATGATGTACACGCGGAAGTACTGTGTGTGTGTGTGTGTGTGTACAAGTGGCTAAAGCTCACTCCCATGCGATGACATGGATGCCATGACGCTCAATAAACAGAAATGCATTGTGCGCAGGTTTGCTCACTTCCTCTGGCTCAGATTTACTTCACGAGAAAATCAAGTCCTCCTCTAAACTTTCTAAAGACGCGAGGAGTCAATTTCACCTTCGCCGGCTTGCCACCCCGTGGCTCGATTTGCAGCACTCGCAGGGTCAAGATGAGTCGATGAATCACTTTTCATCTTATCAATCATATCTACGTGATATCTCTCCATCTTGTCTGTTGTCTGAGTCCACTCTCTATCACTGTCTGTTACCATTCATCCATCACCGATAAGAGAGACCTTTACATTATTCAGCCAGAGGCAAGCCGATGTTTAATCAAGACGTTTACATCACTCTCAATTCTTTTCTGCTGTTTTCTCTGTAATGGAGTCGATACCAAAGTCTAATTTGATTAACCAAGAAAACTTTACATTTCTAAACTAGTCGATCTTCATTGAAATAGCCACATTAATTAAAGAAAAAAACAACAGGAAGTGTCTCAGTTTGCTGTCTCACTTCTGAATAACATTGTTGCTCTTTACAGCAGCAATGATCCTGTTAACATGGTCATAAGGACAGACAGGTAACTCATTGATTGGACAGTTTTGGAGACTGTCACCCTGCATCATGCATCATAACTATATGGAGCAATGAGAGAAAATCAATGTCCGGTCATAGATATTAACTGCACTTTGTGTGTATATTTATCTCCACTGGTGTCACAAAGAGAACATGAAGAAATAACTGATTATGAAGATTATTAGTCAAGACTGCAACCGGACCTCATGTCGTGACTAATGATAGACACGTGGGGACAGGATGGCAACAAGATGCTCTGTAATATTTCAAGGGGGTAATTATATAGATTGTCTATTCAAATTGATTCCCTCACATGATCAGCTAATGGATTTAATAATAGTTTAACTTTTATTCTAAAGTCAAACAATCCTTTGGTTGCTTTGTTTTGCTTTCACATCACAGATGAAAAGAGTCCAATTAGATTCGTGCCAAAGCCAACTTTTTCAGATCATTTTGGTTGGCTTGTTTAGTTTGTCGGGTTTGTTTGGTTTGAGCTCGACTAACAGCTTTCGTGCCAGCCCAAAAGAACCGCACCAAACGGGCAAACACACCAGAGTTTGTTTTCACTGTACCGAACAGGTTGGGTGTGAACGCACCCTTTGTACACACCCTTTGTTTCTGGCTTCCATAAACCAACAGAGAAGCTTCAGTGTTTGACACAATTTCTTAAAGTCTCTGGATTTCTACTGGAAGGATGAACTCTATCCTTACAAAAGATGTTTCCTCACTTGGGATTTGGATAATGGAGACTTGACTTGGGTTGAGATCTAGAGAGTGAAGGCCACAGCATTTTTAATATATCACTTCAATATTTATTAAATCACCCAGTGACCCCTGGTGCCCTGTTGAGATGCATCTGAATTGGTTATGTTGCCCTACATATTTATTCAGGTTTTTCAGGGTTTCCCACATATTCATTTATTTGTGACATAATATTAATAATTGCCATCACATATTGATTTCCTGTTTTTGGAGCTTGACTGTTCAGGAGTGCTGTTGGAATATATATACTGTTTTGTTATTCAGAGCACCACACTTTCAGAGTGCAGAGTGTACTCTGGGCACAGATGGAGCCGCTGAAGGCCAGACACAGTGAAAGTAGAAGTGACTGTAGTAAATGTTCATTCATTCATATAGAAATAGAACACTCTATTTCTTAGAAAAACATGGCTCTCATTTTGGTGTTGTCTGTTGTTTTTTCAACCTACTTTAGATGAAACTGGCTGCGCTCTTGTGGAAATCGCACACAAGATTCAGCACATGGTTCAGCACTGCATCTTAAAGTTTACTTTCACTCATGTCTGGAGCAGCGGCTTCTCTGATTTAATCTGTCGATCTGATCACAAACAGATCAGTTAATCAATTCTCAACCCCTGCAAAAGTCAACAAACTCAGCAGCAAAAAGCATATCACACTAAGTATTACAATTGCACTGTGTTCGTGGATTAGCAGAAAAGTTTTTCCAAATTTAGAGAGGGGGCATAGAACGATTACAAAGGGAGACAAACACACAGGAAAAAAAACAAACAAACAGAAAATTTACTGATATGACTGGACTATCGCTATATTGTGCGTGGTTGGGTCCACAACTGAATGCCATCTTGTTTTGGGGCGGGTAAGTAAATATGCTTTAATGAAACTGTCTTTTATATTTTAACCCTGTACATGAATGTGCTGCTGTTAGGCTAATGTTACTAGGTAACGTATGCTAACTTTAGCTATTATTTTCTACGTGCTAGGTCAACCATTCTAAGAGGTCTGGTGAAATGCTGTTCGAAATCTGGGTTGTGGCTAAAAACACTGACAGCTTTACCAGCATCCAACTTGAGGCATGTTTTACAAAACGCTTTGTCATTTACGTTTGAAATAAGTCAATTCCACTCCCCCAGACAGAAGATGGACGTTTTTTATCCGCATCTGCCTTTGTCTCTCTGCAATTTTTTTCCGCTCCTCTCCTTTATGTCCTACTATTTTTGGAACTTAACGTCCCCAATTTTATAGACTGGAAAAGCCACAAAGTGAGCAAATCATAAACATTTGTGCATTGTTGGTAGTCTTTGCCTCCAGGGGCCCATCCTCCGTCTAGACAGCACACTGATGTGTGATGTCATATGCAAAGAAGCTATCTGTTAGCCCTTTGATTTAATGTCCTGTCACGTATGTTTTACTTACGCAACGTATGCTTACCGCATGTTAGCCTGTTTGTGCTTGTGTGTGTGTGTGTCTGTCTGTAGCATCATGACAGATAAGATCGTGATGCCTGGGAGGATTCAGTCTTAAAGGTGAAAAACTAGTTTGAATCATTTTCAAGCCACACATGAAACTTGTACTTATGTCTCACAGAGTAGCTTTAAACAATGGCTGATGCAATTTAATTCACTTTTTACAGCTCGGGTATATGTCTGTGTGTATGTGCTTGCTCGTGTATGTGTGTGTTGGCCCTTCCAAGTCTTTGAGTTCTGGCAGCAAGATCAGAGGAAATGTGCGTTGTTGTGTTTGTGTGTGCGTGCGTGACGGTATGTGTGTATGTGTGTGACAGGGAGAGAGAGAGGGAGAGAGAGAGTAGGCATGAAAGTGAGATTCTGCTCTGAGACGTTTGATGTCGAAGAACAGCGTCTGCTGTCTGTCTGCCAACTGCCAACCCTCTATCACCATCCCAACACATGGCCTCTGCAAAGTGCGTGCATGTGTGTTTGTGTGTGTGTAAGTGGCCTGATTAGGCAGGGACTTGGCTATGTGACACTGCTACAGAGCTAGTTAGACTCATAATGTGCACCTCGCTGTGTCACAGTGTAAATGTGTGGGCCTTAAAACGCAAAATAGGATTTTGTTTTTAATCACATGACAGAGACAGGGCGAGAGACGAGGGAAAGAGGTGAGTGTGTGTGTGTGTGTGTGAGAGTGTGTGTGTGTGTGTGCGTGGGCGTATTGGAAAGGGTGAGTAATCTCTCACTTTTCATACCTCTCATCCCACACCACCAATCTTTGGATGGGTCCTTAACATACAGAGTCAAGCACTCTTACAGCTAATTGTTAACTGATGTATGTGTGGTTCTGTGCATATGTATGTGGACATCTGTGTGTGTGTGTGTGTGTGTGTGTGTGTGTGTGTGTGAGAGTTTATATGTGTGTATAGATTGTGTGCAACACTGTGTGTGCCAGAGTACTTCAAAAGCTTGTGCCAGCATGACTGATGTTACAGACATGCTACTCCTGTTTTAATCTATAACTGCAACTTTGTCCAAGTGAAATAATCACAGAATATATATATGAGAAAAATAATTAAAAAAAACGGAAAAGAGAAAATGAACTGAAAACAAAACAAAAACAGATAAAAGATGCTGCCTTCTATATTTGGCCTCAGAGGGCCATGGGATGCTTTCATGATGAATTTTAGTTAGGTGGAAAAAACAGTGAACAGATCCAGCAGACGTGTGAAGAACTAAAAGACGGGGGAACAAAAGCAATGAAAGAGAGAATGGAGAATAAAGGCAGAAATGAAATGTGTTCAAAAAGTCAAACACTTGTCTTTGACTCAAACTCGCAGACATGCATGCCTACGCAAACTTAGGCACGAACAAACAAAACAAAAAAACAGTGATTGAGCTACTAGCATGTGCACGCACAATAAAACAAAAAAACAAAAAAACCATACTGAGATATTGGCAGTGTAAAAGGCTGAAAGATCAGGTGAACCTACGGAGCAAAGACACACAGATCTTTCTTTTGCAACGCTTCTTGACATTTTCCACTCTGATAGGGCCAGATATAGCTTTTCTGCCTCCTCACGGCTCACAAGAACACACACGCTCTGTGAGAATGAATAGTTGAAGACCGAGGGGGAGGGAGTTATTTTGGAGGAGAAAAAAAGAATAGAATATGGTTAAAAAGCAAACAGTAGCCAGGCGCTGTAAATGTCCTGTGGCAGCAGACAAATAAGTGCTGCTGCTGGAGTGATCTGAGCACCTCAGGTCGGCTTCATTGATGAGGAAACTCACAATGCTGTTCGCCCCCGAAAGGCTTGAGAGATGGAGGAAGAAAGAGAGGAGGCCCAGCATCAAAAGTAAGCAAAATCAATATGTAGACTTGTGACAAGAAACAAAAAGGACTTGAGACTGAAAATTGGATTACACTGAAAAGATAAAGACACGCCGTGAGACTTTCACACTGTGTTTTTATCCTCATTGTCATACTTAGCAATGTCATGTCTCCTCTGTCTTTGGATAGAAACACAGAGGCCATAGCAGTCTACTGATCTGCGATTGGTCAATTCATTTTTAATAGGTTCAGAGGGCTGGGTTGCATTAATTACACCCAGAGGAGACTGGAGCATACTAATATTGATCTGGGTGGATCGTTCTGATTCAGTCCATTGCTGAGGTGTGCAGCAAAAAGTTACTTGATGACTGTGGCAGAGTGACTCAAAGTGTCAATATCATCAAAACTGACCGGTGTGATTAGAATGATATGTTCAATGTCCAGCTCATAAAATATGTGATTTGTTTCTAGAGCAGCACGTTGTAAAAGTACATGAGGATATAAAAGCTTTTCCCACCTTGACAATAGCTGCTGTGCTGAGCAATGTGATTGTAATGTTAATTGGCAATTATTAATTTGTTGGATCGAATACAGTTACATTTAAAGATAATTAATATCAGTTAAAAAGTAATGGCAAAGCCGTAACTCGGTCAAACCCTGTTGACTAGCAGCCATATTAGATGAGGATATAAAGGCTTTTCCCACCTTGACTGTAAGTGATGAGCTGGACCACAAGGTTATTGTTAATGAGCATTTTATTCATTTGTTCCCTTGGCTAAAGTAACATTTAAAGGTATACTGTGCAGGATTTTCCTGGGAAAAAAAAAGTATAGACAAAAGTAATCCCTCTTAATCACCACTTATGATCCACGTCTCCATCCAAGACATTTATGTGAGTGTAGTCCCCAGCCAACAACAACAGTCACATAAGGTTGGGACTTTATAAAAAGATAGCGACCAGGTAATGGCAGCATGCCTCCAAGAGAAATGTACAAGAATTGTGGACAAAGTGCTAAAAAAAACCCCGCAAATACAATGAGGCAAAATGCCAAGCAGACAAAGCTTGCTCCAAAATGAGAGTGAATCTGGCTTGGCTTTCACTTTTACTTTTGTTGATGAGCATTCAAGGAGAAGAGGTAGATAAAGAGCCACATGGACTTGGCCTGTTTTCTACGTTGGCGGTTAGCTTAGTTAGCTTGCTGTAGTATCAACTTTTCCATTACAACAAATGTAACATTCCTACAATAGGACAGCGGCTATATGTACAAACACTGTAGGAATGAAGGGCTGAGTTTTAATGTTGTCTTTACAAACAGTAACTGACAATTTCCGCATAGTTTACCTTTAAAGATAGTGGTCCTACTCGTCATATTTTGCCACTTGGCCAAAAGCTCTGTGCGTTACTGAAATGACCCCGAGGGCAGGCTATTGTGATGTATCTTGATGCAGAGGGGGTTGGCTGTTAGGTTTTTGAAACAAAACTACTTAGTTATCATAAGGAAAAGATTGCAGATGCCAAAAATCACCTGGATTTGAGTGCTAAAAAACACAGCTCGAATGGCAGCAGCATGACGTTGAGAAATGCCTGTCTTTGAGTGTCATAAAGCTGACTGGAAGCAGAGGCATGTCACTAAAAAACACTGGATGTCAGTGGCATAAATGCAGCAACAGACGTTGTTATTTATTGTTCTCAACATTGCTCTCCTGGGTTAAAGTCCAATGTTTGTTTGACCAATCCACCTCCACTTATGCTTAGTGGACTTCAATGCCTTTTAAACTACATCTGTTGCTCTGAGCGTCTAATAATGACAGTGGGTTTACAGGGGAGTCCGTGGAAAGCCAGTGTGTCTCACACAGACGCTAAACCGTGCCCCTGCATCATTATTGTAATGCCAGGGACACTGCCCAAGCAGCGTATTTTGACGATCTAAGGGTGAGTCCAGACTGTAAAATAAGTTGAAAATTATGGCAAAAACCCCATTTTAGTAAAACCCTGTTAAACAGCAGTCATATTGGACGTGCAGTCCTGAATCTAGCACTGGAGAAGCACTTCCCTGTCAGGTATATTCTACCAAGTAAGAGAGAGTCTTGGCCCAAACCTGGCCTTACATTTTGCATTGTATCCTTAAGTATTTTATATAATATCGCTGAAAGGAGTACTGTTAGTGTGGAAATCTTGTAGCAGGGAAGATCTTAACAGGATTTAGGCAGCCTTTCTGAATCCCCAGTATAGGAGTTCAATCATCACCAGCTCTTTAGTGGTGTGGTAATCCTGCAAAGTGTTGCTGAAATAGATATAAAGACACTGTTTTTAATATTTTAAAGCAACTCTGGTCTTCAGGTTACTTTTACTTGAAACTGGCTGCTATTTATGTGATTGTTTACACTCTGTGCACAAGGGCACGGCAGAGTCTAATGTTTCAACAGACGGTAATGGTACATTTTTGCCTCACGGCCACCAATTTGTCAGTATACGGTTCGTACATATCTATTGAAATGCCTCAAGTGGCCCTGCAACTGATCTCAAAGATCAGCTTAGGACTGTATGCATTGTTATTGATCACAGTGACTTGCTGCTGTCTGCTCTAAAATAGATAGTTATGACTTTGCAAAGGGACCACTGGGGACAGAGGCCGGGGTGGGCTAGGCTGACCCATTGATTAGGTGTAAAAGTGACCGGGGTGTACTATTGATTGTAACAGGTGGGACAGGTGCGCCATTGCATAAAGTGGACTATGCATTCAGTGTTACAACCTGGAGAGAGAAAGATAAGTGAGGACAGACTAAAACACTCCTCATGCAGCAATTTGCAAAGTCAAGACAGCAGGAAAATGGCACCACCAAACAGCTGATAAACATCCAAAGTAAGTGGTACTTCTTTGTTCCCTGGGCTTGAGCTCCACTGCCTGTACTACTGATACTTGGCTTAGCCATGGAAAGGGTTCAGAAAGGGAGATTTGGGACCAGCTGAGATGCCAGGCTGTCTCCATGCTCAGTTATGGATATGGAAGATAAAGTCAGATACTTGTCTGATGATTAGCCAGCTCCGAGTATTAAGTGGCAAAACAAGAGGCCTTGCACAATCAGAGGTTAGAGACTCTAATATAGATTTATTCATCTATTCTCTTTCCTCCCATTTGACTCGCCGCAAAACAAAGCCAACCTATTAAAGTGAGTATTGAGTGGAGAAGAAACGGTTTTAACAGAAATATTGACATTGGTGCTGCCGCTTTTTTTTCTGCTGAACATTGTGGTTTTAATCAGGGTCTGTGTCTTTTACTTGGTATCTATAGTGACTGAGCAAAGGGGTTAGGCTCATGAATGCACACAATTGCAATGCAATTAAAACATAACATGAGGTGGTCTATATCTCTTACACACTGTGCATGAAAACCAGACAGTGACAGCTTGGGAGGTTTGATAGATCAGTGCTGGTGGGAAATTGAAAATGAAGAAATGATATAAAGTGATTAGGGATGGGACGATATATGATGTTATCACGCATCGCAATAAATGCTCTGAATAAGTTGATCAAGGTGATTTTTCATTATCAGGATAATTGTAGCAGCACCCAGAGAGACTGCTGGGGAACCAACAGTGAAAGAGACTCTGCAACTAAAAGATATGATGCCTTTCAAAACATTAAATAGCCTGGCTGCTTGTTTGTTTTTCACTAAAAAGGATATTCACTAAAAAAGTTGTGAGTCCTGTATGTACCGCACTCAGAATTGTAAGGTAAAGTGATTCCAGCAGTGCCGGACCTGGCACATTTGTCGCCCTAGGCAAGCTTCCCCTTACCTTTTCATTTTCTCTTACTCTAATCCACTCCACATACACATCACTCCAATTCACTCCATCGTTTCCCTTATGTTCATTCTTTTTAAAATGTGGAATAAATTTTTTTGCCGCTGCCTCTGTCGCCTACAAGAAGATCTGCCAATATATTTCAGTGCCATTTTAAGAGTTTTAGGCATTCTTTAATGATTATCAGGATAATATCGGGAATCATAATTATTTTTGGCCAGGAGAATTATGACATGAAAATTTCAAATCCTTTCATGCCTAACAGTGATTACATTTTCTTTCTCCCTCCGATTTATCCCTTTAATTTTCACAAGTTACCAGAACTTGGAGAAGAAACACAATGTGCAGTAACACTTAATGACTACTTTGTTGTGCTCCACTATAGTGTAAAAGGGAGAAAATACCTATCCAATCAGAGCTAATTATATACATTAGCTACTTAATGCTTAAGCCAAGCTTCAGGCTCATGAGAGGCAAGAGAGAGCCTGCTACTTTAAAAGTGTATGCAGAAGTACCCTTTTAATCACAACCTAACAATGGCATTTTAAAGGTGTGTGCACGTGTGCTACATGTGCTTATTCAGACCTGGCTCTGTGAAAACTGTGCACTTTCCTATTAAACTGTATCTTTGTTTCTGGTACTGTATCTCTCTTTTTCTTTTTGTTTTACACATAAACAAACACGGGCCAGCAGAGACTTGCAAGGTAACGCCACGCCATGCCTCGCTGTGCTGTGCAGTGTCCCGTGGTGCTGTGCTCCATTCGATGACACAGCATGAAGCACAAATCGATATGGATTAAAACTCTGTATAAGGGGCTATCCACTGACTCCTCCTTGCTGTGTACAGAAGGGGAACGTGTGCATTTATTATGCTGGATTGCAGATTTTTTTTCCAGCTTTTAAATCATGGAGGGAAAGTGAAGAGTGAGAGATAAACTTGCTCTGGACTAAGAGCCATTGTGACACTGAAGAAAAATGCCTATGCCACGCCCCGCCTCTCGCCACCTGTGGGGCATATCCATCAAGCTGCTTAGAGCGCTGCGTAGTGGGGGGGCTAGAATCAGCACCTCACTCCACCTGCCACACCTAGACTGAGTCACACATGAGCGCACACGCGCATGCGCACACTCATACACATACAGTGTGCAGTGACAGGCGTGGCAGTAGGCCTCAACCCCCATGGCAGTGGTGGGCTCCCCACAGCGCTCTGCAGGACACCACAGATTATCCCAGCGCTCGCAGACAGTCACAGAATGTTAATCCTCAGCCATCTCTTCTACTGTACTGTTAAATCTGGATCTTCCTCTCAATCGCTCCTCCTCCTTAGCTCCCCTCTTTCTTTATCCGTCACTCTCCATCCTCTCCTGCAATCCGCTAAAATCTCCCCCCAAATTCCCAGCTCCATCCTCTTTCTATCATCTGCCTTTTAACCCCATCCTCTCCTCCCCTAAAATCTCTTGATCCCCGTTTTTCCTACTCGAAAGCGACAAGGCCTCATCCCCATTCTCTCTTATCCTTCCTCTCCGCTCCCGGGCCCAGCCCACGCTATCAGCCCCGCATTGATCTTCTCATCCCCAAGAAAACAAAACACCAATCAGCCTGTCATAATCACTCTGCTGGAGGAGGAAGCGCCGAATGCCAGGCACAGCTGCTACATGTTGATGTAGAGACAGTAGAAGAGCTAACAGGGCAGCAAAGGGTAGCTGGGTTTTTTTTTTTGGATGAACGTTTGCTGAAAGGGTTCTATTTTTAAAATATGTAAAAAAACGGGACCATGAAGGTTTATTAACTTCACTGTTGATTCCATTCTGTTAATGATGATACTGATTCTCATTTCTTTTTTTATTTGTATGCTGGAACAATAAAGTGACAGCTGCTGGAGCCGTTCCTTCTAAAAATTACACAAAACAACCTCTGAATGATATCTGGTCTCCCACAGCTTCCCTCCGCTATTCATTCTGATTCACTCTCATAAAAATTGCCCTCTACTGCTCGTACTTTTTTTTTTTTTTATCAACTACTTGTCCCGCAGGATTTTACTTCGAGACACTATGACTGCTAACTTCCAAACAATAAATTCAGTTTGTGATCAGTCAGCAGTCCCCGGACTGTTACCCCTGTCGTACTGTGCTTTGTTGTCATGCAAAACATGGATTGCAAACTTTATGTCTTCACATACCTCAGCATCTTTCCACCACGGGCGATCTGGCAGATCCAATAAATCTCCAGTGGAAATGTTTGCTGCGATGCATTTCGACCTTACATTAACCCCTTAAACTAGATATTTCTCCTTAAATTTACCATTAAATTGTTTAAAAGTTGGACTTTTTTCTGCACTGTTTGATGCCATAGTACTTATAACTGATATCTGCTCATCCCAGCAGTTCATTTTGGCACACAAAGTCAGTGAAATATTCAAATCCAAGATGCCATGATTTATGGCTGCTTCATAGAATGAATTGGAAACTTTTTTGGACAGGACCGTTCGAGTTAGTAACGACGGACATGCCAAAGAATCTGCAGGGGTGACGAGATTAACACTCACTAATTAATTAATGTGAATATATTTAATCGACTCACACTTACAGTATAATTCTCTGCTCCCTCTCTTTACACACAATTAAACACTTGATACAAGCTCATTACAATAAATGCAAGAATTGTAAACAAAAGCCATAAAGCATTAAAAAACCAAGATCCTCCTCTCCAGACGATATTTCTTAAGATCAGTAAGGTTGTCTTTTACAGCTCAAGGAGCCCTCTGTCATGTATACTTGATTATATTTGTGGAATATCAGATAGTAGCTAATGTGTTGGAAAACAAACATACCCACACACTGCTCTTTACATTCATAAAACTTAATTATTTTGACAACACTTTAACAAATGGTGCTATTCATCAGTTCTTCAACATCTATTCTGTATCGCTGCTGATTGATTCTCCTCTCAGAGCTATAGGTATTATGAAACTATTCAAGAAAACAATATAGACTCATCATCACACTGTAAAGGAACACAACAGAAAGTACAGCTTCAAGGTGGTTTAAGATGTTTTGTTGCTGTCCATTCCATGTCTGAAAAGCTGCTGGCTTTCTGGAATAGTTAAAACCAAAGGACCTGAAGACTGAGGAAAATATTCTTGCATCTATTTTGTATTGGAATGTATATGTTACCACTTCATGTTTAAATAAGACTAAGAGTCTGCAAGTGTTGTATGTAGGCGCAGTGCTTGGGGCAAATTGCTAAGATCAGCATGCTAACATGCTCATAATAACAGTTCAGATGCTCAGCGGGTAATTGTTACCATGGCCACCATCTTAGTTTAGCATGCTAACATCTGGTATTTAGGACTAGGCAGAAAATAGAGCTGGTTCTGTTGGGAATGTCAGGAAGGTAAAGTTAAGGGATCATTGATGTTTTTAAAAATCATCCTGAGGAGAACAAAACTCTCACTGTGATCACTTCAGTAATTGTTTTTGATTTCACAAAACTTCCATAGAGTGATTGCGGTACTGGAGGAAAGGTCAGAGGATCACTGAAGTCACTGTCTGGGCACCGTGGATATCTGTTCCAAAGGTCATCGCAAATCATTCACTCGTCGTTGACATATTTCAGTCTGGACAAAATGATGAACCATAGACTGTGAAATAAAGTTGGATGACATGACAGCTCCCCAAAAGTAAAGCCAAAAGATCTCAATCGCCCCTCGCGGATGGCTGCAGTACATGTCACAAACCCCACCCCCTTCATGTCAGTGGATGGGCCAAACTAAAAAAATCAACGTCAAATAACGGCATCCATGCCATAGGCAGGTCCCAGTGGTAGGAGGACCCGGAGCAGACCCAGAACATGCTGGAGGGATTACCTATCTTGTCTGGCCTGGGAACCCCTCAGGGTCCCCCAGGAGGAGCTGGAAAGCAATACTCTTGAGAGGGACGTCTAGAATGCTTTGCTTTGCTCAGCCTGCTTCGGATAAACAGTTGAAAATGGATGGATGGATGGATGGACATTAAATACATTTTGCCCAAAAATGGTTTCTGTCATTTTAGGTAGTTCTTATCACGCAAGCGTTTGTCTTTCTGATAAGTTTGGTTACAACTAGTTACACAATGCTATGAAGAGGTTCAATGTCATGATTGACAGCTGTGGGAGCCAATCAGTGTGCTCGCGATCAATGGAACTGCTCCCAATTGGTCGGACAGCTATATGGGCAGGAACCTGATACCACAAAGAGCACTACTGCGCAGACTCTAGTTTCATATAATGTCATCAGTGCAAGATAGCAGCGCCAGTATCCAGGATATTGTACCTGCATTTTTATCCAGTGGGAGGTAGTAGAGAAGCGTTGTCTATCTTTACACACAGTCATTGTGGTGAACCAACCAACAGACAAACCTTGCCACCATTCCAGCCAGTGTAGCTAAATCAAGGTTACTTAGTTAGAAGGATTTTAGAGAAAATTTTGAAGACCCCATAATGAGTCTAACAAATAAAAACCCTGCCCAGACAAACCCAAAGCAAATGCATAAGTAACAGAGCAGTGGGATAGGATTCACATAGTCAAAAACATTTATATTTTTGATGGTGGAACCAGTGTATGAGTAGTCAATGGTCCATTGATGTACCAGTAATTACTGTTCTTTGCACCTATTGTATACCAAGCACCAACTCTATTGCCTATCTGCCAGATGAGAAGATTAATGATGGTGCAGCCTGATGTCCTCTACAGTCACCGGTGGGCTGTAAATCATCTTTGGACAGGTGACATGTGACTTGGACTTCTATTTGGATGTATGACCTGGTTGATAGCTCAGTAATTGTTGCATCATATGCTGCACTTTGATAAATGCTGTCATGTTTGAGAAATACGATTAAGGTTAGTTCGTAACTTCAGATTATTTAAACAAGAAAAACACATGCCAATAATATTTCATTGTGTATACTGGACCTTTCTTTTTTGCAAGAACTTTCCTTATTTCAATGTGAGAATAAAATGTAGAAATGAATTTAGAAAGCCTGTGGTGTCAGCCAGGGTAGCGCTTGTTGGAAATTGAATGCTGCTGAAGAGCTAAAAAGTTCAAATGTACCCAAAAATGAAATACTGCTTTAATAATTGCAGCAGTGTTTGTACAGGAGGTGAATGAGAGTTTTTGATTTGTACAGTTGTCAGGCTTTGACTATTGATAGTACTGTATCTTCTGTATAACTATCAGTGATGAACTGTCAGTTCGGTTATCTGTGAGACAGCTTAGAGATACTTTTTTTCTGAATCCAGCGTACACCTTTGATCTAAAAACTTTCACTAAAGCGACTTTATATTGAAGGACATGCATCAGAACATATGTGTTGTGATGTTATCCCTCTGTTATTGTATACCTTATATATATATATATATATATGTACTTCATGGCAAATAAAATATATTTCAGACTTTTGTTTCCAAGGAAATTATGAATATTTACTCAACTGAAACCAAGGAGACAGCAAATAGTATACAGTATTTCTGACTTGTTTCCACAGACAGAAAGTAATAAAATAAGGCAGAGAGGGAAATTAACATCAGTAAATATCAGCTGTGATAACAGTAAATATCAGCTGTGATAACTTTGCCTCATACAAGTATTCTAATTTAACCAGAGGAGCAAAGACAGAGTTCATATTAATAGCAATTTCACTCAAAAGTGGCAGTATCACGAAGTTCCATTATTCATATGCTTCTCATGTGTAGGTCAGGACGAATGGAACAGTTTCTTGTTACAGACTGTAGCTTATGTATTTTCCCTTGTGTTTCGCCTTCTCCGTGTTCTCAGTCCGGTCTCATTCCCAGGGCGTCAAATATTGCCACTTTGTCAACGCGCCAAAGGCGTGTCTTTATGAGATGCACCAGGCTTTCAGCTAATCCATTACGTATGCACTTCTGTTAATGTCATGTTAACAAATCACATAAACATCGGTTGTGCGCTCGAGATCAGACTGGAGATGTAACCACTTACAAGATGGGTAAGTGCTGGCTATCTTTCTATAATTGTACTTTTAAAACAGAAAGCAACACATTTTATGTTGTGCTGTTTATTGGAAATGACTCAAAATATAGCCAACAGCAAGTTGCCTAGCTTGTTATTCGTGATTGTCTTTTATCTAATACTAGGACCCTTCAGCTTCCTTGCCATCTCCCTCCATACAGCTGCTTGATTTTATAGTGAAATGAGGCAATCGAGCATCAGGAATAAATAAAAACAGGGCGTGTGACAAATTTCAGCTATAAAGGGCTATAAAGAGCCTTTGCTCAGTTAGGATACCCCTTTCATTGGCATCAAATCCAAAATGTCGCCATATTAGCGCAGTTTTAGATCTTCACCCAAAAAAACACATAAACTCTCTAGTAAACAAACAAAATGTGCTCCACTTTCCCCCTCCTACCTCTACTAAACTTTCATTTCCTTCATGTTGCTGGTGCTCAGCTTACATCCTGTCAAACACCAGTGGCTCTGTTACTCAATTTACATGTTGTTAACATAATAATATCTTAATTGTGCTGTCATGTGGTTTATTATTGATGCAATACAAGTTGGATTTTGTATTGCTTTTTAATTTGTTCAAACGCATCATAATGACAAATGCCAGTTAAGTCGGTTCGCTTTAAATCAAACCCATTTAAGTTTGTACAACAGATAGGACTGAATCGGACTGCTAAAATCAGAAACCGACCTTACTAACATGACGCATTCGTGTCACTTCTCACCACGTTTTGTAACAGACTTACCTGTTTTAACCCAGAACATAACATTGTTTTGGTTCTCTGCTCCCCTGTTTATCTACTTTCTCTGTGTGTTTTGTTTAATTGGTGTGCGTGGGCGTGGTCGCGGTCTCCCTCCTTCATTCTGCTGACTCCCGGCTCTGCTCGCCACACTCACCTGTCTGCTATCAGCTCATCAAGCGCACCTGCCTCTAATCAGTTCATCCACATGCAGTATATCTACTCCCCTCTCCAACCGCTCATCGCCAGGTTGTTGTTCAACCTCTGTGATAGCGACACATCAACTCAGTTTATGCCTAGTGTTTTGCTTCCTTGTGTTCTCTTGTTAGAAACCCATGTGCTCCTGTGCCTCGGGATCAGCGTTCACCTGTCTGCCTGCTACGGCTGCTCTCTACGCTTCCCCTTGTTGTCATCACAGCCATCTCCATTCCTCCCTGCGAACCCCCACACTCATATTTCTCACAACTAGTACCATATCCTCATCCTGTGTGGCAATAAAACCTGTTGTACATTCTCATTCAGTGTATATATATATATATATATATATATATATATATATATATATATAATACTGTAAAACCTGAATTCACCTCATTCTACTCAAAGGTGCGTTGAGAAGATTAACCTTTACACGATCCAAAGAAGAGAACCGGTGCTGCTTTATCTCCCCAGCTCTTTGCTGCATGAATGTATTACTTTGTTTCTTTTCACATCAAGGTTGTGACCTTAAGCATTGCATCTAACATGTTCATAATGTGACCAATATGGCATGAAAAAAATAACCTTAACCCCCAAGCAAACATAAGTTTATTTTCCCTCTTCTCCACTACACACTCTACTCTCTCTCACTCCTACCACTCTCATTCTACTAATGAAAACAGATGAAAACTCCACAGCCCAATAACACAAACATTAACACTAATTCACGCTCATAGAGACAAACAATCTCCGAGACACGAGTAAATACGGCTGAGGTTCCGGTAGTGGAGGAGGGGGTGAAAGGGGAAAAAAAAAAAAAAAAAAACACCCTCTGGGAAATTTTCTCTGATCAAGTGCAAAGAGATTAACCAGTTGGACGTGTGCTAATGAACAGGAGATCATAATGAAAGGAGCTCGTAAATGTAGATGAGGCATGTGAAAAAGAACAACGGCTGGCTTGTATCAGGTGAAACACAAGAGTACTGTACGGAAAGTAATTATTTTACTGTCTTCCCCCCACCTTATGCCAACATCCTGACAACTTTTGACAATGGACTGAAGAAAATGTACTGTTTCATTACAACAATTAGAGTAATATGTGCAATCACACTTTCTAAAAGAGCTAGCCTCTGAACTGAATCAGGGATAATGTTGTGTAACTGGAGCCCAGTTAGAAGATATTACATTGTGTGCAACAGCCTCTGTCATAAAAAAAAAAAACCATCAACTTATAGACAAAACAGTAAATTATGCACAAATACAACAAAGGGCACAAAAGCACATCAATCACAATCACACGCAAGCAGACGGGCCTAAGGTGGGCTGAGCAATCTACGAGAGGCTACAGTCAGACGTGACTTACTGATTACATAGTCCCCAAATGGATCCTCATCCTCCTCATCATCTAGGTAAGCTGGAGGAGAGGGAATTGAGAAAAGAAAGAAAAAGCAGGAGAAAAGGAAAAAAGGGGTTATGACAAATCAAGAAGGAAAAAAAACAAAACTGGACAAGAAAAGCACAAAGAAAAGCAAAACTTATACAAAGTGGATGTGAGATATGGTTAAAAACAAAACAAACAAAAATAGAGTGAATGCAGCCTCCCGCCCTCCCATCATCCACCTATTTTCCCCTCATTCTTACTCTCAATCTGATACCTCCAGCCTTCATTAGGAAGCAAAGAGCTGACCATTAAACTACAAAAGTAGTTTCAGCTGCATGCAGAGGAAAATATGATCACTCATAATTGGCTGGAGAATTCTCAATTTGCTCTCAGTGCTCCTTCTCTCCCTCTCTCTCTCTCTCTCTTTTTCCCCTCTCTTTCCCTGGCAGGTCTGAAGATGGCATGCGAGGCCATTACAGCTAACTAAATTCCCTATTAGGGGCGGCAGTATAGTCGTCAGCAAGTTACAAATCCGACGCCAATGATATTCCACCGCTCCTGTGACTCTCTTTTACCTGATAATAATAGTGTTAGCATGGGTGGGCCCTTACTGCAGATGCGCTGCCTGCTTACACCGAGAGCACACAACAACAGATTTCTTTCATTGCCGTCATTGTTCGGCTTTATGTGAAAATCCCTCCCTCATCTCTCGCTTTCCATTTATTCATCATTTATGTTTTCCTCTTCTTCTTCTCTTCTCTCTATCACTCCAGGCTCCCTCCCTTTAATGTGAGTTAGCATCCATCTACTGTGATCAATATCCCAGGGCTTTTATTAAACACTGCTCTTGTGCATCTATCTGCACGTGTGTGTGTGTGTGTGTGTGTGTGTGTGTGTGTGTGCACCTGCTTTCCAGTGTGTGTCTGTCTCTGTGTGTGTCTTCACTACAATATCTGGTCCAACAATGTCTTCATTGAGTCAGAGACACACAATGAGGGTTGTGAATGTTTATGGTTTGATTCATCGAGTGTGTGAACATGTATATGCGCTGCGTCTGGTATGTTGAATAGACCAATCTTTATTGATCTTGACTGCGGGGCATTTTTCAAACCCTAGGCTTAACCCGAAGACAGACACTTACAGATACACGCTGCATGTGTGCGTTTAAGCGTGTGTGTCCGTCGCTACTTTGCTCATTCCGGCATGCTTAGCTATCGCTGCATGGACAAAAAGTCCTTGAACCAGTGGGTAAAGTATGGAGGCGTACATGCACGCATGCACGCGCACTCACAGCGGCGTGTGTTTGTGAAAGCGAGCTGTCAGTGCTGCTCTCACACACCATTCATCACAAGCTACTAATTCTGTTAGACCATTGTCGAGCCTTTCGCACCCCACGTTGCTCTCTGAAAACTCAATCAGAGGCTAATGCCCCCAACCCTCCTAACACACACGCACACACAAGCTCTCACTTTCAGTTTTGTACTCACACACACTCACAGAGACCCTGAGGGGACAGCAGTGGTCTTGGGGGACCCCAGCAGTCCAACTCTATAAGTGTTGCTTGTATTTGATAGACAGGAGCTGCATGGACCGAGCTACTGGTGCTGAGAGCGGCTGCGGTGGAAAGAAAAGGCTCTCACAATCACTGCGTGACATAAAATTATAATATGTAATCCAAAAGTATAGAGCACGTTTTTATTCAAAATTCAAAATGATCATGATTAAACATTATCTTAATTTACCTTGATTGCAAGACAATCCTTTGAGCGCTCCACTTGGAAATATTCTCTGAAATAACAACACATCAGCTGACTTCAACGTGGTTGATTTGGTTTGATTTATGGTGGGATTCGTGTGGTACATTAAAAAAAGAATAAAGAGGACAGCGCGGGTGCAGGCACTCTGCCACCTGTGCTAGCAGATTTGATTAGTTAATCAGGAATCACTTTGCCCAACGCGGCTTTTATAAAGCATAATTACAGCTCTAGCTACCAAAAAAAATGAAAACTTTTGACTGCAGATGTTTTAAGGGGAAAGTTTTTCTGCTTTTCAGGAAAAAAGAGAATTAACATAAAGTTTAAGCAACATAACACAGACCAGCTTCCAAGGCTAAAAAAAAAAACCCCCTCCAATAACGAAGGAGCCAGCGAGGGAAACCAAGCAATTGAGCATGCCCAGACGGGGGGCAGGGTTAGGCAGAAAGGCCAGACTAAATTTAGCGCCACCTTTTCATTCTCTAATTATGAGATTAATACATCCTGTCACATACGTCACAATACTACCCTATGATTTATTATCCAGCCGACCAGATGGAGAGATTGAGCCAGAGAAGGAAGGAGGAGAGGGAGATAGCCTGAAAGCAGCTAATCAGCATGCATGTGTGATTGGGCGGGGCCTTTGCTGTGAAGTGAGTGGCCGGTGCCGTGTCTGTGTTTATGAAGTCAACCGTATGAGGGAAGCCAAGATTTACTGACGGGAAAACAATGTTGAAGTTGAATTAGATCCTGCCTGTTTCCTTAACAGGCTGCTCTTTAATGAGAGGGAAACACAGAGGCATATGGACCCACACACACCCACACACACCAGCATGTGTAGAGCACCGGACTATGGATTGTGGCCATAAAGTCTGCCCCAGGCCTCAGGTTTAAATCAATGTCAAAGCCTGATCTTATTTCATCTAATGCATGTTTTAATCATTCTCCCTCCTGATCAATGCAGTTTGGATGCAGTCATCAGGCACTGCTGTGGGGAATTTACAAGCGCTCCTATTCTCCTGCCTGTGTTTCCAGACGGACGTTTTACGAGGCAGTGCACAGTGCGACAGTAAATCTCTTCCTCCACTTTGCCAAAATGAAATCTCCCAATGCCGCTCTCTATGCCCATATTTGTTTGTCTCACTGTGTTGCTTGTGCAAACGAAACTTGTATTGGCTCTGCCAAGTCAACGTTCTAGTCTCTTTATTTTAATAGTGTCTGGAAGGGGCAATAAAAGCCAAGTGTCTTTATTCAATACTTGACAATAAAGCTGGATGTAGGGAAACTTTGAAATCCCTGAGTTGCATTTAGGAAACTAATTTAACAGGCTTTACATACTTGTCGGTAATTGGAATTTAGCAGTAAATGAAAAAAACCAAACAAATGAAAAAATAATCACTGAGAGTTTGAGTTTAGAAACTGATTTAACAGTTGACAGAGGTCTGCAGGGGGGACTCCTACACAGGTCAAACACATTTCTGAATCAGTAACTTGCATGCAAACTAATCAGGTGCCACTGTATTTTTGTTGCCCTGTGAGTGTTTTGTTTTAAGTCTTTACAGTCTTTCAAAGTCAATTTGTGTGTTTGCATGAATGTCTGTGTGCATATTAACGTTGGATGATCCACTTTCAGCTTTAAGTGGATTTATATTGAGCCTGTTGGTACTAATGTGCATTTCGAGTGATGTGATAAGAAGCAGACAGCACTAAATACAAGTGTAAATGACCACCAAGATGCATTGTGTTTCGATCACTCAAGCCACTTGTTGAGGCGGTCTGGGATGCATTTGATCACATATCTTTGTAGTGTAAATGCTAATGCGTCCTAATGCGTCACCTGACAAGGCAGAATCAACACGGCACGTGGTAGTTGTTTTGGTGATAGCTTGCTAACAGTCTATAAGTTAACTATTTTACAAGTAATTAAAGCTGGAGATGCATCATAGACACGTGTGAACAAAATGTGAGGTGTAAACAGGCTTGTTGTGATTATAATATATTATCATATTGTATCATCATTCATTTACAAGACTCTCTCATCCATACTAAGGATTCAAAGTAGCTTGCTAGTGAAACCATCAAAATAGCATGACCAAAGTTCTAACATTGTGTCATGTGATGACAGTTAAACCCATGGCAATAGCACCAACTCCATTCAGAATTATCGAGGTATCACTATACTCTAATTAAGCAATATGTCACAACAGCCTGAGGTAAGCTGTGACTGTATCACAAGTATCACAAATGTTGTTGGGCCTAACACGAAATGTCACACATGTCACAGCCTAGAGTGAGCTACTGCTTTGCTAAAACAATTTACAATGGCAATGTGACAGTTTTAGACACAATTCAATTTAAACCCTTTTTTAACATGTTCATGAAGCATTGTTCTTAGGCAGAACTAGGCAAGGGGAAGGCAACCTGTGGCTCCGGAGCTGCAAATGGCTCTTTAGACCTTCTCCATTAGCTCCCTGTGGCTTTGATGTTAAATTATATGGCAATGAATAACGGTTGTTTGTTTTTTTAACATTCAGATTTTCATTTGTCATTGTTGTAGGCCTAAAGTGATTTTGGCATTGTACAACTGTAAAAATGTGTAGCCCATACACTGAATTAAAAAACGTTTTAACATTTCATCAATGTGCGTTATATGTCGACGACCTGGTGTCTTGTCCTCTAAATTCTGCTTAACTTTAGTAGCAGTGGCTACCCTGGAGTCTCTCTGGCAAGGGGCCTGGTCATATGTGGCTATTATAACACGGCTAACAACCAGTCAGATTGCTTGATTTGAGCTGTGTGTTAATTCTAAAATTGACGAAAATAAAACAAAACAAAAAATGGTCAGTTTTATCGCTCTATTTAAAAACTGATATTGAAAAAGTATTATATAATTTTTCCCCCCTAATCCAGTAGGAAATGTATAATGTCCCTCAGAGGGACAATGGCCAACATTTGAACACTATGTTTGAGCACTTTGCTTGTTTAAATGTCAGTCAATATTTTAATATACTTACTGTATTTAGAATATGTTCTATATTTCTCTCCCTATGTCCGGTGCATGCACACACACTTACATACACACAGTCACACATATGCATACAGTAGTACAGATCCATATGTATCTCCATGCAGGAGTTCTTCTCTGTAAACCAGTTCAGTTTTCAGAGTTGTTTACATTTGGTGTATATGTGGTGCTAATTGTGTTGAGACTAGCAAAGGCACCAGGCACTGTGACTGACAACTGCTATCTATCCAAAGGATCACACTCTTTAATTTGTTATCGACTCAGGTTGTTTGTATTTTTTTTTCCAGACTTTTCATCTCCTCCAGAATAAAACAGTTAAAAATAGTACATGTAGTTAGGCAACTCGGAAAATGGGAAGAAAGTCTTCCTAATTTGTAACTTATTTTGGTGCTCATTTGTAGTCATTAATTATTATGCTTAACAAAAATTTAGTAATGAAGTTAAAACAAATGAGCTGTGAATTTATCTGGCAATTACTCTGCAGCCAGTTGCCCTGCTGACACAAAAACTGGCACGCGTGCGCGCACACACACACACACACACACACACACACACACACACACACACACACACAAACACACGTACACACACAGACAAATAGTGCTTTCCCTGAGGTTTGTGATATCTGTCACCATTTCTCCGGTCTTTCTATTTTGGTAGTGAAATCTGCAATAGGGCACACGCGCACATTCATCCGCATGTACGCTCCTGCCCTGAAGGGGAACCCTAGACCCTTAAACTGACACCTGTCAGTCACGCTGGAAAGCTGTTCTGACAGGAGCATAACGAGAGATGGTGAGAGGCGCAGCGTGAGCGGAGAGAAGACAGAAGAAGAAGCTTGAAAGATAAAGACGAAAAGGCGGGAGAGGAGGGAGATGAAGAGGAGGAGGAGAAGCAAGTGGAGGTGAGACTTCTGAAGCTTGTTAGAGACGCGGCGAGATGAGAGTGGTGCAGGGTGCTGTTTGGTGTTTTAGCACGTCACAGTCTTTTTGATTTGTTAGCATGTGTTTATGATGTTGTTTCTCTGTCTGCCTCTGTCAATCTCTATTATTAGACCCTCAGATCCTCTTCCTGCTGTTTTGACACTCCCGTTGCTCCTGTTTCACACTTTCCGCACGCACATGCAGGGTTTGGGCTCATACACACGCTCACACAGAATAGCATATAGAAATACAATGACACACTCAGTAACATACACGTACACACACAGTTGCAAATCCAGCAGCCGCAGTGCTCGGGGCACACACGCTGGTTAGGTCTGGTGGGAGTGAAATCTTTCCTCCGGGTGCTTTGAGGTGTGACGTGCCTTCGGTATCAGATGTTCTGTTTGGAGGAGCGAAGGGGTGAGATTTCCTCATTCAGAGCGACTAAATAACTAACGAATTGACTTGATCAGACACACGCACACACCTGGTCCTTTTATCAGGCTGCCGCGCTGCCTCTGATCTCTTCATGCTGGCAGAGACAGCAATGCAGACGCCTGATCTAAATCTCTGGTCTGTGAAACCATGAGACGAGCCTAAAGTTGCGAGCCGGTGGTTTCCCCCAAATGCTTCAATATAGAAGGCGAACTTTTGAAGTCTTGCATTTAATTGAATTGACTTTGATTTCGAGAGTTGTTCTGCATAATCATCAATATGAATGAGGGACAAGTGGATGTTTAGACCCTGTAGGAGCACAAAAATGTGCATGAATGCCACTCTTTGGCTTTTTGGAAACTGAAAAAAAAGGAACAACTTTTCATCTTCTCAACAATCAACACTCAGTGACATCATACTGCAGGCAAATGATTATCACAATATAGTGCAGGATTAAGAAGCTAATTTTACAAGGCCTGGAAATGCCGGCGACAGAGCGCTCAATGGCGTTCTCCTGGCCCTGAGACAGAGAGAGTGAGAGCGGCGTCTGCGGCTGATATCTGCGGCAGTGAGATTAGCTTGGTAATTAACCACAAAGCAATTATCGGGTGGTGGGATGAGAGGCGCGTCTCAGGGAAGGTGTTTCTTGATGTGTTTAATAGGTGTTGAGTAGTTTGATCAGTCGACAGAAGTTGTTTCTGATTCGGAGGCCCGCAGTCCAACAGAGGTTGATCCACAGCTGATACGTGTTTCTGCCGAGAATTCAATTAATTAGACTGTTGCTTTTCCTTCCATCCACTTTTCATTAACCTCCATTGACACCTCAGCGGAGCTCCGGTGCAGGTTTTACGACGGCGTCAGGATTAACAAGGAAATGGGAAGTTGGCAATAAACAAAGTTGCCAGAGGATGGAGATTCCCTCTGGGAACATTGCACTCTCACACTTGCGTGGAATTTCAAAGACGTCTTCTTTCTGACTCCATCTCAGCGTTGGATCACAAGAATTCAAACGCTCCAGCTCCAAAAAATCCTAAAGATTCGGACTGACAGACCAGTTGTGAGATGTCAGCAGATAAGTGGTATGGGAGGAAAGAGTTAGAGGGCTTTGGCTAAGTGCTATTGATGAAAATAAGGATGAGTCTCTTGGGGTGGGGATGGGGGGGGTCCAACACTGTTCTTCAGATCAGAAACAGACTCAATCAATAAATCTGACTCACTCCCAATTCATACAATGGCTGTCTGTTTGAGAGGTTGTCTGAAGATTTCAACAATATCGACAAACTTGTAAGATATACATTCTCACTTACGATCTCTTTAAACACTGACTGCATCAGTCCTATCTGATTTGTTATC
Organism: Epinephelus fuscoguttatus; assembly: GCF_011397635.1. Classification (NCBI taxonomy): domain Eukaryota; kingdom Metazoa; phylum Chordata; class Actinopteri; order Perciformes; family Serranidae; genus Epinephelus; species Epinephelus fuscoguttatus. The sequence goes on along the minus strand of NC_064760.1, from coordinate 31,954,291 downwards.
ACTTCCTCACACTCTTCCCCACTTTTCCTCAAATCAGTGGGCCTGTATTTTAATATATACATCTCAACTACACTTTCAAGAGTCCTACCTGACTCATCGTCAGACTTGTTGTCATTCTCCGAGTCGGTGAGGGTGAGGGCCGAATTCTCGCGACTGGACACTCCTGAGCTGCGCCGGGACTTTACCCTCCCTCGTCCGGCCCACAGCTGAATGGCCCGCTCTGGAGACAGCGGCCCCTCGGGGTCCGAGTCAGCATCAGAGCCAGCACTGAGGGAGTACCCCCTCTGGAGGAGGCCCAGGTCGGGACAGTAGGGAACGGCAGCAGGGTGCGGAGGGGGAGTTGGCTCGCATACTCCCAGCTCGGCCAGGGTGAAGTTACCCCCTGCGAGAGACAAAGCGGAGTTACGTTGGTAGACTGTAGGGGAGTGATATAAGTAAAAGCAATAAATGGAGACATTCACACAAACAAATGCTCCAACAAGAAACACACACGCACATCTAGCAAACAAACCCACAATCACACGCAGAGAAGCACACTAATTATGAAACTACGGAGGCGGAGGCTGAAAATTGGTCTTTGTTGTGGCAGGCAGGAGGGGGAGAGATGACGCAGCATGAATCAGGCACAAACTACAAACTAGCTGCTGGAAGGAATATGTACTGGCCTGCAGGCCTGTTAAAGCTGGCTTAGAAGGCCTGCCTCCCTCGCTTTACTGCTCCGCATTGGCATTCATGAGGTGTTGATGTGAGATCAAAGAGCTGTTCACTTGAGGCCTCTCAGACTGTAGTGGAGCTGCTTTGCTGCCTTCTGGGTTTGATCATCTCCCCACCTAGTTGCCATCACACGCTGGACCCCAGGCTCACTGAATATACTGCAGTCTGCTGCAGTACCGGCCCCGCTGCCTAACACTCTCCCCCTCAAGACAAACCGACTCGTCACTTCCAAAATAAATATATAAAATTATCCAAATTAAAGCACATCAAAGGAGATCAATAAACAGTGCTGCAGCCCAATTAAATCCAAGCTGAGGAAAAAGCAATTAAGGAAAAAGGCATGCTCAACCAATTTATTCTCTATACTAATTAAAAGAGTATTGTGGATGCAATCGCTCACCATCAGCTGTTGGGGTAAAGGGATCGGGGGAAAAACAGTTGTGATTCACTTCATTAGCAGTTTGTGAGGGAGGGGGAAAGGAAGAGGCGAGTGAAGAGCGGACGGCATTGTGGCGGCACGCTGTATGAATCAATGCGCTGGGAATCACACAGCTGTGTGACTGGGTTAACTGTGACTCATCAGGCGTACGGACGCAATCAGAGAGAGAGGAATTAAACAGATGAAAATCGTCTGCTGGATCTTCATGGCTCCTCTTCACAGGCTCGCCGAAACTCGAGAGTTGTGCTGAAAGTAATGAGGAGAGGGAGGGCCTAAAAGGAAACTCAGCCGGGGGAAGTGGTGACAGGCACTATACTTCTACTCAGACAAACAGATGGACTGGACTGAAGAGCACGAGGCGAGTGAATAACTCCACAGGTGGATTCAGCTTCCAGGCTACAGCTTGCCAAGCATCCAGCTAGCTACAAAGGCACCCAAGCAACAGGGAATATTACCAATCCTTGTCTTCTGTGCTTCTTTGTCCTTTCCTCCCACTTATCATAAAGGTTGACAAAAGGAACCTTCATTACTATACGTGACACTAAGGACTTTTACAATGTTTCACACTACAGCACTACTGTATAAGCACAGGATCTAACTCTAGTAATGAACTCATACCTGAGATGAAGTATCGTAGGAGGACGGGCGAGAACTCCAGGAGGCCTGAGAGAGTAAAGCACATGGGTTCTTTAACATCAGTGAGCAAATCATCCCGAAACTGAACTGCTCGCTAGAAAAGACTCTACTCCACAATCACAGTTTAGAATATGCCTTATGCAAATCACCCCATCCAACTACAATGACAGTAATTGGGCCACACACAACACATCTTCTAGTCTAAACAAACACTACGTGGAGGCAGTTACACAACATCAAAGTGTGTTTGCGTGCGTGTGTGTGTGTGTGTGTGTGTGTGTGTGTGTGTGTGTGTGTGTGTGTGTGCGTGTGCGCTTGCCACACATATCTAATGTTACATCCCACAGGCCACCACTCTGTACAATTAACATGCCATAACTAGTGATTACATATGCAAAATCCAATCACTCCTTATCACCATCAGCGGTCGACGCAGCCCGATGCCGTAGCAATCTACATGTACTCAAAGAAAGATGGATTGGTGCGATGGGTTGAAGCAGACATGAAAATCTATCTCAGTTATTCCACAAATAGAAAACCAATCGCATGTTTGTTACATGATACTAAGACAGATGTGAGGGCGAATGTGGCGCTGCATTCTAATCTGATCAATGCCTTTCTCTTGATAGAACGCGGCTGCCATTCTTGAGCTTATAATGCGCATTAATGTGTATAGCCTTAAGCAGCTTCCGCAGCTTCCGCAGCTGCCTTGGACTGCGCACATCTGTGTATAATCATTGTGTACATGCTGACATGTATGTTTGTCTGTCAGTTCATTCAACACAACTGTGCTGCACATCTGAATTAGACTGTGCTATAGGGGTGGAAGCAACGTGATGTAGAATGCTTCCCTGATTGCTTTTCATTAATATAGCGAAGGACAGAGTGTGAGAAAGGGAGGGAAACAAAACGGGAAAGAAACACATGTCGGAGCGCGGAACAGAGTTTCAGCACACGTGAAAACAAAATGAACAAGAAAGACCTCAGTCAGTGTGCTGAATTAAATTACATTAAAGTCGGGCTATTTTGAGTGTAACAGAAATAACAAGAAAACATGCACAGCTTGACCTTGCAGAGATAAAAAATGGGTTAGCAGTGTGTATGTATGTGTGGGTAGACATTACACTGCGATAGAGAGAAAGCGGCATGATCTAGAATGCTTCCTTGAAGTATTTTCATTGCTCCAGTGAAGGGCAGAGCAGAAAGAACGGAAACAAAGGCAGTAAAACAGTATGAAATGTGTAAAGGATGGGAGAAAAAGAATAGAGAGGAAAGAGAATAGGCCTTGTTATCTCTTTGTATTATCTACATACCTTACTTATAATACAATTAATTTCTTATATGTATTGTGTATTAACCCTTTGTTAACAACTTATTTGAAAACTGTATGTAGTCACACATGTATCCTTCCGCTAACTTCGCCAAGTCCGTCACTAGCTCTCCCGGTGAGCCCAATCTGGGCCGTGTGAATGCATTTACCATATATGTAAGTGTATGGGTGCACTACAGTTGTAGCGTTGGCTGGTTTGACCATGGTGATGCAAGTTATGGCTGACTTGACAGAAGTTGTTTTTAGAACGTGCCCTGTGGGTGATTCATTGGCTCCCTGTAGGCGACCAGGCATTCGTGGGCACTGTGTTGGCTAACACTGGTATGGGGGTAAACAGTAATACAGTCTACATTACAGAATGCAAGCCTGTTTTCAAGGCTGTATGGAGACAAAATATGAGATGTACAAGATGGGACTCAAATGAAATGGGGCTGTATTAAATGAAATAATGATAAATTGAAAGGAAGTAGAACTAACAAGTTACTTAAAGCTGCATTAAACCGACTTTACTCCTGCGTGGAAAAACCCAGCCACCATATTCATTTGAATAAGACCAGTCTGGCAACATATGCCTTCTATCTGTTCCCTCTGGAGCGACACATATAAGCGTTTTCTAATCAGACCCCCATAACAGCAGGACAAAATGATTTGTCTCTACCTTCTAACACCTTTTAAATCCATTTTGAAAATATATACATTCTGTATTGTCAATGCTATTGTTAAGGCTTGGTTGGGTTTAGGGAAACACCTTAGTTTAAGTTACTTCTCTAAGGTTAGGGGAGCTTGTCATCATGATTATTATAACAAACACTTCAGGTTCAGGAAGCTAATTCTTTTTCCTAGGATGGTGAAGGCATGACCTGCCCTATACACTCCCTCTGAAAGGTTGATACTCATTGCCTTCGTTGGTTGGATTGGTTAAGTTTAGGCATGGGGACTGAGGTTGGCTAGGGTTAGGGTAAAAATATCAGGGTAAGCCAATCAGAGGCAGAATAAGGCCGAGTAGAGCGGGTCAAGCCTTCGCCATCCTAGAAAAATATGGAATTACCGCCTTGCAGTTGTATGGCTCGGCAAATCAGTCCAAGTCTGTCTAGACTCCCATGTAACCATGACAGTAAACAATGCTTCAACACTGATGATTCACACATTTTCTGCCCAGCAGAACAGATGATCCATACAATCAGCACAGTTTCAAGGTGAACACCCACCAGATTAGTGTCATTAGTTCAGTATCTAATCAAATGTCCTCCCACTTGTTCTTTTTATAAGTTCTGACATTCAGTAATGTCCAGAAGTGTTTTTGTGGAATATCATGATGTCACATTGAAGTTGATCTTTGACCTTGTGGATATTAAATGTCGTTATGTCATCGCTCTTACACTGTTAGCTCACAAATTATTGAGTTATGGCCAAAAACATGTTTGGTGAGGTCACAGTCATCTTGACCTTTGACCAGCAAATTCTTTTCTGTTCATCCTTGAGTCCAAGCGGACTTTTAAACCAAATCTGAAGACATTCCCTCAAGGCACTCTTGAGGCTTGTTCACGAGAATGGAAAGCACAGATGGATGGACAACCCAAAAACATAATGCCTCTGGCCACTGCTATCCCCAGTATGGAGGCATTAAAATTGTGTTCAGGAATGGGAACTGTTAATGTTAAAAGAAACATGTGTTGACTATATGGAAGAAACAGGAAGAAATATTGTTCACCCCTTCTTTCATTGCCCTATATCAATGTCACCTGACTTCCTCTTTCGCCCCCATCATAATTACTATGACTGCTAGAGGGCTTTGCCACGTGAATGTAAACATATGTCATTTTTGAGGACTTGCTGAAATAAAATGACCTGAATGTTGTTCCTTTTGGGAGGACATTCTCATCTGGTGATGCAGAGGGGGTGCAAGCACAGAGGACTTCATTTTCTACAGAACTAACCAGAGGCCACACACTGACTCTTGGATATTGACACGGAATTACAAAGACCCATCGTTAGTTTGAAGCATTATATATTTAAATCTGCAGTTCAACTCGTTTCTTAGCTCAGCAGGGACTTAAGTTCCCTGCATCTGACATACATCATCATTTAGAGAATTCATGCGCACACGTTGTCTCAAAAAAAAAAAAAAAAGTGACACCGGGGAAAAAGAAGCATCTTGTTGGAACTCAAATACAATAGTGTGAGTGGGAATGGCATTTGCAGTGATCCATTAAACCACATGTACTTCCCTTGATAAAACTCATTATGAATGTGTGTGGGAGCGAATGTGTGCAATGTTGCGGTGCGTGTGTGTGTGTATGCGTATGAGTGTTTGTGAGTAGACAGCTTTGTGGGATAGAGGGGCCTATCATTAAAAAATCATTTGTGCTTGTTAGCAGTTTGACAGGCAAAGTATAGGCAGCAGGACTCTGCATTATGCTGGTTGACTTTCCCTCACCCCACCGTGTAATTCTGTATAGGATATAAAACAGGCAGAACGTGTGGGCTTCAATGCCTGCAATTATGTTGCTTTTTCCAGAGCCAATAGCTTACACAGCAAGCCACCCTTGGACATGCCATTTTGAGCTTTTGAGCGAGCGGCAGTACCGAACAATTTCTGATTTGCCCTGAAGTGCTGAACTAGTGAACTGATTTGCTCCTGGGTCGAGGATGTATCAAAATCAGGAAGCAAATGCAACTGTGCACGGCAGGTTCGCCAGCAATCCCCTGGAATGGCTGAAATTACTGTTAATAACAGTAAAAGCCTTATTTTCTTTGACACAGCTAAGAACATGCTAAAATTTGGGGCTAATAGCAGCCAAAATGTGTCATTTCTTAATGTTTTTCCATTTTCATTTGCATCCAATTCAAAATTCATCTGCGCTGCACTTTAGTATCCCTGAAAAAATGAATTTCTCTTTTGTGTTTTCTTTTCTGTGAATTACGAAGCAATAAAATATACATATATATTCCTTCCTAATAACAGAGAGTCTAAGTGAAGAAATGTTTCCACAGACAGGAGGAAGAGAAAGACAGGAGTGTGTCAGGGAAATGACAAAGTAGAGACAATATAGTAGTTAGGACCTAACTTTCAGGGGTTGCATGTTTCTGCTCTCCTGGGATCAAATCCCAGCTGAAGTTGCTCTCCTGTGTCTCCCATAATCTGTCACGCTGTCTCTCCTCCGAGTTGCTCAGCACAAGACAAAATGCATTTTAAAAAAATCCTTGAGCTGCTCAGTGCGCTATTAAAAAATAAAGGACAGCAGAGGAGTGCTGGATTGTAAAACCGAAGACATGATGAGGAATAGTACCCTTTTTTAAAATTAGTTAGACACATTACTCTGTGTCGCCCTCACTATTTCAAAACCCTCTGCACAGCTGTCTTCACACACAGGCAAAACTGAGCAAAATCTCATTTCCAAAATGCCATAAATCTACCAAAATACTTTTAATTTGTACCTCTTTTTGATTTAATTATTTTGTTTTTTTATGTATTTGATTTAAATAGTTCTTTATTTGTTTTCTCCTTACTTCGGTGCTGCTGTGACATGTGAATTTCCCCTTGAGGAACAATAAAGTCTTATCTTATCTTGCTGAAATACAAAAACTAAATTACATACCACGTGTTCAGGACATCCACTGACGATGCCGATAAAGACGAATAATAGCAAGCTCGAAGCTCATCGGAGACCACAGTACAGATGGTCTTCCTCTCTGTCATCTCGTCTCCCACCACACACACACACACACACACACACACACACACACACACACAGACACACCACACACACGTCCTCCTCTCACTCTCAGGGCCACTATTCATCCTCTATCAGACACTTGTCTATCTCTGCCGATGTTCATGTAAATCACGTCCTTCAAAGTGTTCCCCTCTTTGTGTAGATAGTAATGAAATTAAAAAATAGAAAATGAGTTTGTAAACATATGCAAAAATGGGCTGCGGATACAGCTCGGAGACAATTGCTGCAGTTTTGACTGAGAAAATTCATGAATTCATGAATTTTTGAAAGACAGTGGTCACTGAATTCATTCGGTGTCAAAGCGATGAAAAATGATCCACAGTATAGTTCACACAGGCTGCTGCTGTGTGAAGACTTCCTCTTAAGTTGATGAGGGGGAAAAAACAGGGAGTGAAATAGAGAGAGTCAGAGGAGCTGATGACGAAAAAGGGGATCATAAGATGAGGTATGAAGGATGATGAAATCCTCAGTCATGGTAAACAGTTTCTGCAGGGGGAGAGAGGCGGAGAGAGAGAGAGAGAAAGAGACAGAGCGCAGACAGACAGACAGACAGAGGAGTACAGCGTATACCTGAATGATAAGCCGACATCGTGGAAATCATGAAAGCACCAAAGCAGAGAGAGACGGAGAGCAACAAAGAGTCGCTTGGCTTTGGCTTGAATTCATGTTGTGTTAAGGTCAAGGTTCAAGGTCACTTTCTGCGAGAGTGAAACTGGAGGTTTTTGGGGATTGTCGTGCAGCTGTAATTATAACACACACACACACACACACACACACACACACACACACACACACACACAGACAAACAGTGCAGCAGTGGAGAATACTAATAAACATCTTCACAAATCAGGGTTGCCATGGTGATGAGGTGAAGTAGTGTGTAAAATAAAGCGGATATTGCACGGGTGCACACACGTCAGAAGTGAAGATGTTAATGAACCAAACCTACAAATGTTGATAATGAGATCACGTTTTTTTGGTGTGACTTTTCTTTTTCTTCTTACATACAAAATTATAATTTCACATCTATACAGTAGGATTTTTTTTCAATTGCACATGAAAATACCTGCCAGTATGCCGATGTTCGTAACGGAAAATTCTGCAGCTCACAATTTACATCCAGTGCTAATGTTTAGTGCAGGAGATAACGTGTGAGGCAGAAAAGACTGGTGTGGAGGCGTCATATCATTGGACTACAATTGATGATGAGTTTTTTATTTTCTTCTTATCACCCAACCATGCAGTTCCCCTCTGTGCTATGGAGCTTTTATTGTCTTTCAGACATTTTTTTTTTCTTTAACGGCTGCAACTTTACCATTTTGGTCCACTCTTACTGCTCTCATCAACCAAATTTCATGACACAGCAGGCAGCTGTTTTCAGTGAAAAGCTGTAATAAACCTGCTGTACACTCGCCGACCAGCGCCGAACACCACAAAGACAAAATTAGGGACTGGCTGATGAATATAGTGGAGCACTTAGCAGCCACATATTTCACTCAGGAGCTAGTAGAGACCTAAACATAGCTAAAGGTGGCGAGAACATGACTCCAAATGAATGCTCATGTAGATCCGTGTCTGCTGGATAAATTGTTTGCTAACACATTCATCTCAACAACTTAATAAGGTGATAATATGTCAGTGTTGCTTTTTACAGCTTGTCTCGCTGCTTGGAAGTGCTTTACCTTCCTAAGCTTAACCATAGTTATTTGATACAACTGGATATTTCTCTAAACTTAAAGGAGCTGTACGTGACATTCAGATCATATCTATAATTTAGAGTCTGGAGTGAGGTTGTCTGCACATGGCTCTCAACAGCTTGCAGCAAACGGTAATAACTATAAACAGCGTTAACAACGACAATAGTGCAATTAGAGGTAACATTGTTAACCGCGGGGGGACGTAAGGGTGGGAGTTACACTTCTGCGACAAAGCCACTCTTCCCCTGAGGGTCGGGACAGTGTTAGCAGCAGTCACCGCTGTATGAGCATAGTGCAGAATGGCCGTGCTTAGCTAGCCAGTGGGACACATGCACACACACAGACTCATATGCACTAACATGCACACAAAACCAAGCCTGCTCCCACAACAAAAAACAGAGAAGCTCAGATAACAACACACAGAAAGGGACATACCAAGTAGTGGCTTGCAGCTACATTAATGCTCTTTAAATCCTATGCGATGACTTCAGCACCAATGTATTTGTCATGTGCAGACGCTGGCGAGAAAAAAGTATTTTAAATATTTTGGAATTTGCTGTTTAAAAAAGGGTTTTCATTGAGCATACTTTTGCAGAATCCTCAGTGTTTTTGATGATACCAATGCCTGTAATTCCCATGGTCAAAAATTGATTGAGCCCCTCAGCTATTTAGAAAACAACAACAACATGATAAGCGTAGTAATAATAACGATAAGAAGATTATTTTGTGTTTATTTTGTGAAAACCAGATCTGCTCTTGAATCAACCTGTAACTCCTTTTACGGAGTGTTAAAGGGTTTTAGAGTATTACTGTAGAAGTCTTTCTTTTCTCTTTGGCTAAACATCTTATCTCAGTCATCACTCTCATGACCATCAGATAAACTGCCTCATCCCTCAAAAAAGGAGATTATTCTTTGAGTCTTATTTGGCCGGATTAAAAACAAGTAGTTTGTGGCGGATGATGCTGTCAAGATTAAAATGTTTTATCTTGACATCTGGAAACTAAACATGTGCATTTTGCTTTAATAAGTAAACAAAGCGTTAGCACACATACCATCACTTCAAACACTGGCACATTCGTTCATCTCAATGGGCATGTCAGGAATCAAGGTGAGCTATGTTTGAAATGAAAAAAAAAAAGTCATGTTGCACAGGGAAACAACGAAGGAACTGTGTGATCAAATTTGAATGTGGATGTTAATTTATTTAGTGTTTCAGTAAACGGTGCTGTTATGTCTTTTTAAGTTTTGTTGTCTCCCAAAGTGCTCCTCGCTGTTCACAGTGAGTGAGTGGCAGCAGCAGAGATATGTTACAACATTACCTTCCCTGTGTGACTGACATGGCTTGACAGGATGACAGGGCACACTGACAGTCAGCCTCGTAGGGCTCGGTGTTGATTATCAAAAATCCATTCCACACACGTGTAAACACACACACAAATCCCCTTGCATGTGGCATGTCATTAACGCCACCATTAGCAGCGCAGTAACAACCTAACAGATATGCCCAAAGAGGAGAGTCATGGTCAAACACTTCCCACACCTCCCAGATGACATCCGTTCTTTTGGCTCCCGCCTGAGCCACAGGGGCCCTTGCACCTCCTAATGAGGAGCCCAAAATAGGTGTGACAAATGTCATCCATCCCTGGGCTAGTTCTACTCCTGCCCAGAGGACAGCAGTCTGGGTTGGACAGGACATGACAGGACATGACACAACACCATGCACTCTGGAGGAGGTCTTGTCACTGAGAGGTGTAGCACTAAGCAGTGAAACACCTCTCATCCATGAATAGGAGGCCGAAGTTGACCGGTCTGGGAAGACATGTCTCACCGTTGCTTGTAACGCTGGAATATTCCACTTAAACCAACTATGGGATCCATTTTGAAATCAGAGGCTTCTCAGGAATGCTGGAAACTTAAGATGGCATATACTAAACAAGACACACTTCAAAAGGGGAATCTTTGATGATCCGTAATTAGTGTGGAGATTGTGACAGGAGGATGAGAGAGCAGTTAATGTTCACTGCTGAGAGGTAGAGACCCCAACTTATGATAGATGCAAACACTGTACTAGTGCCAATGGGCTAGAATAACCATGCCGTAGACCCTATATAATGAGGTAAGATCAATATGGATTGCGAAACGCTGCACTATGTATGAATCTTTTGAAATATTTATCCATATATACTAATGTATTTCACAAATGAATATGTATATGTTTTAGTAAGTAATGAGTTAATATTGAATGTTCTGAATATATATTCCTATTATGCTCGTTAACACCAAGGGAAATGGGACATCAGAGGTTTGTTCTGGGATTCACAAAGAGTTCTCTTTTTCTGTATGTATGTTAAGAGGTTATCAAAGCATGATGTCAAAGGCATGCACGCACACATTGTTTCTCTTTTTGTACGTTTTCCTATGTGCTCCTTTTTCATGTTGATCTCTCTCGTTGCTTGTTTTTTAGCCGATTAAAAGCCTGCTTTGGGACAAGAAAATATTCAGCTGTGTTGACTCCTATAGTTGTATCACAAAGGATGCTGTTACAAGTGATGTTCCACGCTGCTGCACCCATGGATCTGACCTGGGGACAACAATATACCTGGGCCTAAAGCAACACATAGATTGCAACAATTTTCACTGGCGTATCTTGATTTTTTTTAACTGACAAAACAACAGTTTACACAGATTTTTTTTTTTAAAAGCTATGCTGTGCTACATAACACATGTTCAAAAAGGGGCTTGAAAGCATGGACACGGATAATACTCGCTAAGTGGCAGGCAGGTTGCACAGGACACACCAAGATTCTGGTCAACACTCTACCCACCAGTCTAACTCAGTGTGCAAGGTATATGAAACGGCAGGTTACCACGGCAACCGCAATTTTGCTTCATGCTACTTTATCTTCACTAGGAAAGTGGGTTTAGAAATTCTAAGTTTTTAAAGAAATCAGGACTTGGGGTATGGGGGCATATAATTTAAGGAGCAGTGTAAAGGATTTGGCGGTGTCTAGCTGTGAGGTTGCAGATGCAACCCAAAAAAAACCCTGAACACCCCCTGGCTCACTCCTTGCTTATGGCTAAATAAGGTGGCCTTCAGGTAACCTAAAAACGCGAAAGAACCGGTATTTGGCTCAATCTGAACTAACAAAAACACAAGGATTCTTAGTATAAGATTATTATACACTAATGACAACAAAAGTTATAGATATAATACTCCATTTCTGCCAATAAATCCATCCTTACACCAGGCCAGCACTGAGACATTCAGGAAGAGCTTCTACCTTCAGGCCACAAGGATCCAAAAGGATAATTTCATTGAAATTGTTTTCATATGATTTCATGTGACAACTGAACAGAAAAGAATAGAGTTGAATTGAATTGATTTGAAAATCATGAACCTTTAAGGTTGAGCCCTTACCACAGTGGCCTAGGTTCAAGTCCAGCCCGGGCCATTTGTTGCATGTCATCTCCCTCATTTCCCCTTCTCTTTCTGTCTCTCTATCCCTATCAAATAAAGCATTAATGCCAAAAATATTTGTAAAAAAGCAGGATTTTTTTTAATCTTTATGTGAGTAAGTACTAAGTAAGCATAATTGTAACCTCAGCACACATAAATTTTAGAGGATTTCCACAAGGGGTCTGTCCATAATGACTGTTGACTGAGGTGAAACAAATGTCTCATTTCCACTACAATAAGTGTGTGCACAGTTTTTTTTTAAAGACAGGAAAAACCTGCTAAAGATAGGCTATAGAGTCCTTTCCCATTGCTGGAAGACTAGATTTGTGGACACGGCTCTGCAGCAGATAAGCATACCCCACTGTACTCTTTTTACTAGTGTGTCACATTCAGTATCACAGACATGCCTGAAGACAGGTTAGTAAACAGCAGAAAGCAGCATGGAGGCCAGTAGAAATGGTACAGTGGCTACTTTTTCAAAAGTATATATCTTATTTATTCAGTCTCTCTTTCAAACTCGGTTCAGACTATTTTGGAACAATGTCTGAGTGCTACTAGGGCGTTCACCTGGGTGTTGCCTTTTTACCACTGTCGATTGGAGCGGGAGCCGGAAAATATCTGTGACTACTACAGAGTCAGTTGACCCTGGGTATGAATGCTTATTTAACCTTTCTGATTACATACAAAAGCCAGATTTTAGCAGGTGTTGGTACATTTTTTGTGCAGTGAGAAAGAGGCTTAAGATTAAAATGTACCTGACGAGCTATCTAATCAGTCCCTCCAGAAAATCGCGATCTTGTGATCGCAATAATTAACGCAAATTCAACGAAAGTCCGCAATATTTGTGGAGGCTCGCAATTTTTCAAATGTCCCACAATTTTTATCGCAATTTCTGACAAAATTGGCTGCTAATTCAAGTTTTTCTTGCCGCAAAATCCTCCAGGGACTGTCTGATTCTTCTTTGCTGGCACAGTGAAGAAGAAGAGCAAAGTGGTGCTTTGCAGTCTGTAGAAATGTTGAATTGAAACACTGGCTTCACCCCGGGCAAACATTCTATCATTACGGGCAGACAATAGACATAACCTGCTACTGGTTAACAGAAAGAAATCATGTTTTGCTAAAACATGTTTGTGGTTAAATCATGGAATACGATACTCAGAGTGCTGAGGTCACAACCAGGGCTAGGTGTAGGCATGATACATTATATCAAAGTCACTCACTGTGGTTTTCTTTGTTATTTCTCTACAATGTTATCTTACATCGTCTATTTTCACTTACATATTTATGGAATTCTTCTCATGTTTACCATTTTGCCCTGAATCTATAGCAGCGTTCGCTATGTGTCTTCATCTGCATGGTAATCCTATAGTGATTGAGGTTTATTTACACATGCAGCAACATCAGTTGGAAAGCAAATCATTTGCATTGGTATCGTTTCCTGTCACTAAAGCAAGGACATAACCAGCATAAAAACATACACGTGTGTAAGAAATGTGTCATACATCCGCTCACACAAACACGTACGCACACGTTTAAATTATGTGGCTGGGGAACGTGTTTAATTACAGCCTAGGAAGCAAGTGACTTGGCTGAGAAAGAGAGGAAAAAAAAAAAAGCACTTGATAACACTGACATTTACAATCTGCCTCATTTATCAAAAGCTGCCAAGCAGAGTCAAAGAGGGTCATTACATAGTAAACATAGATTAACTCAACTCTCACAAAACCCACACAATATTGTCTGATAAATTATTTTTATTCTAAGGAAATTGTAGATGTCAGCACGCGTTTCCCTGGACTCTGTCAATTAATTGTCTTGTTTGTTACCCAATATTTGTGTGCGTCTGTGTGTGTGTGTGGGACACGCGTATGTGCAAATGAGAGCCAGCATCGGTGCTAAATAGCTGGCACCTTCAGCATGCATTTCCCCGGCCTCTTCCTATTATTTGTCTCATTTGTTACCCAGTGTTTGCATGTGTGTGTGCATGCACCTGTGCCAGCGTCAGTGCTAATAGCTAGCACTTTCCCTTTCATAGGACAGACAGGATTTGACAAACTAAGCTGAGGTGTTCTCTGGTTTGTGTGAATAATGTTATGGAGTGAATCCCAGGGGCTCATAAGGTTCTGACAGACCTGTACTTAGTGCCACTCATTCTATTTAATCCCAAAACAACTATTAATCACTCTCGCTTGTTCACAAGCACATACTGTTTTTACAGACTCATCCGTGAAGCAGGCAAAAGAGCTAATGCAAGTCTATAAACTGGGCCCTTTTGACATGTACACTAGCCTGAGTGTGTGTGTCTATGAGTGCCAAATGCTGGACCAGATGTTACTGAGAGTTAAAGACCTTCTTGCATGTGCAGGGGCCGCACATACAAACCCACAAGAGCAGTTTCCTGTCTATAAAAGAATACGGGCATGGGGTGAGTGGGAGTGCGTTGAGGATTGGAGGAGCAGAGTGGAGTCGGCCCCAGGACATTCTTCAGCGACTCCTCTGCTCTGTTGCTGCAGCTACGGGATGCTTTTGAGTGTCAGCAGCTGGCAGAGGCGCAGAATGCCAGGGAGAAGACAAAGATAAAGAGGGATCGAAGGAAGAGGAGAGGGATTGCATTTAATCTCACCATTTATTTTTAATAGCATGCAGCTGCTTTGTTCTCTCTTTGATCATCAGCAGTCCAGGTAGACTGTAACCCAATGGACTGAATGGACACACAAGCACATGTGCATGCATACACACACACACACGGATGCCTACACACACACATTCTGTAATTTATTTTATCTTATTTATGTGGAGTTTTGCTCCTCTTTGCTCCTAATAATGTCCAAACCCCTGTGCACTAGCAGATCTTGTCACTGTCCATGGAGAGCTGCAAACAGTCGTGCTACTCCTGTGACACATGGTGTCACCAGCCGTTGCAAGCAATGAGCTTCATTGGGAGGCCTCACACGTGGTAGGTACACAATATCCCCCTAATTCAACCACTCACCACTGTGCAGGAGCCCTGACTAAGCAGAGGAAGTGGCTAGTGAAGCGACAAGGACAAACACCCTCACTGGCTTCCCACTGGAGAACACAGACAGTTGTGCTCATTGGAAGCCGTCCAGAGGGTCCACAAACAGGAATCAAACCCCGGATCTCTGCAGTTGTGGGAGAGAACTTTACTCCTGTACTACCTGTGTACCAGCACATATTTGACCTAAAGGAATTAAGTCTGCAAATTTGCAGACTGCAAACACACTTATTGCTAAGAAGTGATTTGAAGTGGTCAAGGATTTGATAAATCACACTTATATCCTTGTCATGCAGGTTCCTCTCATCCAGCCATTCTGCAAACATGTCGCATAGCAAGCTGCTCTCTCTGGAGGGTTCGGGTCAGTCCCTGAATCTTGCTGGAGAGGCCACTGCTGCTGTTCCTGCAGATACTTAGAAGTCTGCTCTTCTTAAAGAATGTAGAGGAAAGAGGAAGCAAAGGCTGCCTCTCTACCATACAGCCTCCTCCCGACCATTCCATAGTGCATTTTCCTTGCCATTCGGTCTTGAATAGAGGCAGTGAAGGCAGTCATGCCAGGATGCAAGTGGCAGAGTTTGGCAGAGTTTTTGGACAAAGCAATCATTGGCTGCTGTCGTCATTTGTCACATCAAAGTCGATGGGAAAAAAGGGAATGCAGAATGAGGTTCACATTACCATCACACTGTATGCATGCCACTGGCTTTCATGAGTTTGAATGAGCTCATTCTGATTGTACTAGCACATACAGTGCATGCACATTTCAGTGCATCTGTGAAGATAAGAGGTCAAGCCTATACAGCCCGGATAGAAGGCAAAGCCCTGTGTAGAAGCAAACACAAAGGCGCACACAGTGGGCTCATTCTCAGGGCCACAGAGAGGAACTCAACATAACAAATGTGTGATGTGATCACTAACGTGACAATACAGGAACAGCAAAGGTGGGGGAAAAAAGAATAGGACATAGAAAGCAGGTATGAAAGGTGTGACAGAAGAGTAAAAGAGAACATAAAAGAAAGTAGGGAGAAAAGACAGATCCTTAAAGATAGAGTGAGAGACAGAATGAGTAGGGACAGTAGATGATGTTGAGTGTTGTCCAGGCAGTAAGGCAGGCAGGTGGGTGGTGGATTCTCTGTGTGGTATCCATCCCTGGGGGGAAAGCAGCAGAGGAGAATGTAGAGGGGCTCATTTAGATCCTTCTAAAAGCAAAGGCCAAAGCTTCTAGAGACTGCAGTGGCTGTGAAAATGCCTGCTGTCTAGAGGTGGACCTGCAGGGACGACACACCCCTGGGATGTGCTGAATAGGAGCTGCAGAGAAGGACTAGGAGAAAGGCAAGGAGATGCACAGTATGGGTTGAGAGATCAGAGTGAAAGACTAGACAAACAAAGAGAGACTGATAAAGACAGGTGCAGTGTTCTCAGAGTGGCATATTAGAGTACGCCAATGTGTATTTGAGTCACAGGGTTATCTGTTTAGCAGTGATACATATTCAGCCCAAATGAACCTGCTGCAAAAAAAAAGACATGAATCTGAGACTTTCAGATGTAAAATGAAGCAAAACATGCAGGCAAATCTTCCTCTGATATTTCTGTTTGTATGTGAACAAGGCTTGTGCCATTATTTGGGATCACTGATGTTTTTCAAATATGTTGCTTTGTGGTGTTAAATAGTGAACACTTGTAATGAGCTTTCCAGGCTGCTGCATGTTATGGTGAGGAAAGAATGTGTTATTTGGCTGTGCTTATCCAAGCAGACTAGGTAATAAGTGTGTAATGGGGAAACAGTGCAGTTGAGATCCAATGAAAGTGGGGGGTCTGTTGGAATACACAAGCAAGCCCGCTTTATCAAAATCTGCAAGGAGCCGTTTGGGACAGCTAGTGTTCAAACACTGAGAATAAACTGAAAAGATAAAGGATTTGCTCGAAATGTGCGTGTTATGTTCAGAAATGTGAAATAAAGCCTGCAGTTGGATCATTTCAAATAAGGGTTTTATATTTTACAGTGTATCATTAGACCAAATTGCGATTAAATTTCACTTGATTCAGTCAGCTTAAAATTATATTAATATTAGCCAATTACATGTTGCGAGGTAGGGGTCAGTTTGCTTTGTTTTCCCTGACCAATCAGTAGTAAGCTATGTGTTCATTTTGCCGACTTCATTTTCAGTTGGCGCAGAAGCTCCAGTAGTGGTTGCTAGGGCCAGTTTGCTTAAAGTCTCTTTGTGAGTATGCTTTTATGTTCATGTTCCCTAAAATCTCTGACCTCGACTATATTGTCTTGTATCTGTCTTTTAGTAAGAGCGGGGGATATCTGCGCACTTCCCCAAGAAACTGAGATTCAAATGTATGCTGGGCAAACAAGATTAGGTATGCCACTAACACAAAAGCCACCTACTGTCTAATATCCACCTTATTTTCAAACACGGAAGTAAATAGTGATCAACTTCCGTTTTTTTGTGCGTGACTTCCGGTCAGCCACTTTCCCTCATGCTTTCCCTTACCGGAACAGTGCAAGCTAAATTTTTTTCAATTTTCAGTTGTTTATGTTAGTCAATCAGTTAGTTAGTTAGTTAGTTAGTTAGTCTGTGTATTTTGTATAGATAACTGTGCCCACGTTTCCGTTATAACGGAAATTATTCCCTCTAAACGCGAATAAATCGCACGTCAATCATAAACTATGAACCAAAAAAGCACAATCTATTCTGAGTAAGACAAAATGCTTGATCCCCGTCTCCAGTGTACCAGCAGAGAACATGCAGAACCGAATCAGCGAAAAAACACACTGGGCTAAGCCTCGCTACCTGAGCAGCTGAAGCTGCGGCTCGCACCCTCGACACACAGACGGTGCTTCTGCATGCCAGCCAAATGTGTGCGCAACTGTTAGAAATAAATATGTGAGGTGTACGCTGCTTTTCTATCTTTTTTTTCCTTTTCTTTCTTTCTTTCTTTCTTTCTCTCTGTCTTTCTGTCTTTCTTTCTGTCAGCGACATACACTCCTAACACAGAACAGGTTGTTTTTATTGACTGAGCTGATCATTAAGCCATAGTGCTGCGCGGATCGGCTCTGATAGCACCTGAATCAGCATGTACGCATCAACCATCCAGCCGTTACAACATGACTGAGCTAGCAAAGCAGTTTTGTGTTGCTATGTGTGGTATTTATTCAGTTTTGGGAAATCACAATGTCTAGAAAGCATCAGTGGCTGCAGCTGACAGGGACAGCTAACGTTAACACTAGCAGCAAAGCTAACATCAGGATCGCCATCCGTTAAAAGCCTCCCGTTGTCGGATACAACATGAAACTACTCCAATTAGCTCAATCATGTTGTAACTAAGACATCCGCTGGAGAAAATATTTTTTTCACGGGCCACTTTGTGAGTTTAGTGAGTTATTACAGACACGGCTAATGGCTAACAGCTAACGGTTAGCCCAGCTAATCTACGACAACCATGTTATTAATTACACACAGAGAAAATATTAATGTTTGTTCAGTCATTGTGTTTATAGACTTTACAAACATCAGATTAGTCTAAACGGTAATACAGTGACGTGAAAAATGTGATATATACATATATATAGCTAAACTGAGCAAGGTAAACAACAAGGCGATTCCCATTTACACAGTGGTAAGAGTGCTGGACCGGAAGTGTCGCACAAAAAAACGGAAGCTGGCTGCGTTCTGTTTTGCCTCCGTGTTTCCGTGAAAAATAAGGTGGATTGGAAAAACATATTGACAGGGGAACAGACTTCGACACGCCACTAGTTAAGAATGCTGACACAGAGCAGACTTGTCAGAGGGCAGAGTTATCATTAGTGGGCAGTTTTTGGAAAAACCAAACCCTGGAACTTACTTTGAATATCTACATGTACTAGTTAGCCTACAGGCTAACAAGCTAACAAACAACATACATAACAGAAGCTCACTACACTTAACATTGTGATACGTCTGCTAGTTGCCAGTTCTGGTGCACAACAGATTCCTCATCTGAGTCTGGGTCTGACTGAGGCTTTAACATGTATGGCTGAATCTCTCCGATATTTCTTTTAATGCTAACACTAACAATATTGATGTGCACTGCTCTTTTATAAACCAAACATGAGCAGTGCTGGAGAAAACAGAAAGCAAAACTTATCACAAGTATATTTCTCAGAGAGGGAGAAAGAGTAGATGTGCTACCAGCCCCTTTTTATCCATTATGTGGGAAATTGTGTTAAACAAGTGATTAGTATTAGTAATGTGTCTGGAGGCGGATTTTAGGGTTTGTCACATTACATGTGACAATTGAAAGCTGTGTCAATGTCATCTAAATTTGCCACCATTTTTTATTTATTTCGACTGAATGTGGATGTATATGGGAAGATGATGCCCCCTTCCTTAACCACGCCTACTGAGCTCTGATTGGTCAATTGTTACTGTAAATGAGAGAAATCACGGTCAGTTGGGAACTAGCATCAATTTGAGATTATCGATGATTGATTGTTAAGGATTTTGATCGATCACAAATAATTTTGCTCGATAGTCGCCGAGCCACCGTGCCTTCGAGACCCCCCGCCGGACCTACGCCAGGCAAAAAATCAGAAACAGATGGAGGCTCTCATCGCTCTCCAAAGCCTCGGCGGCTTCACTTGAGGCCTCTGAAAACACTACGCCATTGAAAGACGGAGGTTTCGCTGAAAACTGAAGCCTGTAACTCTGGCTGGCAATGGTTGTAAACACCCAGGGGTGAACTGCGCATGCGCGCCATTCTTCCCCTGTGGCCTGGGGTGGGGGGTGGGGGTTGAAGCTCAAAACTGGGGCAGCTGCGCTCTCTTGCGCCAACAGTCTGCAATGCACCCTTTTGTTTTCTCTCTTTTGAAATACTCGCTTATCAATTAACTGATAACTGATTGTTAATTTTTTTGATGATCGAATAATGAATTTTGATCGTTTGCCTATCCCTAGTGGGCACACCACCAGAATTATTTGAATCTCTGAAAAGATCTGAGTTATGGATGGTGATTCAGAGGTGCTGGACATATTTAACTCAGTTGACCAACTTGAGAACTTTAACCCTCAACTGTACATAAATCTGAAGTAAAATTTTGTAGTGCTAGGTCTGTCTCTTGTCTCATTAAGAAAATAAAGCACAGAAGACATAAAAGGATTTAACTCTATTTTCCTGAAACTGGACATGCGAAGGCAAACCATGGATACAATTTGGCCCTCAAAGTCAAAACTGTTGGAATGGGTGGAAAAGGTTGGATGTAGGAGGACTACATTATCAGCATGTAGACTTGAGGCAGACCTAAATAAGGGGTCATTAACATCAGCTCTGCCTCACTTCCTTTTAAAGCTAAAGACCATTTCCTAATGGACTGAAAGGTAAGACCACAGAATATATTTCTGGCCCGGGAGGCAAAGACTAGCAAAACACAAATATGCCGCATCCCAAAAAGACTCCAAACACACTCCAAATGTGGTTCCAAAGGGAGATGATGTTCCTTTTTAAGTTGAATTTACGCTTCAGGAAACACTGAAATTCCACTGAAGCTTTTCGTGCATAATGATGTGCAGTAAGTAAGTTATTTTAGAAGGCAATGATATCTTTGGGAGTACAACTACAGTACGCTCCAGCAGAACTACTGTGCATATTCAGAAATATAGTGAGAAAAACAATAATTTCTTTAAGACATGTTTGAAAAAGGGAAATATAATGTTCCTATAGACTTTTTGGATTACTGAAGGAAAGTGTTCATGTTAGAGTGTTGTCCAAGACTCACATCCTAAAATTGTTGAATTGGCTCAGGACACATTGTGAGGACATCTGGTATACTCCTAATAATTTGCGCTGCATAACTCAATGTAAATCATCTTTTGGAATTACCAAACCAGCCCAAAAACACTGACTTGCAAAACTGTGCATTGCGCCTGTATTTGTGCCTAAGATGTGTTTGCATGTGCGAGATAATGATGCCTTGGCAACAAAAACAGTGAAAATCATAAAGATAAATGTCACTGGCATATGAACTTTTCTGTAGGCGAGTCAGTAAGCTACTCAATATTAAACTCAGCAACAGTTGGTGTGAGTTTATGTGCCTGTGTGAGTACACATGCTCACTGGGTGCCCCAATCCCACCTGTGCATGACTCACTCCTTTTTGTCTCTCACATGAATCTAATGACAGTCGTGGGGGAGAGTCAATGCGCATTAACACATCACAGACCTGTAAATTGTTTGAGCTACACATAACCACTAAAGCAAAAATTACATTCTGAGAATAGCTCCAGATGACCTCAAAACTTCTCGACGAGAAGCAGAAACGCCACGATGGCTCACCCAACCAAAGAAACAACATCATTATAATTTAATCAAAGTTAATCATATTTTCTGGTGTGGCCCTATCCGCACATGAATTACTAATATCGCAGGTCAGTTCAGATATCAAACCTCCCCTTCAAACAATTTGTTGGATATTCAATAAAACAACAAGGACATTATCAGAA
The DNA here is from genome assembly GCF_011397635.1 of Epinephelus fuscoguttatus. Taxonomy (NCBI): domain Eukaryota; kingdom Metazoa; phylum Chordata; class Actinopteri; order Perciformes; family Serranidae; genus Epinephelus; species Epinephelus fuscoguttatus. Next base: position 31,932,783 of record NC_064760.1, on the reverse strand, counting down.
CTCGGTCTCCCCTATGTCCAATTTTTTGGAGTTACTGTTGAAGAAAAGAAAGTTTCTGTCTCCCCTCACCATCTTGCCTGTAAACTACAAGCTGTTCAAAAGAAGAACACATTGTTGCAATCCCTCACTCTCTCTCGAGTACTAGTTACAAAAATATCTGGGTGAAAGATGAAGAAAACTCTATTCATCTGCTGCTTCTCTCCCTCCGTCGTTCTCACTCTAACTCCTTTTCTTTCTCCCTCCTCCTCCTCCTCCTCCTCCCGCGGTGTCACAGTCCATATGGTGCTGCAACACTGTTGGTCTCCTGTGGCCACACTTCCCACGATGCATCTGTGGCTCTGGGCTTTTTGAGGGAGCTGATAGGCTGAGAGGACTGTGGTATCGACCAGCTATTGCCTGGTGTGAGGTCAGCTCGGTGCAGCAGTGGAGTGTGTCCGGACGGCACACACCACTGACTTCCAGTCTTTCGTGCGTCCCGCCAATCAATCCTCCGTCTTCTATGGTTACCTTTGACTTCGCAGTATGAAATACTCTCTTCTGTTGCATTTCTTCCTTCTTTTTTTGGGGGGGAAATGTATTCAACATTTTCTTCTGTCAGACTGATCAATTTCATTTACTTATTATCGATGCACAGTCAGTCATAAAACCTTAACAGAAGTCTTACCTTTCAAGCTATATTGATATATATAATACCATCAAGGACCCTCTGACATACACATGTGTTTATTTTTACTGTTATCCTTATCTCTTCTGCATTAATGTGTTGTATTGCCCTGGGCTCTCTTCCTCTCCTGTCTGTGTCCATGCAGAGAAAACAGAGCTTAGCACAGATCAATCCCATTGAGTCTGACTCCTTTCACTAGCCAGGGATCAATACTGCCTGTTTCATGTCCCTGTGCAATATACACACGTGCACACAAACACACATATGCACAGACGCACACACACATAGTTTAAAGACATGCCTATGAGAGCAGGCCCACCCCTTTAGAGATGACCTATCGGCCTATCGGCTAACTTGCTCACCAGGGGATACAGAAGTTCATTATGACAGGCTTCCCAGTGCTAAAGGTCTGTTTTGGTCCTGTGCTGCAAAGTGCAGCATTTACACCGCCGTGATTACATTAACAGCTTGCCACAGAGGCCTCGCAAGAAGCACAAAGTGGCTAAAAGTAGTGTACAGCTTGTATACCTTTACATGCGCAACAATGAGACTGTTGAATGTGATGTTTAAGTGCTCGTGTAAGAATCACTCCACAGGACTGGAAGGGCTCTAAAAGTCTTTAGCCACACTTGGCTCAACCATACGTGCTGGACAGGAAAATGACTCGCCTACTGGAGATAACAGAGACAATTGGTAAACTGGCAAAGGACACTGCTATATGCTTGGGTTTGTACTTTTGCTATTTAGCTGCATTTAGCATCCTTTATTATGTGCTGTATCTGGAGGGAGATTTAAAACCCTGGAGCCGTATGATGTCTCATAACTCCACTTTTGATGGAGCCTGCAAACGCATGTCTTCTATGCGTAATAATAACAACAACAATATGATGTTTTGAGCAAATAAACTTTTTGGTAAATGTGTTTATTAGCTGTCTTGCTCAGAGTGGGATGGAAAGACTGATACCACTCTCATATCAGTAAGGTAAGCTAATGATAGCTGCTAGCTTAGCACAAAAACAGGAAGCAAGGGGAAGCAGCTAGCCTGGCTCAGTCCCAAGATTACAAAACAATGCACATATGAGCACCTCTTTTGCTCTTTAATCAACGTATTATGTTGCGTTTGTTTAATACAGAATACAGAAAGTATAAAAACACAAATTCTGCACAAAGTACCCCCAAAAACCACAACTTTATTTTAAAACATTGGGTTTTCTTGTATTCTAACTATTCTTGGCAAGAACAAGAATAGCTTTTTAATGCTAAGCTAAGCTAACTTGTTGATGGCTGTACTGACATAGTTGGCATGCAGACACGAGAGTGGTATCAATATTCTAATCTTACTCTTAACAAGAAAGAAAGAAGAGAAATAAAGGTATTTCCCAAAATGTTATACATACTCCTTTAAAGTCATGAAACTGACTTGATTGTCCGTGTTGTGTCTCGAGTCCAGCACCGTATGGATCAAGCCCCAAAACTACAGTGAAATAAGGTATTTGAAGGGAACGCTTTGCTCCACAAACTCACCTTGCCTGGAGTACTCATCAGCCTCGTGGTGAACCAGGTCAGTCACACAGCCCCCATAGTGCAGCCTCTGCTCGTGGTCGAAGGCCTTGAGCGTCTCGCTGGAGCTGTAGGACTTCTGGGTAGGCACACGGCACTCATCGGCATCCAGGGAGGAGGTGTTGTACTGGGGGTCTTTGGGGCAGCGACCCCTGGTCAGGGAGCGGTGTCTACGGTCCTTCAGATCCATGCTGAGGTTGGGGAGGACAGGTAGGGATGCAGGGAGAAGAGATGGATGTGAAGGAACAGGAGAAGGAGGAGGAGGAGGAGGAAGAGGAGAAGGCGGTGGGGGGGAAGATGGAGGGGCCTCCTAGCGGGCCTCCGTAATGTCAATCTCCACTTCAGTCACCTGGAAAACAGAGACAGAGAGAGGGAGAGATGGAGAGAGTGGAAAAGAAAGCGAAAGGTTGGTATAAAATTAATGGATGCACTGCTGTGACTCACTCTTGCTTTGCACTCCCCGGAGAATCTACAGGGAAAGTTAGGTAAGAGGGAGCGCTGCGAATGGACATTTGAGCAACCAGGCAAATATACAACACATCGGAGTATTGATGCGGGATAAGTAAGGCTATTGTGGGGAGAAACAGAGCTGCCAGCGCCGGAGTCCACAGAGATAGTCAGCCATCGACCGGGGCTGATGTAAAATGGTCAGCCAGCATTTAAATCTATGACATAAAAAGAGAGAGTGACTCAAACATGGTCCAGTCATCTTAAACCGATGTCAGCGACACGAGGAGGGGAGACAATGATGGCAAAAAAAGCAGAGAATGGAGACACTGGAAAGATGGACAGATTGATGGGAAGAGAGGCGTAGATTATCTTGGCTGGAAAAAAGGTAAAGGGCGAGGAAGAAAGAAAAGCAGCCGGATGCAACAGGAAGGATAGAAGAAGAGGAGAAATGACTTGAGGGCATTGCTAGTCTCTCCCTCATTATCAGAGTGAGAATGAATCCCGCTCCCTTAGAGGCTGTAAGGGATAATCAAACACAGCCAGACGCAGATACACACACACACACACACACACACACACACATACACACAAAACATCACAAACACCCAGAAACAAAACACACTCAAATGCACATATACAGTATGGAGGTACATGTGCTGAGATAACAGTATTAGCCAGCACTGACTCAGCTTGTAACACTACTTGTAACACAACTAAACATGTGCATGAAGACATCACCCTTGCTGTGCTTGTGCCGCATCTGTCCATTGCTATAGCATCACAATGAGCCCACATTTAATCCTTTCAAATCTTATACTTGTGGATGCAGATTATACATGATTATGATGCTAATACAGCATGATACTAGTGCAGCGGCCTTGAGCAACGCATTACATTAGCAGCTAAAGATCAAAGTACAACAATACAACAACCAGCAGTAATTGACAGGAACGCTTCCAGCAGCTGCTTGTATGGGATATTTATGGTAATAAATAGGTCATCTATGTTTCTATTGCTTCGGGCCGAGGGAAGTCTGGTCCACCCACTGCATTACACCGTAGCATTGCATTTTCATCAAAATATCTCTCCTATCTGGACTATACGTATTGATACCAGAGCGGGCGTTTTTAAAGAATAGGCATCATTTGATTCAGAATATGTGATGTAACTAATTGCATGCTGGGACGGAGGAAGAATGAGACGGGAGAAAAAGAGAGCGAAGGAACCAAAATGTGAGTCAATCTATTCAACGAGGGCTCATTTTAAAATGCTTAGAAGGTAGTATTGAAAAGTGCCCTGCTATGTCCATTGATTAACAGTAGGTATTAAGTCTCATAAAGAGCTCATTATGCTCCGGCATCCATCACACAGGCTATTAGGAGTTCAACCTTAATGTGTTTGTACCTTGAATGGAGGGCGAGGAAATGGAGAGGGCTACTGGCTCGGGAAATTTGGGGACATTCTGACTGGCATTATGCAAATGATGGGTCTTTGTCAGTGTGCGCGACTGAGTGTCTGCACTGTACGTCTGCTGAGTGCATATGATAGAGGTTATGGTGATGATTATGTTAAGGAATAGTTCACAGTTTTGGGGAAATACTCTTATTCCTTTTCTTGTAAAAGTTAGATGAGAAGTTTGATACCACTCTTTATTAAACAGAGAGTGGAGGAGGCTATCACTTTATCTTAGCATAAAGACCCAAAGCACGGGGAAACAGCTAGGCTGCCAACCTGATCGGGTTATCTGTGGTCAGAAGCCTCATAGATATGGGTCAGCAGGGGCCTGCTACACCTACTGGTAGGTTCAGAATGCCATTATCAGCCCTTTTAATAGTCGTTACCTGTTTGTTAGGTTTCAGTTTTGCTTCACTTAGGTGTAGACACCAAAACAATGCGGTAAGGTTTAGAAAAAGATCATGGTTGTGTGTAAATATTGGTTTCACATGGGACTTGATCCTGAACTCGTAAGTGAAAGCCCTCTCTCACAGCTACCTACTTTCATGTACATGGAAGAAAGTCTCAGGACAGTCCTTTGCAGCAGAAATTTCCATTTCACAGCTTGATAATGGCCTTCTCAGCTCATCAGTAGGTTGAGAACCCATACCCATAATCGCCACTGACAATGGCCATTTAATGGCCTGATAACAGTCAAATCAACTGATTTGTGTTGCTCCTTTCAAAGATAAAGGAAAAAGAGTCTACTGAGACCTTACAAAAATCCCAAATTAATATATTACATCTTGTTTGATTAATCCCTGTGCAAACTAAAATATATATATATACATTTTTTTAAACATTGGTTTCCAGGGAAGGTAAGTGCTGTAACTTTTTCTTTACAAACAACACTTTATTCATATGCCTACTTAAGTGCAGTGTCTCCACCTGTAGCACTGACTGACCGACAGCGTCTATGTTACAACAAAAATCTGGCTATTAAGCTATCGAGATTTCAAATCACATTGACTTCTGCAATAACAAAAATGGCAACAAACAAACAAACAAACCAGACAACCTTGGAACACAGTCTTACTTAAGAGTATGCTGTGGGCCCCACCTCACTTAGTTAAGGATTATACATTTTCAAAGCAGTGAAATATAGTTGTTTATTTGATGTCTGTTTTTAGTGACCTTCAACAAACACAATTTCTCATAAGGAGAGCAGTGAAGGGACAAACCGAGTTCACAGCTGAACTGACAGCCTAAAAGTAAATGCTAACAATATAACTATTCTGACAGACAATTTGTAAAGGTCATGATTGTTTCTAATAACTAATAACTTCAAATGGCAACTGCTGTAGTAGACGGTCATTTACCTCAGAATGCAGATAGTAACCCCTTATTCAATGATAATCACCTTATAGCCAGCAGGCTAAATCTGGCCCACGATAGGGTGCCGAGTAGCCCGCAGGACATTTTCTAGTTCACAATGAAAGCAAATGAATTCACACTGGATTTTTTTTTGCACTTTGAATGTAAATAAGGTGCCAGAGTGCATAAAAAACATAAAAAATAGAGCTTGTTAAAAAAAAAAAGTACCAGGGGAGGATCTCCCAGACCCTCCAACAGAGTTCCAGGCTAATTATTTATAAATCAAATATTAATGTTTGTTTATTGACTGGCCCCTGGCCTCCTGTCATTTTGCAAAAGTGGCCCCCAGGCAAAGCAAATTGAGTATCCCTGCCCTAATCCTAGTAAACAGATATCTATATATGTATGCAGTATCTTTAGGCAACGGTACAAGATTTTGGCATCAGAAGCATTCTGGTTTCTGGTCAGTTTGTAGTGTGAGCATCGCGTTTGAGCAGCAAGTGAAAAGTCCATGTGGAGAGCAAAAGAAGTGGAACGCACTAGTAGAAATGCAATCTTGGACCCACTGTCTATCCTGTGACGACAATTAGTCTTTTTTATTAGCTTTTTCTGACTTTCTGACCTGTTTATGGAGATGATCTGAAATGAACAGCGAACGGCAAAGGAAGTCTTGGCCCCAATATCTGCTGGCTTCACCGGAAGCCCTGAAATATTGGTCGGTGTCCCGAGAGGTTTATCATAGTCAGACCAACAGAGGATGGATTCCAAGTTTGCTAAACCCCAGGAAAACTTTTCAGGAAGACAAAAAAGAAATGCTAAATGAGAGGTTGCGCTGTGGTACAGAAGCCAGTGGAACAACAACGAGCTTGAAGGTGATGTCAGGACTCTGGCTCTCTATTTGCTAAAAAATAGTTACAGTGCTTAACCCTGAAACCCTCTAGTCTTTATGCTAAGCTAGGCTAATTGCCTCCCGGCCCCAGCTCTGCATTTAATGCACAGACGGGAGAGTGGTATCGATCTTCTCATCTAACCCTAGTGAAAGGGAAAAAGCAAATTCCCAAAAAGCTATTGCTTTAAAGCAGTGCCGAGACAGACTATATGGGCGGGGTTACAGATTTAGGAATAAAAGTGTCAATATAATATCCCTCATGTGTAGTAAAATGATTCACAATAACCAGGCGTGTGTGTGGCACCACAGTAAAAGGGCTTGAAAAATAGTTTGTAGGTGAAGTTTTAGTTGAGTAGCAGGAGAAAGGACACAGAATGAGAGATAGATGGAGAAAGTGGAGAAAGCCGAGGGGGTCAATCACAAGATCTGGAACGCATATCAATCACATTCCACCCACGCGGGTATTTTCCTCAAGGTCGCCGAAGCACACACCGTCATACACACTCACAGCAAACTTTTTTTTGTTAATTACTCCAGTGACAGCAGTCTAACCCCCCCTGATTATCACACTGAGACAGATTATCTCATTTATCAGAAGTAAAATGGCTTAATGGAGTTCTGACTGGTCTCATACCATGAAATCACAAGATCAGGCACACAGATACATGCATATTCATATACAAACACTCAGACAGGCAAAACTTTGCAAACACCCTCATGAGCCTGCAAGTCGCTGTGCCCCTTTGACAGTCGACAAAGGGTGGTTAGACGAAGGAGAAAAGAGACATGTGTGTGACCGTGAAGTGACCATGAAATCCAGCCAGAATGAGAAATGTAATTGGAAGACGACAGGGAGGGTGGAGAATTCATTTTCGAAATTACAGAGGTGAAGTTTGGTACAGATAATGGCCTTTTCTCTGCAAATAAGAGCTCCGGAGGAAAAATATGGAAAATGACACAATGTAAATCCACTGTAACTAGAAATCACACCCAGTTAATAAGAAGCTAATGACATCAATGGATTAGTGAGCATCAAACAAGATGGATTCCCACTGAACCCGGTCAACCTCTGAAAGAATAGAGTCCAAATATCAAAGAAAAGAAGGCAGCAATATGACCTGTGCTAACATGTTTTTTTAAATACAGATGCAGCTATTTTAAGAAACTGTTTTTTTTTTTTTTAAACTCATCTAATGTGTTACCACGTGCTTCAAGAGTGTTTCTTACACATGGAAAATGAGCATCTTGTTTTCTTAACCTGTCAAAAACAAAACATATTTGACACACTCTGTCACAACAAGTTTTATACAGAAAATTGTACGCTGCTTTTTGCCTAAAAAATGCTTGTCAAATTCTATTTGAGGTGCCTAATTCAGTCCTCAATTTAACAAAAAAAAAACTTGAAAGTAGAAAACACATTGTCAAACCAACAGGCCCCTCTGTGAAAAAAAAGGGCCAGCAGTGGGTCAGCAATGTTTCAGCAGTAGGTGCATTAGTGCATTTATGGCTTGAAATTGCCTCAGGTATTGTGTGTTTTGTTGCATCATGCCTCAAATGTGCCCGAAGAAAGCACTGCAGAGACAGGCGGCTCTGGGAACATGCTGATCGCAATCGACCCGGCTCGGCTGCGCGTATTATTTCACTGCATTTGTAATGGTTACATGTACATTGGCTGGCTACCCAAAGACAATTAGCTGCAAAGATTCCATCCAGCCATCTCATTTATCAAACAAATAAGCACGGAGGCGGTGTGTGAGTGCTGGTATAGATGCAGTTTAGGGCCATCACACTGTGGGAGGCTTCCTGTCCAGATGACTCCTACTGCAGCTAACTAGGAGGAGGCTCAACAAGGGCATGTTTCCTCTGTATAAGCTACAAACTATCCTGACATTTATTGACATTTATTAACATACATAGTATATTCTTACACTCTGGACAAAACTATACATCAGAGCTTGCACAGTTTCTTGCTTATTTTTCCTCAGGAACTAACAATCATTACTCAATAATCTGCAGGTTATCTCCTCAAATAATCCTTTAATAAATAATAAAACATCATGAAACATTTAATTAAACATAGGTAGAGATTTCAGGGGGGAGCGGCGGGGGATAGGAGTATTTGTCACCCCATGATAGTAGCAGAAGGCTTTTATTTTGACACAATTAAAGACTTTACACCATAATTTGATGCAGAAAAGACACAATTTGGTGCAAATAAATCAGCATAATGCAAGACTTTAAGCGTCTGACGCTCAACATTTTCTGGTGGAGGACCTCCAAACCAAAATATGTATGTCCTGTTTCTTAAAACTGACATCTTCAAATGTCTTGTTTTGCCCGACTGACAGTCCAAACCCCAAAAACTTTCAGCTTTTGATCAAGTAAGACAAAGAAAAGCAGTGAATCTTCAAAATCGAGAAGCTGGAACTGTTTTAGCTGGGGAAAAAAAGAGAAAAAAACACAATACACAAAGGACTAATCAATAAAAAAATAGTTGCCAAGTATCTTTCTTTCATTCGACTAATTGATTGTTTTATCTATGTTCATAGCATGACTCACTGTATAAATCTAAACCCATATGTGCAACGTGTGACTCCATGTGAACTTGATGAATGTGAACACAACTACATTTAGCACATAGATATAGATACAGCCATTTCTATCTGATCTTATCTTATGGTTGGATTAGAAGAGCCTGTAAAGCAGTCATTATCTGGCTCATTTAATTCAATTGTAACCAAACCAAAAGCAACAATCAGCCAAAGAGACTGGTGGCTAAAAGCCTGATAAAACACAGCATGGAGCCTTTCCATCAGAAAATTCATCCACTCTTTCCAACACTCTGTCAACAGGAGACGAAGTTCTTCATTTGGTGTCTTTTTCTTTCTCCCCCCCCCCTCGCTCTCTCTCTCTATTTTCTTTTTTTTTTTTTTTAAATTTGAAAGGGAATTTGAATAGCAAAAGACGGCCTATTGAAAACACAAGGCCACGTTATCACAAAAGACAAAATTGTGGCTATAAAGCATTTTGCTCTCAATTTTCTGCTGTTTTTGTGCTGCTGCTCAAATTAAGTTGTTTACACAGTTTGTTCACAAAGACAAAGGGAGGACGACTCGGAGTGACTGAGAGAAACAAAAAGAGGAGACGGGGAGAGAGCCGAGTACAGAGAGGTTGCGTGAGAATAAAGAGGAAAAACAAATCGTCGTATGAAACTTGTGCTCAATTACACGCCGCACCCCCCCCCCCAGAAAAAAAAACCCCTGCTTGCATCTTGATTTCAGGAAGAGCGTCCTACTCGAGGTCCAAATATTATACGTACAGTTCATCAAAGCATCCAATTACATGTTTAGATTTCCCTTAAGAGCAGCTTATATTTGACATCATATCTTTGAGTGTAAATCCTTATTATCCTTACGATTAATTAGTTCTTTTCACCAGTAAAATCTTTTCTTGCTGTGCATACTGAATCTATGTAATTACTTTTAACACTGTATAGTCATTAATAGCTTTTTGGACAAATATTCCATTATGTACAATTTCACTGTATGGATAACACATTTCAGCTGTAAAGATGTGTGTGTAGAGAAAACTGTCAGGGGAGTGGCTCAGCATCCTGATTACTTCCTGTGTGGAGATCGAAGTGTGTATGTGTGTTGTACTCACACGTATTAGCATATATAAATATTCCTGTATGTATCCACATTTATAAACACACCATGACCTCTATCATTCTTTTTCTAACACACACACACACACACAAGCCTGCCTTGTATGAGCTTTGGACCGGGCCCTGACTGAGAGGCTCCTCACCACGCAGAGTCATTAATCATGTCTTCGATCTCGGGTGGCATTGAAAGTGCACGCACGCAAAGACACACAAAAAATTAAACACACACACACACACACACACACACACACACACACACACAAGGCAAAAGGGATGGCTGGGGCTGCTTGCATGGCTCAGGTTCAACTGGAAACTGCGGTCCGTTTTGGATCCAAGATGATCTGTGAGCCAACAGCTGAGGGGCGTGCAGGACAGGAAACATTTCATCACTCTCTCTCCCACACACCTCGCCTCATTACCTCAAACACCTCTTTTAGCCAAATAGGAAAAAATCACTTGCTTATTAAGTGTGATCGGTCATGGTATTCACTTGCTGTGTCACTATTTGTATTTGCATGAGTATCTGTTGCCATGTTTCTCTGTCATTGACATTGCCGTGATATTGATGCACTGAGGTCATTTTTGTACGCTCGGCTTTCATAATAACCCGCCGCCACAAGAATACACAAGTAAAGTTGCCCGCTGCTGTCCAATTCACATTATAATTTTCATGATGTCAGTGTGTGACTATTGTGCGTCTTCTGCATTTAAATGTCCCACGGCTTGGAACCCTGCGATGTCGTGCAGCAAGTGCTCGTATCTCTGATTTTGGAGCCCCTCATTAGCAAGCGAGCACACAATAAGTCAGTGGTAGACTTTACAAATTAGGCCACCTTTCATCCGCACCGCCACACAACAATAAGGTCACTTACAAAAATAAACAAGATATATTCTCTGTAATTGAACCTAGTTCTATCAGATTTCAAGCCTCTGCAAGTTGATTTCCATACCGTGCTGAAATAGGACAGAAACGACCAACATATTTAGCAGACAGTATTACTGAATGTGCTGGAACTGTTGAGCAGATGTGATTTTTTTTCTTAGTGGATTAATAGTTTTCCTCCTCTGAGTTAATACTGAATACTTGTTCTGTGCATTCTTTGCTGAGCATGAATGAGAACGAGGGGACGTCCCCTGTGATCAGCCAGCCTGAATGCAGTAATTATGAAGTATTGTTGAGGTCGTACAAGAGTGCCGGATAAAAGTTACATATCCCAAGGTCTGCATATGTGACTCAGAGTTGCGGTCCCTGCAGGGAATGAGATGAAAGTTGCCACACTGATCAGGAACTGTGAAGAGAGACCTCACCCACCTTCCCTTTCCCCCTCTACATTTCTTCTCCTCTCATCCCGTCATTTGTCAGGATGGAAATGAAGGGAGGAGTGTGTGTGTGTGTGTGTGTGTATGTGTGTGTGTGGGGGGGCAATCCACCCCTCTCTCTTCCTTGCTCTCGGTGCCTGTGTAATCTCCACACTGGGCTGCAGAGTGCCACAGAGCCTCTGTTTATTAGACTAATCCTTAAATCCACATTCTGCAGGCCTCGCAAACGCCTCGCAAAGCTCTAATCTGACTCAAAACAAAGGGATTAGAGACGACAAGGTCCCTCTCTCTGTCTCTCCATGTCTGCCAGAGTGGGCTCGGGGTGACGCACACATGTGCACAGAAACACACTAGCACTGTTGCATGCTCTTAGCCGTCACACCCATATTTGCTAAAGACCGACTGGGTGCATGCAGACCCATCGCATGCGCACACATGCTTCCTGTGAACGCGAGCTGGCTGTGACAAGACGAGGCAGTTAGAGCCAAGGTGCAAACAAACTGGGTAATTACACATAGCTCAAAAACTCATGGGAGAAATGACGGACAAGATGAGAATGAGCTGTGGGAATGAGACATGGCGACAGCGGGGAGGATATAACTAGAATAACTAAACAATTCTGGCTTATATTATAAACTCACACTGCTGTAAAAAAACAACAGAGGAATGGAGTTTTTTTACGCAGTAGCAAGGGATGCCAGGAGTCCACTTTTGGGGCTACAGGCCTGCTACAGTATAAACACAAAATAAAGCACAAACAAATCAATATTTGCCCAGTATTTATCTGCATTAAAGGGCATTCACATCCACTCCGTAACAACATGAGAATATGCTCCAAATTTACAGCTCAGTTGAGTCTCTCCACAACACCCTGGGCTCATTTTAGACAGATGCCACAGCTGTGAGGGGCATACTAGAAACTTCTTTTCACTCTCTCCCTCTGTGTTCTTCACACAATTTGAATCACAATTTCATTCTGCTTCTTCTCAATAAGGAAAATGAATAATGCAAGAAAAAAAAAAATCATCGCCAAGATTGCCTTCGCTCAGTTGTTAATGCTAATTTTACACTGCAATCTTTAAGTAACAGTGAGTCTGTTTAGCAAATGTAGCATGCAATAATGTTGACAAGTGGGCTCAGTTTATTTTCTGGCTCCTTTCACACACTTACTAGGTTTACTGGGTTGTCGCTTCACGAGAAAGCTTTGTGCTCTCTTTTTTGTCTGATACAAAAAATGTAGAACAAGTAAAAACAGTGCCAGTGTGGGCTTTTTAAAATTGATGGAAACATGTTGAATCATATTTGCCGGCACTTTTGCACGTTGTAGCCTGTGTGACATCTTTTTATAGCCTGATAGACACTTAAAAATGGCCACACAGATATTTATCTCATTCTAGTGCACGTTAGTATAAATCTTCTGCAGCAGGGATCGTTGCCACAGCTTCTGCTCCACAATCTGCCATTGTTTGATCATCAGCTGATAAGGATCCAACCAAACACCTGCCAGCAGAACTTCATTTAAGCAGGTTTCCCTGCCCTTATTGCTACGAGTATGCAGCATGCCCACGAGGCCAAACACATCCTCTGAAATCTCTTTGATTCACCCGTGAGTTATTTCGACGATTGAGGAGAAGCAGCGTACACCTATTTTATGATTGTAGTTGAGTTCAGGCAGTTTGGTGACCTCAACAAATTTGTAGCATAGCTCAAGTCAACTTCGATCATTTTTCTTTTAATGGAATACAAATGTCGAGTCGAGCTTCTCAGCAGCTTGTCAAGGTGAAATGCTACCAGATACCAGGGTTTGAAAGCTAGCATGATGACACACCTTTACTGGGGAAAATAGTGTACATGAAGGTGATATTTTATTCAAAAGGAGAAGTATTTTCTCTTCACTTTGTCTGCAACAATATAAGAAAGCTAGATGTTCACAATGCAGTGAATGGACTCATTGTATGTGAGAGGGGAGCGAGAAGAACACAACGATAGTGTGACAGCGTGGTATCATATTCTAAGGTTGCAGAGTACATCCATGCAGAGCTGCGCATCTGACAAGAGTGTTAGCGCAGGTGAAGGTCATGTGCGATATAGAAACGCATGGCAGTATACAGATGGATAATGTCAGGAGAGGGGTCACAGAGCCATACTACCTGTTCTTTTATTCAATGAGGGAATTCCTGCTCTTCCTCATGCTGGTGTGTGCGTGTGCTATGATGTGCGCGTGGGAGTGTGTGGGCTCTTTCACCTATGCCCTAGGAACTAGCTGCAGCACATAGAGTCAGGGCAAACTTTGCCGCGGTGAGTTATTAAAACAATCGAGTGCTGACAAGCCCTGCATTCTGTCGCCGAGGGAGAGGGCTAGGGCTTAATAACTCAGTGTCACGCCTTGACATTCTTACCATCTGTCTGGGTAAAATATTCAAATGTGCAATAAATGTCACTGGGGACAGACGGTGACACTGTCTAATTAACACTATGACAGAGGTGACACACTGAGGGCTTTGGCTGGCTTTTACTGTACAACATGCATCGCCTGTGTGTGCCTGTCTGTGCATGTGCACGCCATAACTCCATGCAGGGGTAAAATGCTGTGGGACACTGTAGCAGTTTTCACTACCATTCTGTCTCTTTAGAGGAAAGTCAGCTGTTGTTTAACTAAACAGAAAAGAGTAGCACTAACACACACATTAAAAAGTGTAAATGACAGCAGCTATAGGGCTGTGCAAGCCTGGAGCAGTGAATAAATGCCAGAGAAGAGTCATTTCCGCAGGCTGAAATGTCAAATAGGGGGAAAGCGGGGAGGAGACCAGATTGCCAGCCATGCACGGGCGTCTCACATCAACCCAGGTAGATACATGTAGATCAAAAACAAGCTGCAGTGAGTCATTCCGTTACTTTGCCAGAACTAGTGCAGGATGCTTTTATTCCTCCATGTGGAGCGACGACCTCCAGAGATGGAGAGTGTAAACTTGCACATGATGACATGTTAAGCTGATTGAAAGCTGAGTGGATTTTAAGTAAGCAGGCCTGAAACATATAAGCTGACTGAATAACTAAACGTGTCCTCTATTTGTGGCTTCTTCTTTTTTTTTGCAAAGATACAGAGTCCGACCTTAAAGATAGCATTTAACCATGAAGCCTGCATGGGATTTATATGCGAGCAAAGTATAAAAATAGCAGGCCCAAAGCACTTAAAAGTTTGTGTAGTAAAAGGATAAACCTAGGTATTTAAACACCATAGCAACATGTAGTAAAAAGGGATGTCTCTGGGATGAAGTGCTTCTGTGTCTGTGTGTATGTGCTTCGGATATGAAGAAAAAAATCCTGTTTAGCAGGAAGGCAAGAACATGCAAGTAACAAACATTAATGGCACAAGCAACAAGACATCAAAAAGAGACTAGACCCATGCTTTGAGCTAATGCTAATATCAGCAAGCTAACATGCTCACAATGCACTCATGTTGTCATGCTGATGTTTAAAAGCTAATACATGCAAGTTTATTGTCTTTGGCTTTTTTTTTTTTGTAAATCATACATTTTTATCAAATTGGACGAATTGAATTTTTAGTCTGGCGACCTGCTCAAGGTGTACCTGGCCTCTTGCCCTAATTGAAGCTGGGATAGGCTCCACCCCCCTCAGGGACCCTTAACAGGATAAGCAGTTATGCATAATGAATGAATGAATTGAGTTTTTGACCTGATGTTGGCGCCAGATGAAAAGTTGGGGGATGACCAAAGTTATTCCAGTGTATCGGAGTGGAGTTTGCATGTTCTCTCCGTGTCAGCATGGGCTTTCTTGGGTACTCCGGCTTCCTCCCACAGTCCAAAGACATGCAGGTTAACTGGTGACTCTAAACTGGCTGTAGGTGTGAATGCGATTGTAAATGGTTTTCTTTCTCAATGTGTTAGCCCCTTTATAGTTAGCCCTAACTATAAAGCTTATAGTTAGGGCTGGCTCAGGCTTGCCTTGGACCAGCCCCTAGTTAGGCTGACATAGGCCTCGTCTGCCGGGGGACCTCCTATAATACACCGAGCACCGTCTCTCCTTCTCTCTCTTTCCTTTGCTAACATTCATGCCCTGTTACTACATTTCACTATCTCGGCTCTAGCATTGCAAAGCATGCAAGTTTGATAAAGTGACTGATGCACTGCATTTCATTAGCAATCAACGATTGTGAACTTATTTATGTGTTAACTTTGATAATTTTGTATCACTGTCAATGATTTTGGTATATCATTGGCAAGCTCACATTTAGTATAGCATACCCTCGAACATGTGGGCTGGCTGCTGCTGTACAAGGCAGTCAGGGCACTACTTCATTTTTCAGCTAGAGAAGATGAGCTTAGTAGTGATAGAACATTTTTATACTGTAATCCTCTACAAAAGGGTACAGAGGCACTCTTCATAATATTTCATCCACCCTCCAATTTGTACATTACAACTTAATAAGCAAAAAAGCGTTATCACTGTATGTTTTAATATCTGAGATAACATAGAAAATACACCTGGGCATAAAACGTACACTTTTACCTGCCAGAATGTGTTTTTAACTTTGAGCACCTAACAAATACCTGGCTCTCCCACTCTCTGTGTTTCTCTCTCAGTCTGTGCTGCTCTCACTTCCCTCTCTCTGTATCCTGTGAGAGGCTGTTGTATGAAGCACCTTTAATGGGTTTGTGAGGGATATATCGGACTTTAGTAGGAGATTTGACACACCGTGTGCGCGTATGTGTGTGTGTGCGCTTTTTGGATTGTCATGTAGGGTCCTGTATTACGGCGCTTTCCCACTTGTGTTACTGTGTGCACTCACACTCCAAAGCCATTAGATTCTATATGAAATCCTGAAGCTGAGAACTTTGAAGCTGAGAGCGGCGCAATTGACAGGCTGGTATCCTGCAGAGCGCGTCTCTCTACTCTTGATCTCTGGTACAGTACCAATCTCGACTGCGGCTACAGTTGCACTTTCACATACACATTTTGACTCTGTTACTTTATCTGTTCTCTCCAGCCCACACGTGGGCGCCTCTGTCTTTGGATGCATGCATGGTACCCATATTTCAGAGCTACCACAAGATAAGTGCTTGCCTGCTTGGGTCTACATTGTCTGTGCCCGCTGTACTGTGAACGCTTCTAATGCCATCGACTCGTCGTCTTGGAGTGGTGTTTGTGCCTTCGGGGGCCAATAGAAGACAGCTATGGCCGCTCCAGCACCAATGACATAGCTGACTGGTCCCATTTAGCATGCTAGATTTAGCTTCATTAGAGAGGATGTGGCTGGGAAGGCACACAGAAGAAAAGAAATGAGGGGTAAGAGGGGGAGACGAGAGAACGACAGCTAGGCTTTTGCGGGGGCCACTTTGCTGTAGAGCTGGACAAAAAGCCAAAGCCATCTCATAAAAATACTTCATAAACCAGCCATATCCATAATGGCTGCCCAATAGAGAGAAATGGATTAATGCAGCAGTTGGAGTTACACACTGGGTTAGAATGTGACACACAGAGCTACCAGCAAGAGGCTTTACACAGGTTTCCATGCGCTATCTTTGGGGTAGAGTGAGTCATAAGGTTGCAAAATAACATGCGTGAAAATGCATTTCCTGAAAACCAATTATGAAGACTTTAAAAACTATTCATGCCAAAATAATTATCTCTAATTTCATATCCAGTCTTCCAAAAAGAAACAAAAAACAGTCACCAAAAATAAGGACACCAGCAATCTCCCCTGTGGGGTGAGATATATTTAGATGTATTACACAATCTCTCATGCAACAAGTGTTGCGGCGGGTGATCCTTTACAACTGTGTCTTAATTCGAGAAATGTCCCACTTTGGCATGACAGAAACAAATGAGCTATCACATCCAATTGGCAGATTTGTTTCACTTTGTGTTATGAAAAGTAAGTCGGTAAAATTGGAAATAAGAATAAATGACTTGTCAAGATGGATTCTGTTTGCAGTGATGAGACAGGGTTGTGGTTATTTGAGAGGTTGTCGAGGATAAGGCCTGTGGCTGGGTTAATGTCTGGCAATCTGAGGCAACCCCAAGGTCATACACCAGTAAAGGCACATGTTACCCTTTAACATTGTGCCTGATCTGTGTGCATGCATTTAAACACACACCCAACTGCACTCACAAAGACAAAGTCACACACACAGAGTGCTTGAGTGAAGCACGCAAACGCAACAAGCCTAGAGATGTGTGTGTGTGTGTGTGTGCCTCAGTGTGCGGTCTCATGGAGCACATATATCCTCCAGCAACTGAAGCACACCAGGCAGGTCATTGAAAGGCACCCTGCAACAAATGGTGTGAGGTCATCACACTTAGCCCTGGCCTCGCTCTGGGTCAATGTCACAATAACTGCCGGCGATAAAGGGGTTTCCATGGTAACCGGGAGATGTTTTCAGCAAATCAGAGAAGGAGAAAGGAGTCCTCTAGGTGTGCATGTCTCACAGCACCCAGACCCTCGGTGATTTATCCCTCACAGCTCCTGTACCACACTAAACCATTAGGACACAGTGATAAGAGATAAACATGGTGGAGAACAGAATTGTTGGGGGAGATAGGAGAAAACACAGCCCGCTCAGGGCCATGTGAAATCATGCCGGGAGGTGATTCTTTTTTTGTTTTGTCAGAACGGCTTGACTGCAGCGTCCAACATCATAATTTTGAGCTGTTAATAAAAGCTTCCTCTGCCAGTGAAACCACACTTGCATTCACCGATTTTGTGGCGGCCATTGTGATTGCAATAGACGTTAAAATATGCAAAGGCAGTGGGTAAAGTTGCCTTTTTTGTCCTACGCCTACACTGGCACTTTAGAGAGCCCTGTTTATGAAAAATGTTCTGTAGGCTGCCACTAAAGCAAGGCCAGAACGATGCTATAAAATATAACCCTGTAGGAGTGGATGAAATGTTTGAAATCAACAGTATCAGAGGACAGTTTTAAGATCCACCTGAGATCTGGGGACACTTTTAAGAACCACCATGAGTTCCTTGCTCTGATTAGCTGCAGAGATTGATTACAGCTCCGTAGGGGACTCGTGTAACCACAGAACCCTTGCAAAACAGTCCAATTCCTCTAAGAAACAGCAGCAGTAGTAGTAGTGGTAGTTGTTGTATCAGATGTGGCATGGAGTGGTCAAAATAATAGTGGTTGTATTTTGGTGGCAGCAGCCGCACCAGTCTTGTATAGTGCTATATTGATGAAGATTGGAGTGGAGTGCTCTCCCTCCTCCTCCACACACAGGCCTATATTGGATTTCACGCTGGCTGCCCATTCACCAGACACTGCAGTGCATTCCTAACCAAGGGCCTGGAGGCAATACGGCTGCTTTATTTGTTTATAATGTTTAGGCTTCCCGCAAATGGCTTGCGCTGCAGTCCCGATAACTATGCATAGTTACATTTAGGCAATCGACTGGGCTCGTTTCGACATGAGCGCCGCAGCTCAATTCATTTGGAATGGACTAAAAATCCAATAGAGTTGTCTAAGTGGGAGGAGGAAAACGGAGAGGAGGAGAGAACTATGGATGTAGGGAAATGGGGGAAGAAAGAGCAAAGGGCGTGTGTTGCTGATGTTGTAATTTAAAAAGGATAACCTGCGCTGATGTGTGTCTGAACAGAACGCCGTCCGCTGAAAGATACACAAAGAGCATGTTCAGTTTCTCCCATCTTCTCCCTCACTCAAATATGAATGGCAGATAAAATATAGATGCCTTCCCACTGCTCTTGGTCACTGAACAGCCCTCTTCAAGCGCCCCCCCCCCCCCCCCCCCCCCACCTCACCTCCCACCCACGTCTCTGAGTGTATCCATGCAGACCTCCGACACATCTCTGTGTATCCCTCTGGCTACAACAGCACCCATAAAATCCATAAAGAGCCAACTGCCAACTCTCACAACTTCAGTTCCATTAAGAGATATGACTACATCCGAGACAAATTCCCTGGGAACACTTGCCGGAGTGAAACTCTAATTTACTGAACTGATGACAGACGATGACACCCCGGTGACAACGCAGGAGAAATTAAGTTAGCGGTGTTGCAGTAGGTTGTCTCAGAGATGACACACAAATGACGGCGTCTGGTAAGTGAACTGGTGTGAGTCATGTCACTGCGTGTGTGTATGTGTGCCACTAGCCTGAATCATTGTTGCTGGTGTGTGTGTGTGTGTGTGTGTGTGTGTGTGTGTGTGTGAATCTCCTATCCTCTTCACTAGCCTACTCCTTGTCCTCTGCCAGCTGCTCAGCTTCTCACTCCATTTGCTCCAGACTTCATACACATCTGCCCACAAAATCCATCCATCTCCTCTCTCTCTCTCTCTCTCTCTCTCTCTCTCTCTCTCTCTCTCTCTCTCTCTCTCTCTCTCTCTCTCTCTCTCTCTGTCTCTCTCTCACACACACACACCATCCCTGCAGTCATAAAACTCCACATAAACCACTGGCCAAACCAAAGCAGCGCGTTCAGCGTGCTGCATCACGTAGCTCCTAAACACTTATCACTGGCTTGTGACATCAGCAAACTGAACAACAGTGGCCCGCGCTAACCAAGGTCGGCGGAAAAAAAACAACTACCTTTTCTCCCTAATTACTTTTACCTTTTCTCCAGCGAGCTCACTCCACATTCTCTCTGTGTGTGAAATGGAACGTCCTTGCAAACTTTAGGCGATGTCTCAGAAATTCCTTTTCTACGTGGTTGTAGCAAATAAAAAATCTGAAGCCTCCCAAAGGCTCCTGTGAAGTGAAGGATGAAAGCCAGTGAGCGGGAGAGTGGGTAGAAAGCTGGAGTGAGGGGTTTGATGCAGTCTCCTGAGTGAGGGGAAGGGGGAGAGAGAAAGAGAGAGAGGGAGAGAAAATGCAAGGGGAAAAAGTGTCCTCTGAAAAAAAATAATAGCTCATTGATGCAACCATTTCCCCTTAACCTCAAACGGCAAGCTTCTGAGCTAAAAGGGGCAGAAAGCAGGGAGTTTTTCTTGAAAAAGAAAAGGAGGAAAAAAGCATTCGTCCTCTGCCTTTTCTCCTCCTCCGCCCCTCCGTCTCCCCCTTTTCTTTAGGCTCTTTGAGCAGGGAGCGGGAGCATCTCTCAGAGAAATGACAGTTCTTATACAGGAATTTGGTTCTGTAATTAACCTGCTCATTTGCTAATTTGACTGTAATCAAGCCTCTCATCTTTCCCAGCGGGGTGCCAGAGCTCTTTGAGCAGACAAGGCAGGAGACAGTAGCAGTGAGCTCGGTGATGAGTTGCATCAAGAGCCTACTCTCCTTTACTTCACCTTCCTGAAAAGGAAAAAAAAAAAAACTGCGTGCTCACAGGAATGAGCAAACAAGTTCAGGTAAAATGCATAGCAGAGGAAGACACATATGGTGTAGTGTTAAAAAAAAAATTGGCCAGTGAAGGACGAGGCTTTCCTCGGGGCTGCTCATGTCTGCTGTGGCTCTGCTGTGTGTCTCAGCCCCCGCAGCCTCTGTTAGACGCACACACACACACATTGGAAGAAAAAAGGGAAACACATCGGCATAGGTATTCTCCATTCACTACCATTCAGACCCAACTATCCAGCTGACATTTACATCTGTCAAGACCAAACGTGTGTCCTTTTCTTCCCCCTGAATGATCAGAATCCAGTATATCTCTTTTGATTCCCCTCTTTATTATGCTCTTTTACGCTCGCTCTTTTGCTGAGTCTGTGTCTATCTCTTCTCTCGCTCCACATTCAAACACGGCGACAGACTCTCTACACAGAGCAGGGGACTCTATCGGTTGCCAATGGCAACAAAAGCGTGGGGGTAATGGCATCAGACCGGCTATTAGTTTTGATGTGAACTTCATAGTTAACAATTACGAGAGCACGAGAGAGGGACCGAGCCACCGGGGCAACATTTACATGCTGCCTGTTAATCCATTAATGGGACTGATTGAGCCGCGCTCCAAACGCAACACTTCAGCTGGAGTAACCTGATCAGCCTCAAGTCGAGCTCGGATCCTGATTGGGCGCTGGCCCGCCTGCTTAAGCCCACTGAAAATCTGTTCATTGGATGAACGCTAGTGTAATAGCTCCAAGTAATTGTTGATTGCATCAGACAGATCAGATGCATTAATTTCATGTAGAAAAAAGATTCTCAGCTATAAAGAGAATAACATACATCGGCACTGAACTTTCAAAGGCCTGATTGTATCGCTCTAATTAAAAATTTGGGGTGATATTTTAATGTATTATTGTGATTTACAGTGAAACGGTATACAATGTTCAATTAAGTGTGACATGCTGATTTGATTAAGAAAAGCAGTTTTATCCAATTAGGTGCTCATATGTTGGCTCTAAGAACCAACACGCATACACTACTTGTGAATTCATTTAAATATAATGCTTTGATCAAATTATATAATTCTTTGGTGGTTTGTTTAATTGGCACGAGTGTAGTCAGAAGGAGAGAGTTGGAGGGAGACAGGCAGACAAGGAAGAAGTTATTTAAGAACAGAGAGGGTCTGACTCAGAAACGGGCTGCCTAACGGTCGGTTTCAAGAGAGAAAATATCTCTTTGACGCATCGAGTGTGACTGAAGAAGTTCTCCTCATCCCAGCCTTTCCTCTGTCATTCTCTTTATGTCTAATAGTTTTTATATATAATTCATAAGCCAACTGCTTCCCCAACTCAATCTCAGTTGCCTCTTTCCTCCTTCCTATCATCTTCTTCTCCTTTTTTTCTTCTTTCTTCTTTTTTTTTTTCATTCCAGGGCTGATCCGTGGTTATTCCTGCTCTCCAGATGACACCACAGCAGGTGTTGTGATTGGAGGGATCAGCTTGTCTCAGTCAAATCAGACGCTTGGAGAGGTGTCCAGGAACGGCAATAATCCCTTAATGAGACTAGCACACTGACATACTTGTACCATGCACACACTTAAAAAAGGTGCCACACAGACACATACACACGTGAAGCACAACACGTGCCACCGACACAATTATCAGGGTTCGGTAGACGGGTGCCAGGCTACTGTAACAAAGAAACGGCGTTTACCAAAGGACACAAAAGAACCAGCCCTAAAAGGACACAAGGTAAGGATGCAGCCTGTGGACTAATGATTGGTGCATTCTGCCGAGTTGTGTGAGGCATCTGCATGCAGTTGCCATCTCGACACAAAATGGGAACGGCACAAAAGTAAAGTGGTCGGTTGGCATGACGACAGCGCCGAGCCAAAGTCTAAAGAGCTACTGGGCCCAATTATGAATGTTTGGTCAAATGTGCATGTAAGCACACACCCACATATGTGCACACACACACACACACACACACACACACACACACACACACACACAGACCTGACATGCACATAACATTCCCTGCAGATGCATGAAGTCATAAAGGTGAGCAAAAGATGTGTCTCTCCCAAAATAACCCCTCTTTTTAAAATCTCACAGGTACGCCCTAAACATCCCTCCCAGTCCCACAATGCATCTCACCTGACGACCACCATCTGGCGCTCCATACCGAAAATGACCCGTAGAAGCACCCTTACCTGGCATTGACCTCTGCTAAAAAGTTTTCCATCAGTGTATTTATGCATTTTTTTTCCTTCTCTAATAAATGCAAAAAGCTGTCTCAGTGAAATGAAGGTTGCTGCCTCCAACAAAAAAAGGATGGGAAAAAAAAAAGATAGAAACGAAAACTTGGGCTACTTTTAGTTCACTTAAATCTTCAGTAGTTTCCAGGAGAAGTTGCTTGTGGGGCCCCTGGCTTCACTGTTCTCTTTCTGCTTTCTTTACACTATACAGAGACATAACTCGCCTACTCTTCAAAAGGCTGAGCCGCATCAGGGCCGCATAAAAAATTCCCTGATGAAGCAAGAACCAAATGAGCTGCGTGTTGCGGTGGAGAAGAAGTCAATAAAAGTGGATGGATTTTCAACCAGGGAACAATTATGTGTTTTTGTAGTGGGATGATGTTTACCTCAGTATTCTGTACAGTTTGTATGAGTATCTTTTTGTATAGATACCAATATGGTTTTATCGACAAAGGTGTAGCTCTATAATCAGCAACAGCATGGTGTGGCAGCACATCGTGGTCCTGCATGCTTATGAGTGTGCAAACATGTAGGTGAGACAAATTCTTGAAGCGTTCACAGCCTCCGCCCAGCAGCCCTGCACCTCCAACCCCTCCAGGCGTGGCCAGAGGGGGAGAGAGGATGGAAGACAGAACACACACTCCTCTGGGATTATGACTATTTTTAGATAAGCGCCCCCTGGCTGTGCTGGAGTGCAGACATGTACCTGTGACTAATCCATAACACATGCATGCAAACAAGCACCGCACAGGCACAAACTCTGCATGAATGCATGCACAGGGGTTCGCCCATGCATGCTAATGACAAGCATAACACTCGACACATGTTTTTAGTATGGCACGTGTCACAGGAAAGTAATACTACAAGGAATAATAATCAAAAGAAGCGTGTTCAAATGTAGCACATAAGGTGAGATGTCACACGCACACACAGGCCTGTGACCCCCTCACCCCGAGACAAACCGCAGTTGCCACAGCAGCAGTGTCGCCACCTAACCCTTCCCCTCCGCTCTCACCTCTACAGATAGCGAGGTCCCATCTAAGTTTCAAACCCTGTAAAATATTCATCAGCACCAAAAAGGGAAAACTTTTAATACACATGAAACAAGACCCTGCTGCCTTTGTTGTTGCTCCCTATCTCTTGCTCCCTCTCTTTTCTCCCTTCCTCCCTCTCGCCTGGTCCCTCTCTGTGGTTCTCATGAATAATGAAGGCCTATAGAAATCCAGTGGCTCAGATTGTCCCTGCAGTCGGATACAGCTCTCCTGTATTGATCAAATAAGGCTCCTTAAATAATTAACCAAGCCTTTGTCATGCAAATGAGTGGCCGCAGCAGTGAGTGTGTGTCTCCGCGCTTGTGTGGCTCCGAGTTCAAAACATTAGAAGTTGCCGAAGGTTCATGTTGGGGCCTGCAAACAAGTTGCACCTCTAACAAACTCGTGCAAGTAAATCCATGTGTGGGAATGCATATTCAGCCGCACACACGGAGTCTCAAATCAGGCGCACAATCTCATCCGTCAGTTGCCGGGTGCATGTGCTCTATCCTAATAAACCCTGACTTCCCTCCTCTGTATCTCACCTTTTTTCATAAACCTCCCCTCTCCATACCTCACTTTTTTGGTAATGGAATGATAAACGGTGGCAGTGAGGAAGCCCGAGATAAAGCAACAAGGGCAGACGGAACAGAAAAAACACCATTTATACCAGCATCTGTGCCGAGCCTCCGGTTTACCGAGAGTTTACATACTGTGAGAGAAAGGAGATGAGATAACTTTCACTCATTGTGCCTCTCATTCATCCCCGCTCTTCAATAGTTCTGGCAACATACAGGCGCTTGGAAACAGAACCTGCCATACGACTTTGTCTCTTTCTTCCAAGGACAGGCTCTTTTGTAATGCAACAGTTCTTTGTGACAAACAGCTCATTTTCATTCAACCCCCATTTTTTTCCAGTCTTTGACTTCTGTGTGATATGAGTGGGTGTCTTTTCTCTAGTTACCTTTTTCATTTTTTTTTTTCCATTTTCTTTGGAAGAGATGCAAAGTTTCTCTCATCCCACGTGGCATTTGGCAGTATTTAATGGGACTGACCAGCATGCATTGTGATTGATCATTGCTTGTTTGGTGCCTTTGATTCTCACTGTGCGTATTCTGACTTGCGGCAAAAACAGAGAGATGAAAAGTTAGTCTAGTTTTAAAAGGCACAGAGTTTACTTTGACTCTTTGGTAAACATGCACTGTAGCATTTTTGAGGGCGACATACACAAAGTACTGACTTCTTGTGCAGCACTGGCTCAGATGCAGCTGGACAACAAACCATGCCTTTTAGTGGTGTTAAGCAGTTGTTTTCAACCTGGGAGTTGAGACCCCACAGGGAGACACAAGATGAATCCACGGTGTCTCAAGATGATCAGTGGGACAGGACAACAAATGGCATCACAGGCTCAGTTATACGCTGTGTGTAGTGCTAATTAGCAAACACATGCTCTTGTGAAGATGACAAACATCATATCTGCTAAACATAAGAATCTCATCATTGTTACTGTCAGCAGGTTAGTAGACTGTTGTTAGCATTTAACTCAAAGCATCTTCGGTCTCAAGCCCCGTTTCAACCAAAGACTTTCAGTATGGTACCTTTGGAACCAAATGTAACCCTTCAGACATGGTAGTACCTAGACCCTAGTGCTTCCACCGCTGACAATACTTTTTCATGTGGGCGGGGTTGTTGTCACTCACTGCTCCGTCCAGCACTGACTGTATGTCCTCCTTTATCAGTCTGTACCTCGTTTATCATCCACAGAACAAGGCTGCGCTCCAACATTTTCAAAACAAAATGAAACAGGCTGTAGTGAGAGTCTCCCTCGATGGGATATTTAAAAATAGCGGGGTTATGCATTTAGTCCTTCTAAGGCAAGCTCAGGGGTTTCGTGGTGCCGGAGCCCACCGGAACGATGCTACATGCAGTTCACATGATCTGGTCGAAATGAAACTGAAGATCCACTCATTACTAAAAGCGTACGTCATCCAAGAGAGACAATAAAAACTGAAGTAATGGTCAAAGTTGTCACAGTGGAATTTAAGGATGGATCCTGATGGATTCACGTTGTCAACTCATGCATTTAGTAACGTTACAAGTAAACGTTCCACCTTTAAAGTCGCTGGCAGTCTGCCCAGTGAATTAAGTTATTTTTCTTCTCCAACTCCAGCTGCTGCAAGAGGCAGCAAAACATCCTTTCATTTTATAGTTACAGTCTACTAATAAAACTCTCCATGGGGGGTCAGCCCTATGTTCCCACAGCCCTATGTTTCAAATAGGCATCCTCCTTCCTTAACGTTTCCTCCATGAGCCTATGACGCCTCCACAGGGCTGGAAAGTGACTCCAAGCATCCCAGGAGCACCCCTTCTCTATGCCAACCCAGCTTCCCAGAGGTATTAATGCACTGCAAACTATGGTGGCGTCCAGTTGCTGCGCTTCATTCGACTGATCTGACCGGAAGCTAGTCAATGCAAGGCCTCTGTGCTACTTAGTTTAGTTTGTTTATTTAAAAGGACAATGTGCACTTACTTTAAATGTTTGCAATAAACAAAGAGATGGTCGCACCAGATTTAGCTAAAAGCTACATTCCATCTGTAGTCCATTGCTACTGGATAATAGGTTGGGTGTAATTGGCTACCAAGTTGGGAGAAAGGGGGATAAAATCTGATACAAATTTATGAAAAAGGAAATGTGGGAACATAGGGCTGTGGGAACATAGAGCTGTGGGAACATAGGCACGCTCCCCTCCATGGTATAAACAGCGGTTACATGAGCCTCAAAACCAGCCACAACTCAGCCCTGAGCAGAGTGACCGTTCACTATTGACCAATCAACGGACTGCAGTGTTCACAGCTCCACCTTTTAGAAAAAGATCTTTGTGCTGTACCCGAACAGAGGAGTAACCAAAAATGAGGACAATACGGAACAGCTCCATTGGTACCATCCACAACTTTTCACAGTGGAAACAGAAAAAAAGCGTACACACCTGAACCATACTGTACTGCTTGGTGGAAAGGGGGCTTTAATTTTGACCCTGGAGGGCCGAATAAACGACGACACAAAAATGCAAAATATTCTCCTGCTGAAACCTCAAAGACATTGACCTGTGTTGGGAGCTTGCAGATAGACACTGCTAGTATCAAGCAAAATCATCGGGAACCACTAAGTCAGTGATTCGTTAGCTTCATGTTGCTAAACTGGATGTTAATGACTGAGCTGTTTTTGCAGATTGTTGGCCATGTTCATTTCTGATAAACAACACCGTTTGTCTTGTTTAAATCTTTGAAGTTCAAATTTGTTTTATTGGCATAGTTGGAGAGCAACATGATATCATTACTGAATCAGACAATATAATGACAACACTAAGCTCCTGTATTTGAAATAAGTAAGAAAAACAGTTCAAGTTTCTTAAGATTATTTGGTTCTATTAAAATGATAATAGATATGTTGAACCAGCTGCCAAGCTCTCTGTCTCATTACGTTTGATGTTTTGTAGTCCGACTTTGAGTAAGGACCCCTGGCTACTGATTATCAGTAACATTTCTTAGATGTATTTTATCATCATCATCCTACCTGCTGAGATTAGATGAAAATGAGATGCCCTTGTTTTGGCGCTCACTTGAATACCACCAGAGCTCCAGGGTCTTGAGTTTATTTCCCTATTTTTATGTGTATTATACTGTTATAAATTTGCCATTATGTGAGCTGCCATGAGCAATTTAGCCTTGTGCAGGTGGTTACTAAATTTTGTGAGCTTAAAAGTATCTCTTTTTCAGTTTTTAATTATTATTGTTTGCACCCTCCCCACTCCTCTTTCTTAAACCTAATATACTGTACGGCTGAATGACAACCTGTAGCCCAACTTTGACTGCTATCTCTTCAACTCATTTTTCATTTCCATGGCAACTGGCAGTATGTACTCTGTTCTCTTTTAATCCTTTCTTTTCCTCATTATGCTAATTAAGACCAACTCATAAGGATCACACCAATAAGTGCTCTTTTCTCTATTTTCTTCTCTCCAGCTCCTCTTCCCCTCTGTGCTTTCCTCTACTCATTTAATCACGATGGCTCAGAGTTAGGAGCATAAAAACACAGTTTTAACCCCGCTGCCATTGATGTACTGTTCACGTTGAATGGTGTTAAAAGCTGATTTCATAGCAAATTAAATGTTAATTTTACCCTGCATAGCTAAGAACCAATTTGCTTTTTTTTGTGCAAATATACATGCGTGACTGTGGCTGCGTTTGTGTGTGTGTATTGTACCTGTGTGTGTGTGTGCGTGTGTAAATGTGCTGTGTGTGCTTGTTTGAGTGCCTGCAAGCGTACGTGCCAACATGCCTGTGTCCTGAATGTTCATGTGTGTTTCAGGGGATATTAAGCAAACACAACTCCCCATGAACTCTTTGCAAGTCTCACAGGGCAACTTTGGGAGCAACAGAAGTGTTGCCTCAGCACTCGACTTTGATCAGTAGACGGCGTTGTTATTGCTGCATCCCCTCTTGTCATGTGTTGCTGGGGATGTTGCCAACTTATGTTGGTTCTTAATCTCCGTATACACCTCTACCTAGCTTTGGTCATTCAAATCTGTAATCACAAAGATACAAAAATCACTGAACATTTTGATGTGTTATCTGTCTCCAGGCCTTGCAAGCCTCCTGTGGTTGTTTCTCTCTCTCTCTCTCTCTCTCTCTCTCTCTCTCTCTTCCCCTCTCTCCAAAAAAGAGGGAGAAGGAGAGAACGGAGATTGCCACTGGGAAGGAGTGATGGCAGACAGGAAAAGAGACATCAGATCTTTCTGAAAGAAGCAAGGTATGCTTACTTCTTTCTTTATCTCTCTGCCAAAATGCCTGTGTTTCTCAGTTTTTCCCTTCCTGACTTTCCCAGCCCCAGATGGGCTGAATAGCTTGACAACATTGGCAAATTACATGAAATTGGAATAGAAAGGGGCAGTTGACATTTGCGTAGATTTTTGTCAATAAGCATTGTCACCCCTGGACGCCCCATGTTTAACAGCAGCAGACCTTGATTTAATTACTACCCTAGATCCACATCTATCCACTGTCACTCACACACCATAACACAAATGCCAAAGAGGCAGGGGAAGCCTGATTGGCGGGGAGTTGGGGGTGGGGTGTTGGAAATGCCAACTTCTTTGTCTTTTTTTTCACAATTACAGAATACCAGACCGGTCTGTGGAAAATTAATTTTTCATGAAAAGATGACATGATGACATGAGATTGCAAAAAATAACTCCATGTATAATTATGCAAAATTCGCCAAGAATCTAATAATTAAATGTGTCACTGAATTATCCTCGATTCCCAGGTTATTTCGCCCCTGCTGCTTTTTTATTAAAGTGATTTCTTTCATATAGTACAAATTAACACTGGGTACAAATAGGGTACTAATAATATCTTGTTTTTTCACATTAATTTTCTGTTTGCTAACACATGGCTCTTTGGTTATATTTCTCTAATTTCTATGTTTACCATTGAAGATCTCACTCAGTTTACTTACTGAATCAGCTCGGCTCTCCTCTCTGTTTGCAACTCACGCATGCCTACAGGGACCAAAAGCATTCATTCCCCACAGCTATTCTTAACATGCTCACTTGCTGGCTTTAGTACACAAACACACATACACACACATGCACACACAGGGAACTCGGGCCTTGGAGGCAGGCAAACTTTCCCCCAGCGCGGCGACATCTCCCCAGGACAGGAAAAGTAAATGAACAAGAGTGATTTGTGTGTAAGCGTGGAACTGAACACACAATGTGTTTTGCCGTAAAGCTTTTCTGTCAGCTCCGAAGGCTCTGAGAGCACACGGCCCATACAAATAGGCTGCCCCAGGGCCCCGCTTCCTCTAATACGGCACAACTATCAGCAACAGATGACAGACCGGGGAGAGTGGGGTGACACGGAGAAGGGAGCAAAAGCTAGATCACCCCTAACAGAGAGAAACAGAAGGCTGGCTGGGGGTAGAGAGAGTACGATTCTGAAGTACCGGCAGACAGACGTGCAGTGAAAAAGTTTGCAAATATGTTGGAATAAATGACACAAGTAGAAGAGAAGCAAAAAGGATTAGAAGAATCTGAGTGTTAAAGTAAAAGAAGCTGGATATGTACATATACACGCAAGGAATGGAGAGGCAGCGCTGCGTGTTTATCGTGAGAGGTCACATGTAATGAGTCTGCATTATAGGTTGATGAGAAGAGCAGTGTGGGTGTATTTAATAATGATACGTTATGAGATACAGAAAGCCTCAGACGGAGCGACTAACACAGAGCGAAAACACCGGCAGAAAGGGAGGAAAAAGAGATACAAACAAAATGATTGACAGAACGAGACGGAAAGAAAGATAAAGGAAGGAAGAGATGGAAAGAGAGAGAGACAGAGGGAGACTGAGGGAAGGGTGGGGGGGACAGTGCTGGAGACATTGCTATGACAACCTTTACAGAACTCAGCATGCTCCCAAATGTACAGCTGAAATGTCACTGACAGTAAGCAAGAGAATGTACCACACACACACACACACATACACACACACACACGCACAGACATATCTGCACCACACAGGCAATGCAGCTGACAAAGCCAAATCGTCTTTTAAGCACAGCGAGATGACTGAACGTGGTCAATCCTGTGGCACAATAACCTCCACATCCACAATGTGAGGACATTTCATCCTCTGTTTTGTCTAAAAAGCCTTTAATTTGTTCTTTTCTCTTCCAGCCTCCTCTATTTGAATCATTCTCTTTCAATATAGCTGCTGAGTAATGAGCTACACTGGGTCTTATTTAACACCAATACTGTGTAATTTCTAAGCAGGATTAGCATCAGACGTCTCTAAAACACTTGAAAAACGCTCGAAGGGATACTTTGCCGATTTTCAACTGGCTTTGAATCATCGAGAAATGCGTCATCCGGGAGATATTCGCTGGCTCTACCCAGCTGGCCACCAACGTCGATTAGTTTTGATGTTTGGTTGAATTTAGATTGTGACATCAGTCAGTGACAGGACAACCTTTTCTAATGCCAACGAAAAATTTGACGTAGGATACCGACAACAGCTGAAGTTGATATTTTGTTAATTTTTCAGTTGTTTTGCCAAGTAACCAAAGTTCAACGTCTTCCAAATGTCTCATGCTAACCTCATAATGGTAATGACCACACAGCGTGAAATTCTAACGTTGTTAGACATTTAAAATATCATCAACCCAAGTTTCATTCCAACCAACACTATCTGATGTAAGACTGTAAGACATTGTCTTTCTGAGGATACATTGACACCCATTGACGTACATTGACGTATGCCCAACCAGCACGGACACAAAAAGTATGGAAGCAGATCAAGCGAGAGACCCGCCCCCTCTCTCAAACTGAGACCAAACTCAGTCAAGGTAGGTAAAACTAGGTGGTGCTGATCAAATATAAACCAAGATTCTGCTACTGCATTGTATTTTATGGAACTGTTTGGCCGTAACACAAGTATTTGTGAACAGGAAGTGGGCGCCATATTGTAAAACTAAGCAGTGCTGATCAAATATGAACCATATTCTGTCACTGTGTTGCCTATTTCTCGCCTAAAACCTTTACGGAAACATATTTTAGCTTTCTGTTTTACTAAAATTTGAGATTGTTTGTTACCAGCTCGCTGCCAAATTGTTTCCTGTGTCAAAACGGCCGTGCTCGCAGTACGTTATCTACTAGCAAGAGTGTCAATTGGTCTGGTGCGATTCACCACATTCTGGTAGTGCAAATGCAAATGCCACAGAACGCAGCACCAATTTCAAAAGAATTTGTATCCTTTTGCTGCATAGACAGCCCCGTTTTATGAAAAGACCATCTTTCCAGCAGTGCAACACTTCTTTAATAAAATTAGCAGCCTAATCGAGTCTAATTTCACAGAAAATTAAAGAATATTCAAAAGCAAGCCTTGTATGACTCATGCATGGCTTGTACCAGCTGTGTGTGTGTGTGTGTGTGTGTGTGTGTGTGTGTGTTGCCTGTGACGAAGTTAAGAAGTGCCCCACCTGCTTGAGCACCTTTTAATGATTATTGATGAAGTTGTTCAGTTAAAGAGAAAAACAATTAAGATCCTGCCAGTGCAGAGTCCACAGTACTAATGAGCGGGAGCGTGCTCGGGCCTGCTCGCCGTACTGCTGACTAGTGTGTAAAACCTAATGGAAGCAACACTTGTTTTAATCGCACCTGAATCCTAAAGGCTCCGGGTGGCTGTCACTGTCAATGTCTTTACAGGGCTGCAGCTTATGGGGCTAAAGCAACAGCAGATGGGCGAGGGTTTCGGGAGTGGCAACACATGACGAGTCCTTGACTGTGCAGCTAGCTGGAGCCTGGGGTGGTGGCGTGTGCAGGCGGCTTTTCACATCTGCTGTTTACACATGGGCAACCTGACCCTTCCCCTCTCCCGCAGGCCCCTGAAGAACCCAATAAAATCATCAGTCTCTGCTCAAGATGACTGCCTTCACCTCCTGCAGCATTTCGGAGCTTCTCTTTTCCACACTGCTCTCTTCCCTGTCATCTCCTCTCTGCTCTCTTTTCTCCCTTAGTCTCCTGCTTAGTCTCCTATCCTTACCACATTTAATCCTTTCCTCATGATGTCTCCCTTGTTTATTCCAGCTGATTCTAAGAATCTAGCAGCAGCTTTTTTAATTTATAGCACAACCACTGGCTGACTGACCTTTTCCCACCTCCAGCTGTTTCCTCCTCCCTATGGCTACCCTCCTCCCATTCTCTCCCTTGCATTCTTTCTGTCCATCTACATCCAGAAAATAGGTCCACAGAGTGCCACTGTACTGCACCGTGTGTGAGTGTGTTTGCCAAAAAAAGTGTGAGTAATACAGCTAGAGGGACAAGCGAGAGAGAACAAATAACATCGTCCTCCAAAGAGCTGCGTCTGAGAAACATTAGCTCTTCCTCTGTGTATGTGTGGGTAAGTGTGTGTGTCACATAGACAACACCAGGCCTGACTGGAGGATTAACAGAGCCCATATGTGGGATTCACCATCCCCACACACACACAAAACACACACAACACACACAGCCACAACAGCAAAATCCTCAGCTGGATTTGTGTGCATCATTCTGTCTTTCTTACTGTCCGCTCATTCCCTCGTTCTGAACCCCAATCTCATCTAGGAGAGGATTTATGAGGGGGCGCACCTCATCCTTCCAACGCAACACAATCTCAATTGGACTGAGCACAGCCTTATTCCAAACCAGACATCCATTAAACCAAGGTATTACTGTAATACAACTATCGGACAACTCTATCTCTTTCTGTCTCCCTCTGTCTCTCTCATTCAGGCTGAACATCAGAGAGAGTGATGTTATTAATATAGATTCCGCAATAGTGTACAGACATTTCATTTCTATGTATATCAGATTAAAACGCCTTACAGCAAAGACCTTATATATTTAAATTGAAAAGCGGCAAGAGGATCTAGGTTAGTGCTTGGATGATGATTAGGTTTGGGTCTTGTTTAGCCTCTATGTTGAATTCTATCAACTAAATAAGTGTGTAATATAGTCCATAGATAGCTGCTCTTGGCTGATAGGCTCAGGAGACAGGGATTTTAGCAATCTAGTCTCCTCGTCTCCCCCTCCTCTTCCCCCCCAAGTGTCTATCTTCCTCCCCAAAGACTCTCCGATCCAATTACCAGCCTGGCACTGCTCGGCTCAGCACCGACTCTGCCAACCTGAGTGAACCATGTCTCTTCTACTCTGTCTCCTTTACATTCTCTTCATTCAGTTGCTCTACCTTTATCTTTGGTAGGCTCTTCGTTTACCCCGCTATGTGACGCCGTCACGCTCTGTCAGCCTGCAGCAGGCTCCTCTTTTTTTTTTTTTTTTTTCTGCATTGTAACGTTGTGTGCCTGTGTATGTGTGTTTGTCAGCTGTGCGCTGAGAGGGAGTTTCAGGCTGATTAAAGAGATGATTTATAGGAGCATGATGTTGGAGGAATTCCCTGATCGCTCCTCAAATCGCGTCTTCTCAAATGAGCTCTCTCCACTCAACCACAGTCGACCGCAGAGGAAACTCGCCCCCAAGACACATGCATACATACATACACACACACACACACACACACACACACACACTCACACACTCATAAAGTAGTCTTTACACATAACACCGTCACAGCCACGCAGCTGAGCTGAGAGGTAGATTTTGCCTACGAATCAATGCCCTTAAATTTCTGAGTCACTGAATGAAATGTCACTTCCACACAAAGCCCCTGACATGATTACCTTGGTATTTCTGTACCACCTCTAACATCTTTAGTTCTATCCACCGCCTTATTAAAAATCTGAAATGAAACTAATCTTCAGATAATATCTCTCACAAATCAGACGCCTAAGATCTACTGTTACAAGGACTTTTGTTCCATTTCCATTATGTTAAAGGCCCCGAAAACCTATTTCCTCAATCAGATTTTTTGCTATCAGTAATGCGGTCCCACATGAGCACAACATTTCTGCCAGTTGGAACGGTTTGGCTTTTTTTAATTAAGCATTTTCTGCATTTTTGTTTTTGTATTAGCTCTTCTCTTTGGTTTCAAGTGGGCTCAACTGGACAAACGTGGTGACACGTATTTCCATGCGTCAGTCAGAATGTAACAATATTGTCACCTGAATCTGATGACAGTTGCAGAAGCAGAATAGCTGAGGTTAGCTGTTGGACTATTAATGAATATAAAAATACCTAACAATGTGGTTTTTACCAGTCACGACAGCTGGGTTGAGGTTGTTTTTAGCTTGAATCTGAGTGTGTTATCATGGAAAAATGTGGTTCTGGAGACACAGACTATAGCCGGAACTACTACAGAAGTGGTTTTAAAGCCTTTGCCAGATGTTTATATGTCTGTCCGTGAACAGATTTTGTCACCATGAGAGCATCACAATCGTGCAGGATGCAGTCCCAAATTTTTCAGGTGTGTGGCTGAGATCAAAATACAGGCTGTGTTGGAAGATGGGTGTGGTCCAAGCAAGGGTGCCAGAAGTGGTGGCGCAGGAAGTACAGAAGGGCCCGAAAAGTCGCGGAACACTGTATCTTGGCTGGTGTGATCCCATCACAAGTTGATCTCTAGTTCTACACCAAATTAAACTTTGATTGTTGCTTATTATGTCATTCATATTTAATGTTGTAGAGAAATACCACAACTTTCCAGGCTCTTTAAGTTTCATTATACTGATGAGAACACAAACACTTTTTCCCCATGTGTAACTTTCTGTGAATGTGTCATAATTTTTGGGGAACAAATATTTGCTAATGCCTCCCACACTGGAGAATCACAAGACATTTAAACTGACTCACTCACTAGTACTAAAAGCACTATCTGTGATTCAAATGCAAGCAAAGGAATGGGCCCACCACCAACGTTCATAATACATCATTTAAGTTGGTGTTATTCCCCGATTAATTAACAGGTCTTTCAGTAGTAACACTTAAGGACAGTTTGTTGAATTTATTCTTTGTACTCTATTATGGAGTTATTAAAAACAGAGCAACCATGAATACATGTGTCTTTTAATAGGCATAGTATTAGACATGAACTTTGTTTGTACTCTGTTACATTGTGAACCACACATATTGCATTTACATTTCTAAAACCATGCATAGCAATGTCATGAGACAAAAGCAACAGCTTTAATTGGGGTAGCAGGGCAAGCTGAATTGAATACTGCAATACCGCTAAGCGGGGGAAGCGCAGCAGTAAACAGAATGAGTAACTGAAACAGACAGAATCACTAAAAAAGACTAAATTAAAAAAGGCATGAATGTTATCCTCAGCTACTCTCATCAACCTGTGATGTTCAGCATTCAACAAGCTATTTTGTGATTAAATGTGGAAATCTGTCTTTCTGTTGTATCCTCTCATATATCCTCAATCTCTTCTACACCAGTTAATGATTTCCTATATTTCCCAAGGAGCCTTTCGACATACTCCAGAAAATGTGCCTGTTGATTATATGCAACTGGATTATATGTGAAGCCAGAGAAAGCTAACGCCAATAGCAGTATTGATAACATTAGCCTTATATGAGCAAGAAAGCCAATTTTCAGTCAAGAGAAATAAATCTTTACAGCCTTTATTCCCATTGTACTGTAGCTGCAATGCAATGAGGACTCTCTATGAACTACTATACTGGCATGAAATTTTTATTCTGGAAAGAAAAATCCTTGGGTTCTAAGGGTGTGATATTGATATTTTAGATGTTTTTTCTGATTAAATATAAAGCTAATTGCACAAACACATCTATGTGAAGTCACAATGTCTTCATCTTTGTTATCTAAAAGGAATAGAAACCACACATGACAGAAAACAAATATATTAGTCTGTAAATACCCCATTTACCCATTTTGGAAAGTCACAAGAGATCAGGACTTATATCCCATCATACACTGGGGACAAAGGAAGACTGCCTGTTTTACTGTCAATTGCAGACCTTCTATAGACAGAACATTTCAGATCAAGTTCATGGGTATGTTTACATGCACACTAGTATTTCACTATTATTCCGAATTTTACAATATTCCTAATTCAACACAGGTCACGTAAATCCGCTCGGATATTCCAAATCAGGCCTTTTTTCGAATGTAGCTCTTTCTGATTAAGACGTGAGATACACCGATATTATTTGGGTTTTAATAGCATTCTTTGGACATGTATACAGTTCATTCAGTCAGGGTTTTTATTGCAGTTTCCAACACACAACCTCTTGTCTGTTTAAAGTCAGCTCTGTGTGTTGCTAGGGATATGTTGCACACAAACCAACTCGCCAACAGAGATGCATGCCTAAAACAGACCTCCCTTAAACATTAAGAAAGACTTGGATATCAGCAGGTTTTTGGATATTTGTAAGTATCATAAAGTCAACCTTTTCAAGAGGGTGGTTGAATGAATGGCAGAGGGAGGATGTGTTTGCACAGTCCAACAAGTATACGAGTATGCACGGCTGCATGTATATAAGAAAATTTTGTGAAATATTCATTTTCATTAGCCATTAGCCTGTAGCCATATTGTCAGAATAAGGGCAAAAACAGGAAAATTTCGTGCACGTCAAAGTAGTCAATGACTTTGGGGAAATCCACTTTACCAGTTGGAAAATCTTTGGAAAGCAGAAGAAAAATAGTGGACAGTACAGAAACCTACACAGAACCCCACCAATGTATGATGTAATCTCTGTTCTGTTTCCCCATCATCCAACGCCAAACATCTGTTCTATCAGTCTAATATCATTTAAGCAGCAGCCTGCTCTTTGCTGTAGTGCTAATTTTCGATCAATAGCCACTGTCTTGTTATGCTGTATAACCACTATAAGCAAATTATGTGTTTGATGGGAAATAAAGACGGGCTGTGTGAGTTTCTTAAATGTCCCCAGTCACTTCAGGTAATTTAGCTCTATTGGGAGAGTAGTTCGATTTCTGACACACTGGGAGTGTTTTTTTTCTGTTTTCTTTTCCAGCTTGTTCCTCCGGCCTGCAGAGAGCGAGAGAAAGGCCGTGAATAGTAATGAGTGTGTGCTGTAATGCAACTTCAGTTCAGTTGAGAGACTCATTAACAAACTCTGATGATTTATTTTTTTTCCCCTACATCGCTCTCAGCGCAGGGGTTTTGGCTGATGTTAAAAAATGTTATCCTCTCTCAAGGTTACGCTTTCTCTCATTTCCCCTGATTCCTGTGTTTCTTCTTGAAAGTAATTGTTTCACGCTATGGCTGTATTCAGGCTATGTGAGTTATTAGCTGAATCCTCCGGCAGGAGTGTGGGCTAAATGGAACGGTGTCAAGAGGCTGGCTGCCCTGCTCTGTGTGTATGTGTGTGTGTGTGTGTGTGTGTGTGTGTGGGAGGATGACTGGGAGTTAAGTAACAATAGCCAGTTGAACGCAGTGCGAATTTTAGTGTGTGTGCATCTGCACATGCGTCTTTCACAGATATTTTCAAATGCAGCGTCTTGGCGTCACAGTTCAACCGAAATGTCCAATTCCCACATACTGCTTAACTGTTTGGGTTGCGACACAAATCGCGGTGTATTTTTGGTCAGTTAAAGCGTGCTGTTTTGAGATAAGTGTGAATGTATATATGCATTTGTGTGTGGGATGGCGGGGGTATGATGTTAAAGGAGAGAGGTCTGCAGCTGGAATACCTGGAGGGTAGGAAAGGGAAAAAAGAGACAAACATATTTGCAGCTTTTCGCCTGAGACCCAGTAACAGAAGCACACTGGAGGAACAACATCAAGAACAAGATGTAAATATAACACATGAACAGTCAAGACACTACTGCTTGGCAACACACTAATAAATCAATCAAAACATGGTGATTAGGCTGTTTCACTCGCTTTGAATATTATCAGCCCATTAAATGGCTGTTATCAGTTGTCATTGGGAGGATAGATTTGAGGTAATATGGCTTTACTCTGCCTGCTGAATTTATGTTCACCATTCTGCAGTGACCTCTTGTGACTGAGTAATTATGACTAGAGCAAAGGAGGACGTCAGGTGATGTAGTATATAGAGCGAAAAGAGTATGCATAGTGAGAAAATTGGGGTGGATGACTAGGTCAAAAAAACAAAGGACTTTTGCACAGAAAACTGCTGTTTGTGTCACACGTGAAACCAAAAGTCAGTGTTGACTTATTTTAAGTTACACATGTAAGTTAACTATAATGTACTGAATTTACAAGACTTACGTGACATACTTTGGTTACATAACAAGCATACTTAATTTAACCTCAACCATGATCTTTCCTACACCCAAGTAATTTTGGTGTCTAAACCTAACCAAACTGCCACGGTTTTCAAAACATTAACAACATGTTTGAAGTGTGTGAGGATGTGTTGAATATTGCCTTCTGGTAGGTGCAGTTTGCCCGTCTGAAGCATTATAATAGTAGCGATAACAACTGATAACGGC
Organism: Epinephelus fuscoguttatus; assembly: GCF_011397635.1. Lineage (NCBI taxonomy): Eukaryota > Metazoa > Chordata > Actinopteri > Perciformes > Serranidae > Epinephelus > Epinephelus fuscoguttatus. The sequence continues at coordinate 31,893,899 of NC_064760.1, read as the reverse complement.
CTTTCAATGGGCTGATAATTTAATGAAAGGTGGCTGTTTCTAACCAATTATGAAGAGGACTTTTAGAAATGGATAGCCCCATACCCAAAACAGGTAAAGTGGGGTTGGTTGAGTAAGCTAAAAACACACAATATGCTGTTATTCTGGTATCAGAACTGAGAGAGTTAGACAGCTATTGTTGATAATTAGTCATTTTTTTTAAAGATATTTTTTGGGGCTTTTTTTTAATTAGTCATTTTTAATGCTGAGCATAGCTGACACTAGATAGCTCCCACATTAAACATTTCAACACAATACATCTAGATCTCCTAGATTTATCTATATTTATTTATTTAAAGTCTCAGTCAAACGGGAGCCAAAGTGTCTTCAGCTTCTGTTCTGTGATGAATTTCCCAGTAAAATGGAAAATTTAGTTGTGTACACTAACAAAAGGGATTTAAAGCACATCCTTTACAATCGATTGGACTGCTAACAAGTGGGTGGGCTTAGAGTTTAGTGCAATATGTATGGAGCTACAGTGGGCTGTTGGCTCCACCCACACCTCCCTCACCATCGGGAGAATGATGAGGGAGAGATGAATGAATTAGACCACCATCATCTTCCTATCTCCCTCCATATGGCTCTGTTAGCTATAAAAACCCACAAACTGTGAAGTGTGGTTCTTTATGACTGGGGTGGCCAGCTAGTCGGCTAAATTCTCTTTTGATTGGATGAACTTTTCTAAACGTCCCTGAGCGCTGGATGAGTCATCAAACATTTGAAAGTGTTTTACCTGGTTGTACAGAAAGAGAAAGGAGAGGGATTTTAATTAAAAATACTCTGATACTGATTTTTTGAGACATATGGCATATAACAAGAGATCATTTCATGGGGACTTCAAATAGATATTCCGTTTGCAGCTTACAAAGTTATTGGCCTTTTTTTTAGGGTCTGAATATTATATGAAGACATTTTAAAATTAAAAGAGCACTGCACTGACGTAGCATTGCACTTCTGCTGTTTGAGTACTGATGAACAGTTTAGAAGAAGTAAGTTAGAAGCAGAAAGAGAGATATTCTTTTCTATTTCATGCATTATGCTTTGTCATCCCCAACCGGTGCCTACATTACCCACAAGGCAACTCAATCACAAACAGTTTAGTTAGAGATTTGGGTGTTATGCTGGTAGCATGTAATGTAGCCTTGAGCTGCTAGCCTTAAGGTGTGTGTGTGTGTGTGTGTGTGTGTGTGTGTGTGTGTGTGTGTGTGTACATAGTGCAGTTTGTTGCCCATCCCTAAAACCAGGACAGCCCTGGGTTGCTGTCATCTTTAAAGCCCTTACTGTCCTCCTACGTGCTGGTGTTTCCCTTCAAGTCACAAAAAAGACACAAAGTCCCATTGATGCCCACTATGCTCCTCCTCTTCTCTCTCTGTGTCTGTCTGATTCACTCACACACACACACACACACACACACACACACACACAGACGAGCTGCCCCATTAAAAGCTGCAGAAAAAAAGCAGGCGGCCTTTGTCCCATTACTGTGGAGGGGAGCTGATGTTACTGAAGTTGGCAGCCAGGGATGACTGGGAGCCACCTTGGTCAGCTGACATTATCCTGCCCCTCAAATGTTACCCAGCCCTGCAGCACTGTCTGTCTATCTGTGTGTGTGTCTGTTGTACTATTTGTCCTTGTCCAAATGCAACTCCTGGATGGAGTAGCCATTTGTCGCAAGCTGGACAGGAGAGACAGATAGAGACAGAGAGAGAGAAGGTGGTAATCTGAGTGGATCTGAGCGCTGATCCTCTTCGGCTCTCGTAGTGTTTGTAGGAGGTCACATCAAGCTTGAGCTCTGGGATAAAAAAACAGAGCACATATGATATTTGGATGGGAGCTAAAGTCACCAGCAACTGATTGAAAAAGGATCAGCGTTATAGTAGTATAGAAAAATATGGAAAAATAACTTGAGTTTCCGCCTGTGCTCTTTATATCTCTGTTTTTGTGTTGATATGACCGAGGTGAGACTCACATGTGCCGCAGGGTTACAGACGCACACAGATTGAGTCACACAAAATCTTAAGAGGTGTAATGGGTCAACGACCATTAAAAGTTGATGACAGCTGTAATGCTGAAGGTCTGGATTGAGTCAAGACAGAGGAGACGAGCCTCCAACGGTAGTCTGGGTATGAGGCTGAAACCCAGGCAAACAGTCCAGATGGGTCAGCGGCACTGCGCCAAAGCCCTCCTTAGCCTGCTGGGCCAGGGAATCAGCCACACTTCACAGCTACGGCAGAGATCACACACAAACACACACATGCAGACAAATCTCTACCTGCACTCACTCACATTCAGAGCAGGTGTAGCCAATCGGATCAGTTTAAAAATTCCATCCACAATCTTGAAATGTTAGGTAATAAAAGCCAGCTCGCTAGTTTGTCTATGGTAACTGCCGTAAAACAGCTACCGCCTTGCTTTATAGATTGAATGTCATAAAAAGATCAATTTGTTTCTTTGGGAATAAGCAATAATACAGTGCATTTAATATTCCTTTTTACAGACTTGTTTATTTTCATGTAGACTGGAGCATTAGAGATGCCATTATAAGGCCTGGGTAAATTGGTCCACTGAGGCTTGATCTAGCCCATAACAAGCACCCGCGATTCTAAAACATTTATGCAACATCGCCCAACATTACAGCTTTCAGTATTTGTTATGGGGAATTATATGGTCCCTATAGATGATCAAGAACGCTGTAATTGCACAGCACAGTTACTCTTTTCCTTCTCTTGTCATGTGGAACTGCATGAGGAAAACCCATTTTGCACCCCTCCTGAAAACAGCCATTAACTTGTTTGGGCTTTTCATAGTTTATCACTAATTAATGCAGAATTAGCAGGCTGATTGTCCTGAAAACTTCCAAAATTGTTCTGAGTTGTCAGGGAGAGGCTTTTGAAAATAGCTCTCTCTCACTCGTCTCTAAACGTGTGATTATGCATATCAGCCGCAGCTCTGCTTTGCTGCACCGGAAGACGAGCCAGAGAAGAGGGGATAGGGAAAGAGGAATATGTGCACGTACGTTGTTAGCAATTACTTTTCCTGAGAATAATCGTCAGGCAACTGTGGGGCACACCGAGTAAATAAGAACATAAGTCGGGTTTAGGGCACATTGTTATCACAGCCGCGCCAGTGCTATGACTGTGAAATGGAGAGTACGGTTTCACTGCTCTCAAAAATCACTCTCGCCCACTGGGCTAGCGTTCCTCAAGTTCAGCTCACCCGGTGTGATATCCTCTTGCCAATGGTGAGCGCTGGGTCCTGAAATTCCATCCCACACTGGATTTCAGTCCTTACCATATATTTTATGTTGTTTCTTAGCTCCAGCTGGGTAACACCAGCACAACACATGCCTCTAAATAACTGCCAGGCTGAGCTTTTATAGTGCTGCTACTCCAAACAAGCCTCCGTTTGCGAGCGAAACGGAGACAGACAAAAAGGAAAGGAGGGAAAGACAAATTCCCAATCCTCTCTCTTTTTTGGGGGAGAAACATAAAATAACCAATCCATTATGCGAGCACCACCCCTGCTGTGTTCCCCTGATTCCCTCTAGCTATTAGCAGCTTAGGACACAAATAGATCACACAAGATATTAAAAAGCAGCGGGAATCTAACAGTTTAAAAGCCCCACCGTAATCCTCGCTGTGGAACAAAAACACGTCTTGAATGCAGTCAAATTATTTTTTTTTGCTGATTCCGTCTTCATTTTTACGGTTATTGTTTAGTATTCATATTTTATTGTGCGTGTTTTTATTAGAGATGGAATTTACAGATACAACTCAGGTCATAAGCCAGAGTTAAAGTCATCAGAAACAACTTCCACAAAAACATCGACAGCACCTTATTCTCTACGTTCATATGTTTTGTTTAATTTTATATTCCATTCCCATATATGGCTCAAATAGACTATTTTCAGCAGGCTGCTATTGCACCAAAAATATTGAAGCATCTGGCCATGGCAGTATAGAGGCAGATTCAATAATGAAAACTCAGGAGACAAATGTAATGTTGTTCATAACAATGAAAATGGACAGATAAGTATATTACTATAGCGGATTCCATAGCTTTACCCTCAAAACTTCACAGATTTGTTCATGACAGGAAATAAAACATTTTGTCAGACCTGATCAAGGAATCAAGTGGTGAGTGAGGTTGATGTTAACGGCTTTTGACATCATTAAACTGACAGCACCTGGGTGTGCTATAGAGATCATATCAGAATGTGTGCGCACTGTGAAAGGCAGTATCAAATTGGTACAAATTTGACATGTATTTAGGAATTGTTGTTCATCACAAGCAAACACAATTAGTGTGATTTTTGCAATACAAATATTAATGCCATCTGTCGTGCCACTTTCAATAATTTCAGCCACAGACAGACAACGTCTTTGAACTCTTTGATGGACTGCATGATCTCCTTTGTCCAGTGACTCCAGAGGATCCCACCATTCATGCTCAATCATTGGATTCCCCTGTCTGATTCAAACTCTCACTGGATTTAGCTCTTTTTTGGGTTATAAAATCCATGTTGAGGAAAATGAAATACTGGCACACATAATAAACACGAAGGCAGTTTAACTGATTATGTCGGCGTGCCTTTATAAACTAAATCCATGAAAATCCATGAAACTAAATCCATAAAAATAGCACAGGGTGCGCATGTTTGCTCTAAGACTTACTCTGGGTAGTTAGAGGCAAGGTCCTAATTTCAATACCAAAATTGCACTTAAGCCTTTTCACATATCTTATGCTGACCTTACGCCAGATGAAATTTGAAGTAATTTCAATTTTTGGGAAATTTTCAAATTTAGAATCTAATCACAGAGTTGTGCTCTGCTGTCAAAGCATATGAAAGATACAACAGCGCAGAATTTTTTCATACTGGTAGGCAGATGGGGCCACTGAAAATCCTGGGGTGGCACACCAACACCAAAGGCAGTAACTGAATGTTAGGCCCTCTATTATGCTGTTTAAGTATAGCCTACTTGAAACCTATGTCAATATGAGTTAAGCAATTGCATACTGATATAATTTGGTGTCTCATTTCACAGTTAATGTTACTAATTATCTGATGTGTGCAGTGAGTTCCACAACAATCCTGCGTTAATGTGCCATATATCTGTATGTGTTAGGTGATTCATTGTTCTTCGAATAGCCTGATTGTCTTATTGCTTAGAAAGACAAATATACAGCCTCAATTAGAAGGAGTACATTTATTGTAAGGAACACAACATTTACTGCAAATAATCCCTCTTAAATTTAGGGGATAGGACAGCACAGTGGTACAGTGGTTAGCAAGAGGGTTCCAGGTTTGAATTTGCGGGATAGTGTGAAGTTCTATGGCTTCCTCACACAGTCCAAAACATGCAAGCTAGGTTAATTGGTGATGCTAATTCCCTGAAGGTGTGAATGTCAGTGTGAATGGTTGTCTGGCTCTAAGTGTCAGCCTGTGATAGTCTAGCAATCTGTCTAGGATGAACCCCACCTCTTGCCCAATGTCAGCTGAGATAAGCTCAAGCTCCCCATGACCCTGCACCAGGATAAATGGTTGCAATAATGATGACTAATGACTGAATGAAGGAAGTTCAGGGGAGGCACATGGGTACCCATAGAACCCATTTTTATTGAGATGTCTTGAGGTGAAAGGTCACATAGGTTAACTACTCTCGCGCACACACTGCAAGAGAGGATAGGTAGAGACGCTGTGCTGCTGTCGGAGGAGCCGCTGAATGAGTTCCCTCTGAGCGGTAACTTGCTAAAAGGGTCTGAGAAGTCAGCGCTGTTCATAAACCATTCAGGACGCCCAGGCCTAACGATGCCACAGTTTATTCCACACTACTGAAGCTGCTCTTCTTTTTCGAACCGCAGCAGAGTTGGTAATATTTTGCTTTCAGCCATTCTTCTTCTTGTTGCTGTGAGTAACAGTATGACGTCTACTACTGTGTTGTTATTTAGCCCCCTCCCCGTCAAGCTAGCATGACTTATTTGCTAATGCCCAGTCAGTCTTTTCATTTTGACATTCTAACACATTCAAGCATATTTGATATTAAAGTGGGGGTTTGTTTTGCTCAAAAGATGCACAATGACTAATAACAATTTAACAATTTTATATTCCATGTACACTCCATTGTAAAAATACATGAGTTGTTTTTGCCTAAATTCAGCAAACCTGTAGTCAAAACAAGTTAAACATGATAAGGTTCAGTGGTGGTTACACTGGTATAAACCCATGGAACTGAATTTTTGAAACACTGTTGGGTTGGAAACCATGCAAAGGCAAATTTGAAACCAATCATTTGTGGTTTAATCAATTTTGCTGTTTATTGCCGCAAAGACTTTAAATTTAGTTAACCGTCACATGTGACTTCATGCATTCAAATGTGTTTACAAAAAACATGGAGGATTTTATTTCATTAGAGATTGTCACATCAGCCAGTTTCCACTTCTCCAGACTCTAAATTACTTGAGGAAAAGAAAAGCTTTCAGTTCTCGTAGGTAGCAGCAGGACTAATAATTGTTTATTAAACACCTAATTTGGCTGCAACATAGCTGACTCTCAAGTCAAATAACAATCTATTGATACTGTTACAAGTTAATTATTCCGACTGCTGTGTCAGACTGCCTAATCAGTCACTTTTTGACCAAGCGAAATATTGGTATATTTACAAAACTGTTTCACTTAAATGAATTACTAAATAATAGCATTCTGTGTGTGACTTTTGATATTTAAAAACACAGTGGGACATGTGACCTCCTGCATCAATTTAAAATGAGCACACAGGTAAATCAGTATATTTTAGTCTAGTCTGTGTCCAAGGATCCTCGATCAGTTCAGTCACCGTAAACACACATTAATTAAATCAGCATGGTGTCTGATGTAGCTATGAAAAAATAGGAATAAACCCTTTAATCAAGCAGAGGTAAATCTCTCAATGTGAACATCAAATACGGCATGCTTCAAAAAGGAACAATTCAAACTTGAAAGGCCCAGATAACTTCACAGTATGAATCAAACACATCGTTCCCAGAACCCATCCTCAGTCCTTATCAGACCTCCCTCCTCAATTACAGACATATTCTTAAATCAATGTGGAGTGATAGCAGTGTAAAGAAGAAGACAGTGGAGTGGACTCGAAGACGTCTGGTGTCTAGACCACTCTGGCTAGATCCACACACACACACACACACACAGTGACGTGACATGCCCTTATTATCCCTGACGTCACTTCACACCGGGTGCCTATCAGGACTCGACACTTGCACAAACAAATAGAAAATCTTAAGGCGAGACGACACCCGGTTGCAAATTAAAAGCTAAGGATTTAACCTTAAGTGCCGATGTCCTCCTGACCACACGTTATAAATATAACTACTACACATTCACACACATGGCATAGTTGTAAAAAGAAGCGTTGGCGCACACAAGCCTCAGAGGGCATGTTCAAGCGCAATCACATCACAACATCCACTCACGTTATTACCATTCACCATCTCTTTGTAAACATCAAATATGAATGGAGGAGACAAGTCATTCTCTGTGTGCACTTGTGCGAGTGTGTCTACATGTGTGTATAATGTGTGTGATGAGATTAGAATCATCCAGGACATTCATCTAGTCTGTAGCTGGTGAGGAGATTGAGTGGGGTTGGGTGATATGATAGCACTTTCACAAAGGATTACATTACTCCGTCTCCCATTCTCTCTGCGTCATACAGTACTCTTTTGCTCTCGCCCAATCCTCACATTTTATAATGGACAATGCCTATGTTGTGAATTGAGCTGCTGCTAGATAAAGGATTAAGACCCAAAGAAATGGAGCTATACGTGCGCACAAGCTTTTGTGGGTGTATGTTTAAGTTAGATATGATTTGCTTTCTTTTGTGAATCAGTATTCATCCTCCGCTGCTTTCACTCTGCCATGAGCTATGTGAGAAAATACATATTACAGGCTAATTATGCAGTTTGGTCTATCTAATCAGAAAGTCATCTCACACATGTATTGAGCAGGGCAAAAGCAAAAGTCCCCAGTAGGAAGAGCATGTTTATAGCTAAGGCACGACGTTGTCAGTACTATTGGTGCCATTACAGAAAGGATGATTAAATGTATGTTTAAATGCCAGGCTATGATAAGGATAACCATTAGTTAATGAAATAGGTTACAATCTAGTCCAAGCTGCTGCCCATTTAATTGCAGTTTGCAACAGCAGGGATAGATGAATGGAGTAGGAGTTTCCTCTGTTACTTCATGTGAATGAAAATGTTATGTTTGGCTTTTAGTGCGCTAATGACTTCATGTGATTTAGCATCAGGGATTAATTGTGAATAAGGTCCTTGAATAATAAAAAACAAACAAAAAATGCAACCCCTTTTTCATACTATTTATCTATGGTATTATTTGAGCAATAATTTAATGTATTTCAATTCTGTAGTCACCTCTATATATAGTTGTTTTCATTGTTAGTGGTGGGGTCTGCCATTTTTTGCATTTGATTCAAATTGCCTTCACATGCACAAGGGATTTATGGGAAAGAATGTATGTAAACCAGCATTGCTATTTTTAAACTAATCTCAATAAAATCAGCATGTTTACTGTGCATTCTCCCACAACCTTATTAGAGCTATATTAAAGGGAAGGTTCACCCCAAAATCAAAAATACATATTTTTACTCTTCCCTGTAGTGCTATTTAGACTATCGATCTAGATTCTTTTGGCACAAGTTTGGTGTGAGAGTGCTGGAGATATTGGCCAAGAGATGTCTGCCTTCTCTCCAGTAAAATGGAACTAGATGGCACTCAGCTTGTGGTGCTCAAAGTGCCAAAAAAAAAACAAAAAAAAAAAAACACTCAAAAACCTCAACAGCAATGTCTCTTTTCAGAGAATCATGACCCAGTTGCTCCAGATAATCCACAGACCTTGATGTGAGCAGCTTCATGTAAGAGCTATTTTCTTTCTATTGAACTACAACCAACCTCTGCTAGCTCACCTAGCACAACTGAGCTAGCTAACGTCAGAGCTCAGCTGACGAGGATGCTATTAATGTTTATATCTCACGCTGTCATGAGCACAGGCCTCTTGTCCATGAGTAGATACATGCTTCCTTCTATGTGGTGGTACAGTTGGCGGGGGACCTGCTGGGAGTTATATTTAGTTTAAGAGTTGCAGGTGAAGGTAACCAACTCCCTCTGCTGTGACCTGCTGTTGTTCAGGGAACTACTTGCATCATGCGCTAAAATCAGATTGCAGTGGCCATTATTTTTGAGTGACTGACTGACTTATTAAAATGTGTTTGTTTTGCTGCATTGTAAACAGACCAGTTGCTCTTCTTTGTACTGCTGACAAAGTGGTGGCTCAAGGAGTGTTTCCACCACTAAGCACAAGTGTTGCCAAGTCAACCACTGGCAGCTCACAAATCCAAACTTTATAGTATAAAAATATACACACATTTGTCTTAATGGCTATTTACAATGCAAGAGACTATAGGGCAAGATCTTTCATCACAGCAGAGTCAGCCTACATAAGGCTGCATATAAACATTATACATTCTAGAGATGTAGGTGTTTTAATGTGTTTATTATACGCTTTGCAGTAGCACAGCTTATAATAAGCACGTCCCTCAAATTGAGTTCATTGACTCACGGATATATTTCACAACAACTTAACTTACTCACCGTCTTCTAAATGCATTATAATTGGTCTTAATTGTATGTTATCAATCATGTTGTCAATAAGTGGTTACTACATTTCTCTTTTTTCCCCTCACTGATAAATCATACTTTATTTCCCAAAAGACATGAGCCCTCACTAAAAACCTTTAATTGCACAACCACAATATCTTCCTAAAAAAGTCAGTGCAAATTCCTTAAAAAAAACCCCACTCCCATGAGAGAAAAGGTCAGTGTGTTCACAGACTAAAAGCTGGTCACTAGAGAGCTAGAAAAAGAGAGAGCGCGGGCTTGATAAACAGACAGAGAAGCCGTAATGACAAAAGCGTAGGAATCTAAGCTACAGTTGACTGTAAATGCTCTCCATTACAATAAATGACTTCATTACAATAAAGATGTGTTCAACCACCCTCTGTGTTTCAATGAGTATGACTGTGCAACGATTCGTTGAAGTGTGCTCAAGTAATAGAGCTTCAGATGCAGCCTGTGGTATTTACACTTATCCTCTCAATGTGCCGGCTCAGGACTGCCAAAGAGTATTTGTACCTGCGCAGAGCACCTGAATATGCACTTATGCGCACACACAGAGACACACAGCTGTATCCCACTGATATGGCCAGTCTCTGCCTTTCTCTGCTTATTAAGACACTGAAGCTTTTAGCACCTAGCAGCACTAATCCTATAGCCTTATGCTCACTGGTACTGGAGCCAAATGGCCTTATACAGAGGCTCTCTCACTCTTCCTCTCCCTCCCTTTCTCACCCTCTTCCTCTGTGTGTGAGTGTGAGCATCTGTGACTGTTTGTGATGAATGGACAAGGCGAAAGAGGAGAGGGGTGAATGTGAGACATTGCACCACTGAGGTCAGTGAGGAGAGAGAAAGAAGAGAGAATGAACAAGGGAGGCAGAGACGAAAAGAGAGGATGGGTGTACGACGGGGTTGGGTGGTGCAAATGTGTGTGTTGGGGGTGTGGGGGGTAGTTGCACATGAATTGCATACAAAAGCACCACATGCACTCTGCCCCCTGCATTTATGTCCTGCTTGTCAGGCATGCAGAGCATGCAATCGCTTACGCACGTGTGTTTGTGTTTCTGCGTGCGCACTGGCGTGTGTGCGTGCATGCGTGTGCAAGGCCGAGGTAGGTTAAACTTGTACTCGTGAAGTGTTCCCAGAAGAGATTAATCATCCTGTGCTGGAATGCAGCATCGCGGTCATAAATCATCACCTGACCCCTCTCTCTCTCTCTCGCTCTCCCTGCCACACGTAGCAGTGGAGTCAGGGTAAAAGGAGTGTCATTGCATATCTGCAGTAAACAAACAGCCAACGGCCTTGACAGAAGTGTGAAAGGTAGGAAACAGAGCTAATTATCAAATACCAGAGTCTGATTGAATTATCAGTCAAATGTACGGAAGCCTCACGATCACAAGAATTTAAAAAAAATGGGAGTAGTTCTGTAAATGAAGAGGAAACCAAAACTATATGTGTAATAGATGTTTGAGCCCACGGAAATAATTCTCTCAGAAGATTTTAGCATAAAATATAATGTCAGCTCTATAAGTTGTACTCCTGGCATGTGAACTGAATCTGAGAATACTGTAAAATCCAACCACATTACCAGACAGAACATTAATATTGTACCGGATGATTTTGCAAAGCCCTGGCTAACATTAAATAACATTTTTTACCTTCAGTGTAAACATTTTTGAAATTATTCATTTCTACAATTTTAGCACGTGGCAACTGCAGGATGGTAAGATCCCATGGCTTTTGCTAGGGCTGCAACTAACGTTTAATTTCTTGTTTTTCCCGGAGAAATAAAGAAACCAGTACATATTCACATTTAAGAGGCTGCAACGAGAGAATCTTGACTTTTTTTTTTTCTTAAAAATTTCTCAGACTGATTAATTGATTGTCAAATTAGTTGGTAATTAATATAATTTGACAGCTAATTGATTAATCAACTAAAAGCTTTATCTGTTAAGGATGCAAACTGTGTAAAGTTAGGTGAGCTTCATGTCCATCCAGCACCACCACACTCACACTCACACTCCAACCTGCTACATTAATGACAGACCTTATCAGCATTTAATGTTGGCATTGAACGTAAACCACGTGACACAATCATCCAGTATGAACCTAACTGATAACAGGAATCCATATATATATATTTATATATATATATATATATATATATATATATGATCTGAATATGCCAAAACAGCTGGAGAGAGCCGTGAGAGCACATTTTGAAGTGTGCATTAAATCTAAATTTATCACTGTGCTTTTTGTCCGAACAGAATGTTATTAATGAATAAGTGCATGCATCTATTCTTGTGAAGTAGCTACTATTCCGCTTTCTAAACAGTGGCTATGTTAAGGACAACCTATTTTCCAGCTGCTAATCAAAGAGAGAGAAGCTGTTGAGCAGTTGTTTTCCTCAAACCTTCAGACCCCCCCCCCCTCCACAACTCTGATTGCAGTGGGAACAGGAAGCTAGCTGGAAGTCAACGCTACAGTGTGCATTTTGCAACCCAGGTAGAAGAAAAGAGCATTCCTTGGTTATGTTCAAGTACATGAAATTGATTTTGTAATATTAAAAATTCAACAGCTGGGTTTCATTACTTTTCTGAGCCTATTCCCTTTCCCTTGTGGAGTGGGAAAATATCACAGTTTATTAAATTACTTCTCTGAAAAGTCTCTGGGGATGCCATCTTAACTCCCGTCCTCCTTCACAAGGCCATTTTAGACTGTAACTAGGCATGTCTGCTTAGAACGAGAGACAGAAAGAAAGAGAGTGGGGATAAGCAATAGAGGGGTGGAACGTACACTAAATTTCCTGAATTCATTGGCTGCCGTAGAGAGTTTGTGGTCATTCCATTGGCTGTGAAAGGCTTGGAATTGAATGATCCCACAAATCATGGGTAGGAGAGTTAGAGTACAGTAAATGGAGAAACCACAAGTTGTATTGCTAGTGTGTGTGCTTGCGTGTCTATGTCCCCCTTAGCGGATATGTCCTCGACTCGGGGTTACAGCAGACCCTAATACAACCTTAGCTGAAGTGTACTCAGAGATGCAAAAAGCCAAGGATATTATGCAGGTTCACCGGCACAAATTATCCTCAAGCATCATCAGAGCATTCCTAAACTACACGTCCTGTCTGAAGGGGTCAGGGCTTGACTCGGTTTATAGGCCGAAGCAATGACTAGGCAGTTTCTTTGAGCATGACTCAACCGGCCACACCTTCCTCTTAAGGGCAGCAGAGGACAAGTCCACTTTTCACTGCATTTCTCAAAAACAGAAACAGAAAGAGGAGGCAGGAGAATTTGTAATTTGTACGGGAGACTTGCCTCTCCACACTGATGGGAAATAGTTTAAAAGGAAAACTCTGCACTGCAGGGCCAACAGATGAAGGCTCTTTGTGGGAACTTTTTATACAAGCTAGCTCTGCAATGTCAGCCCAGATATTCAGTTTGATTCACTGTGGTCTGGAAAGGCTCAACAGGCTTTTTGTTTGCTTTTGCATCTTCAGGGGGAGCAATGGGATTTACAGTGGGATCAGGCCTTACCCAGTTTGCCCTCCAGCAGATGCCATATCAACTGACAGATGATAACCAGCTAACTGGCAAACATGTCACTCATTAGGCTATACCGATATTTTTCACTATTGTCTATTTTCTTGATTCAAACTTGTCAGAAAATTGTGAATTGTATGAAAAAAGTTTAATCTGTTGTCTTTAGATTGTCTAGATAGATAGATAGATAGATAGATAGACAGATAGATAGATAATTGTTAAATCTGCTCCTTTGAGAAGCTGAAACCACGAAAGGTTTGACAGCCTTATACAATGTGGTCGATAAGTCTAAAAGACTTGGTACTAGTCATGGTCCAATGTGCAAGTAGGCAGAAGTATTAGAGACTTTATTTTTACTCAACTTAAATGTGACTAGGAGGCTCACAACAAAGCGCCATGAGCATGTGACGAGGATGAGTTAAAACCAGTCGGTCAGCTGTCAGACAGATGTAGTAAATATCATCCCACTCTGCCATCTCTTCCAACACAAAAAACCCACAGGATCCATGAGCATGGTAATCCAAGATGAAGGCTGCTCTCTACAAGCGTCACTTTCTCTAAAGCACAGCGAATGCCGGGTGTCACACACCACACACATGCGAACACACACATCGCACTGCACTGAGCAGTGTCTCTTGAGCTTCAGCTCCTTGAAAGAGAACGATAGGTCATTGAGGTCACAAAGAGTACATAATGGACAGATGGAAAGAATGAGCCTCAGATTCCATGTTAGTCTGAGAAAAATTGCAGTCAACAATACTCTAATGTAATGACTGAAGGCTGGAGCCAACACAGGAATGTATAAAGACACCAGTAATGTCTGCTAAATGCTGGCTCCAAAGAAATGCCAGACTATTATGTATTCAAAATTGTTTTCACATTAAGTTAGAGTCTCACTGGCTAATTCTACGTCTAATATGTGTCTTGGCGGCAATTTTGAGAATTGTTGTTTCAATAAAGAGATATCCAGGGCTCTATTTTAGCGGCAGTGCATTACATGCTATGATCCACTGTGTTTACCTTGATTAAATCATGCGTAACCAACCGGCTGCCACAAAGTAACCACATCTACTCCTCTTCACTCTTTCTCTTCTCATTCAAAAACACAAGATTTCAGAGATGTAGCCATCTTTCCAAACTGTTTGGCAAAAATTTAATTTGACTTTTATATCTTGATATGTTATAATTGTGATAAGATATGATACTAGAGATGTCATTTTTGATTAATTTTACTTTCCATATCCTGACACCCATTAAAGGAGCTATATGTAAGAAATCTAAAGCAAATAGTCATAAAATCCTCCTAATATGTCACAGAGACTAAGGAATAATGTTCATATAACATACTGATCTCACCGACAACAATAGTACAGCCAGAATATTCGCATTTAAAAAAATTTTTTACGGTCCGCAAATCATGTTTATGTTTTGAATTTGTATTTTGGCCTATTGCGCCACCCACCGCCGTCTACCAGTCACACAGTGACAGTTCCGACTGAGCTACAGCAGCATGGCAAGCGGCGTTAGCAGTGTCCCGGGACATAACATTAGCAGCCGGCTCCTCAGCTGTATCCCGGCAGCAGCATTAGCAACAGAGAAGCCAGACTTGCTCGAACGGTCCGCTGGAAAGCCGAAGATCACAGACGCGGCGACACGGCCCTGCCACGGCAGCCGTCCGTGGGCAAACAAATCAGTCTCCAGCGTGCTGCTGTCCAGCAACCTCGAATCTGTAGGGGAGGGGGGGGCGGACACGACTCGCGGCAGTATTTTGAATTTGAATGCAGTAACCGTTTTGGCCACATTCTTACGTACAGCGCCTTTAACTGTGGTTCATTTTTAAGAGAAAAAAGGCGTAAAATACAAGAGGCATTTCCTGTTACAGGGTTCCTAGCTGCAGGCGAGGGATTTAAGACTTTTTAAGACTTTTTTAATGCCTCTCAGAATGAAATACAATATAAGACCAATTTTACAGTAGTCAAAACTGGAAAAAAATAGACATGAACCAACATCGCCTACTTAAAGTTATGAAGAATTTTGTCCAAATATATTTTGCAACAAAAAAAAAATACTTTTAGGTGATTTTAATGTAAGAGGCATTTGGTAAATTATTTATTTATTTTTTTTCAAAGTTGCCCATTATTTTGAGCTTTTACAATTCAAAATCAGAAAAAAACTGTTCACAAAAATCCTGCTTTCCATGTCTTAGCATTTTTAAGACTTTGAAAGATTGGTTTGAGACATTTTACTACCAATCAAGGCCTTAACTTTAGAATGATGGATTCAATACCTTTAAAGACATTTTAAGGATCTGTGGGAACCCTCTTTGAGTCCAGCACTCCACTGACTCAGTGAGGTTTCACACCGCATTTCAAGGCGCTAATTGTTATCCATTAAGAGATGGTGTTGTAATGTTATGTGTTGCTTTGCTGACAGACAGGTGGCTCGAAACATAGTGCCCACTGCCCTCACTTAGGTCTCTACTGGTAAGCTAACGTTAGCATTGGTCACTTTGCACTGTGCACCACCCACTGGGTGGGAGCTATCTCACTAGCAGCACCACTTATTCATGGTTACCACTGGTAATGACGCCCTGGTGGTGGGACAGCATTGCTGCAAAAAAATGGTGCCCACCCTCCGGTGAGTAAGTGGCTTGATTTTGTGACGCAAAACCCCTTTAGCATTTCTAACTATGATAGCACTGAGAGCCATGCTGACACGGCTAATGGTTTTGACAGAGCTAACAGTGATAACATAGAAAGGGTGTTTGCGACTTAAAGTTGGGCTGCTTACTCACCAGGGGCGACCTGAGGGGAGACCAGAGGGTGGGTCCAGTGTTTCCACAGCAATGCTGTTGGGTCGGGATGGCATTACTAGTGGTGAACGCCGAACGGAAGAGTATTAAAATTAATCTATAGGCCGACATGTGTTACTGGCCAAACATATTCTTAATGGTTAACCAGTTAACAGTTAACCACTGACATCCCTATATGATACAGTAAATTATGACTCTTATTGTGTCGGTTTGATTTGATAGGGTGAGTCAACTGATGCAATCATTTAAAAAAAAGGATTACACAAACCCATTTCCATTTAAAAAGCAGAGGAAGTGATATGTCACATTTCCACAAAAACTTACTGAATTCTTTTTATCAAAACCCAAGCCACAATTCTTCAGGAAACAATGGGAAATGTCATCAACCATTTTGGTTTTTTCTTACACTCTGTGGTTTTCTACCATCTACCCACCAATTAATCAATTACTGCAATTAATGTAATTTGCTCCTTCATCAGCAAGTCTTTGTAATTTCAGCCTCTCAGAAAACCACAGCATGCTATTCCATATGTCTGGGCAAGCTCCCTGGAGGAGTACAATTAATGTTAAAAGTTGAAATGTTGAAACAGAGAGGACAATGGAGCATGAATGGATCAAACTGATGACTAGACAGCCTGAGCACGAAAATGTGGAGAGGGACAGTATGAAGTGCACAACTGGTTAGACACAGTAGATGGAGGGGGGGGGGGGGATGGTCCTCTCTCATCAAAGCCCTTCTGACACTGGTGTATGTCACGCCACCCAAAAGCTGCTCCACAGGAGTCCAAACCAGGGCAGCATAATAGGAATGAAACCATTCCTGCAGCAGTTTTCTTTTCTGGATCTGGATTTATGACACTGTGTTGATTGTGTTCCTGGCTCAAAAAAGCCATGAGCTTGTGAAATGGCTGAGAGGGGTAGTAGGATAGACACAGCAGCCTATAATAGAGCTAAGCTGCTATTTTCTATTTACCAGCACGCACTGACAATTACAGCAACAGTATAAACAATGGCACCCCCTCTCCGTATTCGGTCACAAAGACCATCATTTTCACCCACCTCTCCTCTCTGTAAAGGTCAGTGTTCTTAGTTAATCAGTAGTGACAAGAGGTTGTTTCTGCTTCCATTACCACCTATCCTGTTCTGTCCGAAGTGATAAAATATTAATGCACCCTACAACAGCAGTCTTTTGCTATATTTCAAAAATGATTTTACCTGATAAAATAACAATCACGCCTTCGACTCTATTTAGCCCTGCATCATTTAAGACCTGTGTGTGAAAATGGCTTAAAAACAAAAAAACAATGGAGATTTTAAGCTGCAGGTGTATAAATCTGCTGGGGATAATTGCCTGCTTTATCCTAACTAGCATCTTCATGGAAAAATAAAAAATCTAAACTTAGCCCCCAAGACTAAATTTGATGGATTTAAGGTGTTTTAAAACTGGCCAATGTTGCTATGGTTGCACTGTCAGTGGCAACAGCGCTGAGAGTTTCACACCTTGTTAAATTGCCCAGGTAGAAGAAATAATGTTAACACCGTGCAGCAAGTAGGTGTTTCCAAAAACCAGTCAACACACTAAATGGTAAAAAGCCCAAAAAAATAACAGGCACTTTACAGCCTCTCAGGTAATTATACCTGAGAGATATATAAGCAGCTTTTTTGTTATGACATCAGATAACATGCTGCAATGTAGTTATCATTGACAGAATTTGAAACAATGAACACAATGGTGCCCATTTTGTGGTTGAAAGGGACTTTTGGCTCTAAATCGGTGACAAAATTGCAGCGGCCTAGTCACAAACATTCAGCCCACTATGCTGGTTCATTATCTAACACTGAGTGGGTTCTGAATTGGTTGGGAAGGACAAAATGTATTAACTGGGTGCTCAGTACCAATATGGGTCACGCCTGTAGTGTGAAAATGGCATTAGTAAAATTGGACCCTTGAGGCTTTCTAATGCTGTTTTCCATCTGTTTGCATGTGTGAATGTGGACGGTCCTATCTGCACAATGCAGGACAACACAGGGTACCACTGACCTCTGAGCAGCCCCGCAGCCCTGGCAGCATGTGTTTATTTGATGCGCGTGCATGTGTGTGTGTGTGTCCGTATGCGTGTACGTATGCATTAGGGTTATTGTGTGAAGCCTTCAGTCTTTAATCCCCTAATCTGCTGAACCCTGGAAATCACTGCAGTCATCTGTCAGATGGGTCAGAGCGGGCTGCTGGGTTCAACACAAGCACACGTATGCACACAAACAAAAACACACACTCAATGATGGTCATTTATTCAACAGGGCCAGCCTCATTTCAGTCTAATGAAGATTGATGCTGCTCTTTCCAGGCCTCACAGGTGTTGCAGTAAAATGTATGTATAACCCACATAGAAGCAGAGAGAAAGAGGAAGGAGATGAATTAAGGCAGAGCTTCACTCTCTCATCATATTCACATGTGAATTAACGAAATATCCATAATGCACATAAAAAGTGTGCGTGTCTAAAAGTCAATCTACGCAACATTTCCATGGTAACAGCACAGAGTTAATCTTATTGAATAGTTGCGAAGGTCCAACAAGGACATGGACTCAGAGAATCCGTATAGTGCTCAGACCCTTGAGTCAAGTCTAAACCTCTCAGGCCTGTTTGTAAGTGTGTGTGTGTGTGTTGCTATGCCAAATGGGACACCCTGAGGGCTTGTCTGAAGATTGTGGTTGACACGGCCTGCTGCTGTCCAGTGTGAGCTCCTATTAGCACTTAAGACCGTTGCTCGCTACACATATGCACACACACAAACACACTGGTGGTCATAATTATGCTTGGCAGGTTAAAGACTGACGGTGGAGTTGGTCCGCGTGAATAAAACAGTCATGGCTAAAGTACGCTGTGTGCACTTGCTTCCATATGCATGTATTTAAATGTGTGTCAGTAATGATTGCACGCCAAACTGCGGGCTTTGCTTTCTTTCTTTTTTTTTTTTTGGATTTATGTGCCCCTGTCAAGAGCTCAAGACGGAGGGATGGAAAGTGGGAGAGAGATCAAAGAGCGTGAGAGATCACACAGACGCAGGCAGGCTTGAAGAGAGCTAAAGGTGGAGGAGGAGATAGAGGGGCCACAGAGAGAAACTGTACCAGTTAGATTGAAGTGTGAATCTCAGCAGGGTGTCTCATCATCAAGATCTGCATGGCATCTGTGTGTCTCTGTGTGTTTTCATGTCATAAGGTGCTGACGACTGCCAGGCTGTGGGATCTACAGCTGGTGTGTGGGCCTTCTCCCTTGACACCTTACTTGATACACAACCGACTCCAAAAGTTTTTCCAATGCGCCCTGAAACTTATTGCAAGCATATGGCGCCAAACCCTTAACTAAGAGTCACACTCGTGCCCGATGAATATTCCTTCCTGAGTGAATGACTTCCTGTAGTGTTATGGTCCTCTCTGCAGCTCGAGGGAAGCCAGCTGGGCTGTGGCTTTCAGCCTCTCTGTGTCACTAAAAAACACAGAGCATGGCAGCAGAGGAAAGATTATTAGAATTCAGGACGACACGCACGCACCTACACTGCCTGGACCTTTGATTTAGTCCTCCAGCAAAGCACAATACCATGCATTATTTCTAATCCAATACATGGCAGCATGTGAGCAAGTTGGTGAAATATTCATGAATACAAAGACGGCAGAAAATATAAATTGCAGTGTAGAAATTGGTGCGTTTGAGCAGATTAACTCGTGAAATGTGGAGAGGCAGGAGCGCGCGGGCAACAGCCGCGGCCGCGCTGGATGCGACGCAGAGCTGTGGCCGTCCCGAGGAGAAGAGGTTGTGCGGTAATGACAGGTCAAGCAGCCAATTAAAGCCCACCAGTAACTCCATCTTTGTCATGATGACGAAAAAGCTTTTTTTTTTTTTTTTTTGAAGGGCAAACTCACTTTATTACGCATGTACGGCGAGAGATGAGATGAGGATGCTGCGCTGCGGTAGCCATAAACGCGTCGGACGGGATCTAAAAGGTTAGCCGAGCTGCTGCCCCTCATCACGACGGCTCATGACGTGCCATCTTGACCCTATAGAGCAAGAAAGCTCTGCACAGCCAGGACACGTGTGTTTTTTTTTTTTCCCACAGATATCATAATGTGTTGGCATGCCGCGCAGATGTGTGCAAACCTCACACACTACAAACTCCATAGCGATCCATGTAAGGTCATCCCTGCCCAGGGAACTATTAACAAGGCAGATGGACATTATGACACACACAAATGGCACTGCGGACACGCGAAGGGAGCCCTGTGTCAGTGTGACCAATGCCATGTCAAGTGCACGCTCACTCGAGAACCACAAATGTTATTCCGATAAAAGGCACCTCAATGTCACCGCTCCGCGCTGCCCTCCCCGTCCTACTTGCCACAACAACTGATGGTGCACGCACACATACACACACACATGTGGCGTTTGTGGTCGCACAGGCTGCTGTGTAAACAACAGGAGCGCGTAAGCATCGTTTCCATATGAATATATTTGAAATATCACCCACCTTTTTTTCTGTCCAGCTATGCGCGGCACTCACTGCATAATCCTCCTTCTTCAACTTGAACTTTTTTCCTTCCCTCCAATCGAACAGCCCGGAGCTACTTGACACTTGTTTATTGCATACTTTTCTTTGCCCTGTCTGTCCTGACAAGCAGCTACTGCACACAGCGCGAGATGAGAGCACGGGGGGTGAGCTGATGGAGAGGAAAGGCTATAAGCCTCCAGTACAACATCTTCACCAAACCGGGGGGATCAAACGGTGCAATCCATTTCGCGGTGATGGTCGTTATAGGGAGCAGTGCTGACTGGGAAAAACAGAAGACACGGACTCCAAACCGGACGAAGGCAGCTGTGCGCAAACTGCACGTCTTCAGTTGATTCTCTCTTCAGACCTGAGAAGCGGCGGGCAGGCAGGCGGGCATGCTCTGAACGTGAGCGACGGCCGATCGGTTAAGGCTGCGCGCGGCAGCATCCAGGGAGCGACCATCCACACACAGTATAGAGGAATGACCGAGGCTCGCGGAGCGCGCGTTCACGGCCAAAGCCGAGTCAATGGTCATTATCAGTGCATGTGGAGGGTAATCCACTGTGGACTGGCTGCAGCTGCATCCCGAGGGGATGACATGCGGGGATCAGCTGCAATTAAACAATTAGAATTCAAAACTGGAATATATGCTATTATAGGTCATGCTTAACTGGAGATCACTGCAGATTCAAATGCAAAAAAAAGAGCATTGTATCATTATTCTATAAAGATATATTGCCTGCTATTTCATCATGTTGTGATACACCACTGAATATTATTCTATGATCATTTACATGTACTGTATTAAAGGAATAAAAGGTCACTTCCATTATGCCAAATGAGCCACAGCAGCGTTGCCACATATATTTACAGCCTAACCGGCAAACTTGACTCTGGCTGTATTTTCCAGAGCTTGAACGCGCCTGCTTTGGGTGTTAGTACCCTCCTTCTGCGGCCTGGCGCTCATTACAGTGGTCCTCATGCATCTCTTTTTAAACAGTGCACCCACTGCACTGCAGGCTACTGTTCACATTAGCACACTGCCTAATAGGTTTTCTCTGTATTAGCAGCAATAGAAAGGTGCAATAACAGAAGCATGCAATTATGCACCATAACTAGGGAAAACATTGTTAACAGTTACCCTACTGCCTCTCACTCTCCAAGCTGTAAATGCATATTTCCCAATGGAGGTATGATAATAACGCCCGCTTATTTGAAAACACCTTGTAAGGAGAACCTTGTGGCTCTTTTGATAAAGATTTCATTTCAGAGGCATTTTTATGCATAACTGGGGATTGGCAGGGGACATAAAACTCCCACTTCTGGCTTTATTTATTTATTTATTTATTAACTCTTTAATGTCCACCACGGATATATTGATTAAGACAAATAAGGGAGTCGGATTATGGGAGGAAACCTCGACGTGATTGGAATCCGCAGATGGCACAGTTAAACCCAGAGCGAAGGGTGAAGGGGAAGAGGAGGGAATCATCGGATCTCTTGTGGGTAACACAGGTGCAGTACAAGATGAAAAATGCAGATGAGGGGAGGATGGCGTACTGAACCATTTTTAAGTCCCCCAGTGATAACCTAAAAAAACAGCTTTGACTTGGGCCCACGGTTCCCCATTCTTAATCATGCAGGTGCAGCTTGTCCGGAGCTTTAAAGTTCCCCCTACACTGTCCATTGTTGAGTTTTGTTTTCTTTAAGATAATGAGCTGAGCATAGCTGCTTTAAGGGACAACATAAGCTTGTTGTCAAAAAATGTATCACTGCTTGCAGTCATTAGTTTCCCCACTCATATAAAGTGTTCCTCTACGAGAATAACAATAATAAAAATATACAGTGCTGACATTTCCCAGGGTGTTAGTGGGGATTTGGGGGTAATGATGTCAGCAGAATTAAATCTGTCCTTTCCATCCGTCTGCACTTAAGTCCTTGCATATGGGCACACACCTAGAGATTAGCCCTAATATGTCCTATAACAGGCCAACACTTAGCCCACGAGCATAGATGTGGAGACTGGCCAGTGAACAAACCCAGATTAGATCGCCCAGAAGCTGCAGCTACGGGTGGCTGACCAGCACATTGCTCATCGGTTTAAAATCGACCTCCGAGTAGACAGCCGCCAGCTTCTGCCTACAGGCTACCCGTGTTCCTCCTCCTGCCATAATGTAGGATCAGTGATGGCAATCCCCCACCCTTTCTTTTAACACATTAGGGCACATAAAGGGCCTCCAGTGGCGTCTGCAAATCCACATTTTTCTTCTACTTGTCAATCAAATTGTTTGTCTTCCTTTAAAGCAAACTTTGACAATCTTTTGCCAATTAGTTGGCAGCTAGGTTCCATTTCTTACATACCCGGCCTTTCCATCCTGTCCCTTTGCCTTGTGCCATAATTAGAAACCGCCATGTTAAAAAATGATGGATCATCATAAAATCTGACCCCTTGGATGAATGTGTTGCTCGAGACTTGCTCAAATGAGGAAAAAATCATCCTGAGGCGAGTTGTCAGATGGTAGACGTGTAGATGAGTTAGCTGACCTTTCTCTATCACGAGCCAATATTAGCACAAGCCATTATAACCTATCAAAGCCTAATGCTTATAGCCAATGCTCAGGGGTCCTGGAGCCTCGCAGCACTCGGGTTGAGAATTGCGTTCCCGGCCTTATCTCCACCATTACAGGCTGCACAGTGTCAGGGGCTCGGGTTAACCTTGTGCAATGAGTTCTCTCGCCCATACATCTATCATCATATCATATCCGGGGGTTAACCCTCCCTCCAGAGTGTATCTGTAGGTGTTGTGGGTGTATATGTGTGCCTTGCTAACACTGAGGAAGAAGATGCATTGTGCTGTTGATTATATAATCAATTCCATTAATTCTCAAAATGCAAATTAGCTAATTAAAGGACCTGAACTTATAGAATTACCACTGATTAGCTGCCTAAGCACTACAGCTGCCCCCTGGATACACCCTTATTAAGCTATATTAATGCTACCTTTTTCACTATTGCACCAATATAATACATGAATTATAGCTATTCAAAATAGTATAAAAAGAGCAAAAGAAAACCTAATATTAGGCTGCTTTCAGTCAAACAAGATGAGCAAGAAGCAGCAGTAGCATTCAGAGAACCAGGCAGACAGTTTCGTTAGCCAATTTGTGCTCACACTAACCTTTGCTTCCTAAAAAAACGAAGCTGGTTATTTAAAACCATATTAACAGGCGGCTTTCAGGCGTTTCTTTCACTCGCTTTTTCTCTGTCTGTCTGCATGTTTGTCTCTTTAGTAAATAAAGCTTTGACTTTGTATTCCTGCTCCCCTCATTCCTCGTTTCTCTCATCTCTCCCTCGGAGCTGTAAGTGCCCCCGCTGTAGTGGGAGCTGGCTGATGTGAGGCAGTAACAGGTACATCGGGGAGTAGGAGAGAGTGGTGGAAGTGGAAGGGAGCTGGCTTGGCTTGGCACGCAAGTCTGCCGAAATTACATCAAGCAGCGGGGGGCAAATGAGCATTTACAGTATATGTGAGAGGTAGGCGATATGTGTACGTGTGCGTGCACGTCCACGTGTGTGTTTTCGGGGGAAGCATTAGATCCATCGGCATGTCTAGAAGCTTACAGGCAGCTTACAGAGCAGCGGGGGGTTTGTGGCAGGGGGTAGTGGAGAGGGAGGGGACAGGGGTAAGACGTGAGTGGAGGGGGGTGTGGAACGCTGGAGGGCTTACAGAGGAATAGGGCACAGCTGGTTTTTAATTGAGTCTCCCCCCCTACTACACAGCGTGTGTGTGTGTGCACACAAACACACACACTCTTATTTTTACTCAGCAATTTCCCAGCTGATGGCTCAGAGGAACTAAACACTTCGGTATGGCAGCAGCCTTCATACGAAACCCTCCACACGGGCTCCGTTTTGGTGGTGTGACTGATAAAGCCCTCCACCAATCAAGGCCCTTGACAGCTGCATGCTCCCATGAATCTTAGCGCTCAGTCTCAACACGAGCCGAAACAGACTGCCTCCTGCTTTACCTCAGCTTGTGATCTCAGCTGGGAGGACCAGTCACACACGAAATTCAAACTTTCTCTTTTTTCCCCTGATTTTTATGGCTAGTTATGAGATATGGCTCAGCATAATACATCATTTGAGAATTCTTTTTACAAGAAGTTTGTGATATATTCTTTTTATTTCTTCTCAAGCAATTACATGGTCATTTACTTTAGTATTTTTTATCACCAAAAGTGATTTAACATTATTCTAATTTTTCATGCAGTCCACAGTCAGAGCTTAATCTTTACCCCAACACCACTCAACCAAAAAATAAGGCTAATATAGTCATTTGTAATATTCTGACCAAATACATTTGAGCTACGCTGCATTCCGAAGCCAAAACACATTAACTTTACATTTGGTTAAAATAACACATTTTTTATGCCATAGAAATGTAAATTTCAAAGAAAAGAGCCTTTAAACTTTGCATTAACTACAGAGCAGAGCTTAAAACCAGACAAACTGCAAGAACTGGCCTCTGGTGTGGTTATCTGTCGAGCCCATCCCAGTCTCTCTTTGAAGTCGTCAAAATCCCGTGCTTGGGCAGTATATTGCTGTTGAAAAAAGCCTTCCTTTAATGCTGGCGCGATATGCGGCCGGTCGCTGTTACAGTTTAACAGCACCCGTGGGCGTCTTAGGGAAATGTGGTGGGACAAAAATGAAAAGTTAAGGCGGCAAAAGTCGGAGTTGGGCAGGCCAGAAGGTGGATGGGTCCAACAAACATCAGCTTTCACCTGGGAGACCATTGTTTGTGTCCCGTAAGATTATAAAGCCACACCCTGTTCTTTTCTCCTAAACCTAACCATGTGTGTTTGTTGTTGAAGGGAAAAAAAAACTGGCAAATTGCGATGTTGTATTGACATAGTGTGTTTATTTTGAAAGAGACTGCATATAAACTGTAAATATCCTTTGAAAACGGAAGTGTATTTTGAAAGAAGACGATTTATGTAACAAGTAGAACTTGACCCAGTGACCCAGAACATCAACCACCAACAGGTCCCTTTCACGTCGTATCTAGACGTGGAAAGTCCATGACCAAATGTCGATATGTGACGAGGTTGGAGTGAGAATGTGTTGGTAAGTCCTAGAAGCTTCCGTCAAACCTTTTTTCACCGTCTCACGGATTAACAACCTACTAGACAGCTAAAACAAGAAAGCTAAAATAAGTCAGTGCCAGCTGGTGAGATAGCCACAGCTAGCTTGAGTTAAAGCTAAATTTATTTACTGATATTTCCCTGGCTGTTGACTGAAGAATATCTATTTTCATGAAGTTGGTAATTTAGCTTTTCAGTCCACATAACTAAATGAGACAGTGGCTTAATCCAGCCTTGATGAATGAAAAATAAAGTAGTTTGACTCCCGCTAAAGGTGACTAACTTAGCAGTGTAGCAGTACCTACCATCTCAGCTTTTTACTTTGGTTCCTTTAATTCACATCTGTATCTATAAAAATGTGATGTATATTACAGTACTGAAAATGTATGTTATATGTTGACAACACTGAAAATGTATGTATTTCAATATAGATGTTAGCATTAGATGGAAAGAAAGAGACATGGTGAAACCTGGAAACATTAAACATCCCTATGAACTATGGATTGTAAATTTGTAAACAATGAAAATTAAATTTGCAGGGCTCACTAAAAGCTTGTTATTTCAGCCAGAGGCGATGACTCACACCCTGCATCACACAGAGTGCTGTGCGCCTGATGCACGGTCCCATCGACATGCATTGGGTCATCTCTGCACTTTTGGATAAGTAAACAAAACTGTACTGAAAGAATTGTTTATTCACCTAATCTTTGCCTTAATCCCAAGATTAAACCTACAGAAGACCTCGTACCTGAGTTTGACTTCAAACAGAGATGATTTTTTATATTTTTTTTGTGGTCATTGATTTACAAAGATACACTTTGCTTCTTTTACTGCCATGGATGCAACCGCAACTAGGCTTTCCTACGGATTTTCAATTGACTTTACTTGACTGCAGATAAATTAAAAAAAATATATGTACAGCTAAACATGGACTAAATTATGTATTAAAAAAATCCTAACGTGGTTGTCTGTATTCTGATATCAATGCATTGCAGTATCTTGCATTAGTAGATGCTCAGCCCAAATGGGCTTGCTGACAGCCGACCAGTTTCCATGAACACAGGTCAGAGACCAAATACATAAGTTGTAGGATAACAGCAACAGTATAGTTTCTGTATTGGTATGCATCAGATAAACTGATCTCATATTGTACGTGTATTATTCAGTCTTGTTTGCCTAATTTCCCAAGCTTTAGAAACAAAACTAGTCCATACTCTGCCAGTCCAACTTCCAGAATAATGCAAGACTTTTGTTCTGCCTTCTTACAAATACAGGTTATCATATAAAGTGGAAAACTCATGAACCTGCCTTTAGAGCATGGGCTACGACGATCACAGAGTGGCTGAAATGCACACTGCGATGTCCTGCAAAATAACACTCATCCAAGTTTCTAGGGAGTCCCCATACTGTATGATAAAAAAAAAAGAAAAGAAAACAGCATTTTGTATATCAAGTTATCAGAACCTCAGATACAGGCCTATTTTCCAACTTTGTCTCCCACCGTTACTGATGTAAATCAGCCTTGAGTGTAAACGCATCAGCAAACATTAACAGCTTAGATTAAGTTGTTGTATAGTGTTGGCCCATGTGATAAAAAAGACCCATCAATCCATATGGAAGTGATAGCAAGTTGCAGTCCGTTGTTTAGATTTTTGACTGTGGAAATACTTTTATGTTTACATGAACAGATTGCACATTTAACACTTAATTAGCAAGACATAACAGTAGTTATTCCGCCACCATTATAGCTCTGTATTTTACGAGTAAATATGTTGTTAGGACACACACTGTGCAGAGCAGTTGGTAATGTAAATGCATCGCAGTGTGATAACATGAGGTCCACGGTTCAGATCCACGGTACAGCTACTATAGAAACTGTGAAAAGACTCCGAAAATTGCAGTAAAAGTAAGAGACTTTTCTGTTCTCAGTGCAAACAGCTCGAGCTCTTATTTCCATGATGCAACGCAAGAACAAACAGGCAAACAAACAACTAGAACGTTTCTTTGTTTTAATGAGTTGTGGGAAAATATGTGATGTACATTTTGAAAAGGATGTGCAGAGGGATTGGAGCACTAACTAGGATGCTGCTTTTCCTAGATTGTATCAAGACAGTGCTAACACATTTCCTGTTCCAATGCCTAAAACATAAAATAAGCTGAATGATATAAATCCTCAGCAACTTACTGGACATTTAGAGCTTATTTGTGTTTGGATTTTTACACCCTGATGATGTAATGATGTGATGATCTCGACAATTATCTTTGCTTCCAGTAACTATACAGTTCTTTTTTTACATGTGGGAGCACACAGTAATTGTTGCTAACTGTAAAAATAACTCCACTGTTATGTTTTTTCTTTGTTTATAAGTGCCATGGTGAAGTAATGCATACAATGCCATAAACAGCGTATGGAGGAACGTGGTAACAGTGCTGAGAACCCAGTTGGTGCATTAACTCACTAATATGCTCTTGGTCCGTGGTGTCCTACTTCTTGACCGCATCTGAATGCTGTCAGCAGCCCCTTTTGAGCTTTGCCCATGATATGCCAATTTCCGTGCATGCACACAAAAGCATATACGCACACACACTCTCACACACACACACACACGTGGACCCACGCAGATATGATGAGCCCATTCCGCTTCGTCGACTACACTGCTCTTTCACAGTGGAGCTGACACCACATGACTGCTACCTCATTAGAGGCTTTAGCCCGTGAGCTAACAGGCCACAGAGACAGTGGGCCATGCCACGATTGCTAATTATAATAATAACAATAACACTGCCTTAGGATGCTACTTGCTTTTCTTTTCAATTAATTTTATCAG
Organism: Epinephelus fuscoguttatus; assembly: GCF_011397635.1. Taxonomy (NCBI): domain Eukaryota; kingdom Metazoa; phylum Chordata; class Actinopteri; order Perciformes; family Serranidae; genus Epinephelus; species Epinephelus fuscoguttatus. Next base: position 31,865,310 of record NC_064760.1, on the reverse strand, counting down.
ATGCACTCGAGGGGAAAGAAATGGAAGAGGCAGAGGGAGGGGGCAGCCGCCACACACTGGCTCTATAGGAGGGAAATGATGTGTTTATTCTACATACTTGGCCAGATGACAGGCTGCGTAATTGCTGCCAAGTGACAATGGCTAACCTGCTTTTGAGTAAAAATCATTAATGTATGACAATATTGTTGATGTGGCCGATATTACTGACTGTACCACCAGCTGCAGACAACTTAGCCTGCTGTCATTTTCCAATAAAAGTACAGATGTGTGTGTCACACAGAGGCAGCGTCTTTGAACCCCTTGAGAGGAGCTGATGTTTGCCTGAGATAGTGAGGTCTTGTTGAGGTACGCTCAAGTGACTATGCAAGAGTAGGGGGGGACCCATAAACAGATGTTTCTGAGTGGAAGCTGTGGCCATCTGTGAGATACTGCTTTTGATATTCCTCAACTTACCCCTGGATCAGAGTTCAGCCTCTGCTATTTCATGTTATTATGTTTGGAATAGATAGCAGTCATCCACAGGTGCCTCTTCGACACAGATACTTTACGGCTCCTAAATCTGTACATCAGCATAAAAATACACACTGACTCATAGCCGGATTGCTTTGTGATAATGTATTCAGGTATGATATGTATTTCCTGGAGAAATGTATAATTTATTTTGACACTTTTGTCAGCAGTATTACCATTTCCTGGCATATACTGTAACAAACGGGGTAAAACACTCTATTCTCACTCTGCTTGGGTGAGATTTCAAAACAACAGCACTAACTCCAGGAGCATATGCTGCCTGTATTGTCTTATTTTATAGAACTTAGCTTAAAGAAATCAAAGTTGATTAATGATGGTTTAAAGATTGCAAGGACAGGTGTCAACTATTTGCAACTAGATGACTGTCTCATTTTGGCAGTCTGGTAGGTATTGGTTCATTGGCACACTGAACAAAACCAGCTGATCTGGAGTCACCAAGAGCATTGGTGGATTATGAGACAATGGGCCCCTGGGCATAGACATGCAGAAGGCCCCGACTCTCCTACAAAGACACAAGAAGCACAGACTTCATAGTTGTTTAGCCCCTTTTTTTATTGTTTTGTGTCTCTGTGTAGTCATCAATCATCCCTCTGTGGTTTTGTGTCTCCTTGTAGTAATATTGTGTCTCTTTGTAGTTTTGTTTTTGGTTGTTTTGCCCCTTTTGTAGTGGTTTTACCTCTCTTTGTAGTTGTTTACTGTCTCATTGTGGTTGTTTTAAATCTCTTTGTAGTTGTTTACTGTATCATTGTGGTTGTTTTGAGTCTCTGTAGTTGTTTACTTTCTCATTGTGGTTGTTTTAAATCAAATCTCTTTGTAGTTATTTACTGTCTCATTGTGGTTGTTTTGAGTCTCGTGGAAGTTGCTTTGCATTTCTTTGTGGTGTTTTTGTGTCTATTTTCAGTCATTTTTGAATCTCTTTTTAGGCATTTTTTATTTCTTTGTTGTTGTTTCGTCCCTTGTCATAGTCTTGTGTGTCTCTTTGCAGCTGATTTGCATTTTTTATAGTCATTTTGTATCTCTTTGTAGTTGTTTTATGTATTTTGTGGTCATTTTGAGTCTCCTTCTGTTAATTTGAGATTTTGCAGGTGACAGCCAGAGGGGACCTGACACTTTAGGCCTTGCTGCCCTGTAGGCCCAATTATTAATCCATCCATGACCAGGAGCCCCTGAGCCTGGCTAACATGTACCAGACAAGCCCATAAACTGAGCACACAGAGACTGGTTATGATGCATAAATGAAAGGACCTTTTGGGCTGCCAGGTTTTACTCTCACATTTACTGTGTCCTCATCCAACATAACTTTTTAGCAAGTAATCCGGATTTATAGCTGCAGAATTGCAGTCTTGTTGTAAAGTGTTGGTTTCAACTTTACAATAAGAGATCAGCCAGGATGCCCTGCAGCTTTCTTAAAAGTAGGCGGAAAACCATTGACCAGCTACATAAGCAGAGGATAAGGCCTCACTATCTCATACCATAGCAACCCAAAATTTGTATTTATACCATTAATTAAGTCATTAGCAAGTAAAAAACATTTTTAACAACTTATACATTCTTTGTAAAAGCCCATTATGATGAGGTGGCAAGGTATTCATTTTACAAGGTCAGGAAGCAGGCGAGTTTGAAGCAATTAATCTAATAATATATTCAGTATGACAGTGCAAGTGGACAGATATGTCGTTTATATAAATGGCTGTGGGGAAACACTGTCTCTGCTCTTATGTTATACTGTTCTGTCACGTTAAACGTCCAGCCAAGAGAGCCAGTGATAGTAAACGATGTCTATCAAAGGTAAATTACTGTAGCTCTCTCTGTTAACATCCACTCTTCTTATTTTATCTGTGCTCCTTACAAACAGGGAAAAGCTATGGAAATGGGAAACATGCCAAAAGCCTTTTTCCCCAGTCAGTTTCATGTAGCAACTACAGCAAAATAAAAACCAATATCAAACACTTTCTGCAATGACTAAAAACATACTCAAAGGGAATGCTTATTAATGGAAAGTAAAGATGACACATCCATCTGACTGAACTAGGAAACAGAGAGAGGGATGGAAAAAATACTGTAAGGAAAAAAAAATCTATAATTAAGTAAATTAAGCCCCGTCTTATTTGCATGATCTCAATTAATGTGCAGTCCATGTCGTAGCGACAGGCACACACCAGAAATCAAATTAGCAGAGATGAGACGGCATCTGTCTTTGGCTCCCATGTCCCCCTGGACTGGCAGGGCTGGCAGGGCTGGCTCCAAACAGCCCATTGTTTTCACAAGAGCTTGATGAATGGGTGGATGACAGAATGCTGTATGTCAGTCACAGAGACAAACTTACTCTGGTTGAACATAGAACAGCAGACATATACAAGATGGTGATTAAATTAACTGCCACACCGCCAGTTACTGTATGTGAGTAGCTGAATGTCTTGTTTGCTATTTGTTCTTTACTGCGCCTTGATTCATAAGTAATGACATTTTGTTCACTGTAATATGCTGTGTAAAGAGAATGACAATAAAATTGAATTGAACCAAACTCAATTGAACTGAATTTTCTTTCTACAGAATTACACCCGCTGACCGTATCATTTTTCAGAAGGAACTGTGCATCTACTCATGGACAAGAGGCTTGTGCTTGTGATAGCAGGAGATGCAAACATTAATGGGGTCCACTTTGGCTGAGCTGTAATGTTGGCTAACTCAGAGGTGCTAGGTGCGCCAGCAGTAGATGCATGTTTCCTTCTGTGCGGTGACACGGTTGGCGGTTTAAGTTCTGTAGAGAGAAAGTAGTTCCTACATGAAACTGCTCGCAATGAGGTCTGTGGATTATCTTGAGTAACTGGGTCATTTTTTCTGAAAAGAGACATTACTGTTGAGTTTTTCAAACTGAACATAGCGTTAGTTCAGGCGGGACACAATGTCAAGCTCAGCTCACATCCCAGTTACATCAGCTGATCTCAAACAGCCAATCAAGTGATGGAGCAGCTGATTGATGGAAGGGAGTCAGCTGATAGATCACATGATTCCTTTCTATGCAACCAATTGGAGAATCTCATTCGGGGTGCCCTATTTAACTGCTCTGGCCTGCCTACTGTTGCTGCTTCCTCTGCAAGCCGTTTTGCAACCCTCCTCCACCCCAGCTCCTCCTTTCAAGCTGTGTCTGACTCATCAATGTAATTTCTGTTTGCCATTAATGCTGGCTCTGTTCTGCTCCCAGATGGTCTTTGCCGCTGCTCTCCCTACCTTAGGCTTTCCATGTAGGCACATGGAAGGGCAGGGAGGTGTGCTCTCTGCCTCAGGTTTTCCTTGTTTGCACATGGAAGGGCAGAGAGGTGTGCTCTCTCGCTTTCCACATAGGTGTGTGGAGGAGTCTTTCTGTGTAGGCCCAAGGAAAGGCAGAGAGGCCCCAGAAAGGAGTCATACCACCAAATATAATACTACTGATTTTTGGCAAGGGGGGGTAATTTTGGGTTAAATTTGAAAATCCCAACATTCAGCATGAAAATCCATTATTTGAACCTGTAATGCATGTTTACCCTTACGCTTCAAGTAGACAAAAATGTCCACCTGTCATTTAGCCATTTGTTATTGTTGCTATACCATCCATTTATCATGGATGGAATAAGAATGCATTACAGGGTCAAATAATGGATTTTCATGCTGAAAGTTAGGATTTTCAAATTTACCCCGCCCCCACCTTTCTAGAAAATTGACATTTTTGTCCACTTGAAGGGTCGTGGATAGGGTAAAAATGCATTACAGGGTCAAATACTGGATTTTCATGCTGAAAGTTGAGATTTTGAAATTTCATCCAGAATGACACCCCCATGCAAAAAATCATCCCCCTGTGAGGAAATTTTTGAATTTTGGAAATGGACAAAAATGTCCAGGGGTAACACAAGGATAAGTGCACACAGTGCACATATATTGGTATGACTTAGACATCAGTCATGTCAGTGTGAAATGGCAAAACATGATCCTGACTTTAAACTGACTTTGTATAGAAAGAAACCATAAAAATTCAAGTCAGAATGATAATGTGGGTGGATTTTTAGCAACTTTTGACTGACAGGCATCTCCAACACATTTATTTGAGGAGCTGCAAACTGAGACAGATGGAATAACAAAAAGGTGTTTGTGCTCATATTCCTGTATGTGTGAGTGTACCTGCAGCCATGTATGAATCCTACAACTAGTGACTGCAAACTGTATTGCAAGTGCAGTGTACTTAAGCGTATGTGTGACCCTTTGTGTGTTCTTATTTACTGTCCACGTGTGCACAGGTATATTTGTACGCATGTGTAAACAAGCACACTGTGTGCTTGTTTGTATGTCTGTGTGAGTGGCGTTGAATTTAGCGGCTCTTCCCCCCATGGAAATAGGCCAATTTTCTCTGTGAGGCGTCTTGTGACTGCTTTGAAAGAGAAGATGGAGATTCCCTCTAGTTCCAGCTTGGCCAGTAAATGGTGCATGTCTCCTCCCATCAATCACAGAGCTGCACTAACAGACAGCTGGCTGCCTAATATACACCTCCATTAGGAGTCTGTGCTCCTCACCGAAAATCACTGGAATCTCGATAGATACTCCAAGTATATGGAGGACTTGTCCTGAGGCAGATTTGCCTACTGCTCCCAGCTAAAGGTGTGAATGAGTGTCAGGATTTCAGTTAACAGCTTTTCGACCTTAAACACAGGGAGCGGTAAATTACATCGCTGCCAGTGATGGCTGAAGACAAATTAACTCGACAGCTGGAAAATAGATTTTTTATTTTAATATCAGACTTTGAGTCAAAACTTTTTATAAATTATTAGTTACATAAACAAAAGTAGGGCAAGTTGTTTAAATTATTTAATGCAACATTAAATATTTCATATACAGTATATCCTCCTATTTCAGTGCTATTACATTTTCTTCTTTAACGAGTTTCTTTGATGACCCCACTGACTACATTTGAGCGCGTGCTTTGCTGTGTTTGCCTTGCAGGTTTGCTAGAAGGCAAAGTTAATGCTCAAACCTGTAAGATATACTGTAGTGCTGGAGCTCAAAAGGAGCTGTCTTTCCATGGCAGTAAAAGTCTTTCTACTTCCTCCTCAACAGTCTCTTGAGTCTACATCCTCTATGAATTTATTCTCGCCACAACATGCAACATTCACCATGATTTTATTTCAAAAAACATCAAACAAAAAAACTGATATGTGCACCTCCTTCACGCTTGTATTTTGGTTATTGCATTTAATCTGTTATCATATGTGACCTCCTTTTCTGCCTCTATAACCTTAACCCAGGTAGTAACACATCTTCAGTTTTAGCAACCAGAACATGTCCACTAGTGCCTGAGATGATTATAATTAAAGGAGTACTCCACCTCCCAAATGACCATGTGTATATTAGTTATTCACCCTGTGTTACGTGGAATTTGTGAAGAACATTTTGTTTTTTGTGCATGCTTCTGGTGAACGAAGAATCTAAAAACGGAATTTTCTTTTTAATGAACTAAAGTAAAAGCGGTCCACATTTAAAAACAGCTAAACTATATCAAAGCATATGTTTACAGACTCTCACAAAACTCATGCAGTATAATCCAAGTCTCATATCTCCAGCCATATGCTCAGTACAAACAGACAGCCCTTTCTGATGGGAAATTTACGGAAAGTTCAAATTATCTATGCTCTCTTCAAAGCCAAACTTCACTGACAAAAACATTATTTTTACCTCGCTGAAAATGGGAGCTGCTGGTCTGTCATTGCCTCGACCAGTTAGTTTGTTTCTATTAATGTGTGACTTTAGTGAGTACTAACCAACCCTTAAAAATTCCAAAGTCACACAATAACCCAAACAAACTAACCAATGGGGGCAGCAGTAGATCAGCAACTCCCATGTTCAGTAAGATAAAATTATTGTTCTGTCAATGGAGTCTGGCTTTGAAAAGAGCTATCCTGTTCTCTGTGGGAAAAGGCTGTGTGTTTGGGAAGTACTAAGCATAAGACTGGTTAAATGAAACTAGGATTATACTTCACAAGTCATGTGAGATTTGTATTCAGACGATATTTTGATATAGTTTTGCTGCTGGCAAATGCGGTCGCTTATGACCTCAATCATCAAGAATTTTTTGTAGTCTTTGTTCACCAATGATATGTGAGAAAAGCAGCTTTTTTCCCCCCACAAATTCAACGCAACACAGGGTGAGTAACTGATATACAAAGAGTCATTTGGGAAGGTCAAGGAGGTAAACAAAAGCAGACCTCTTTTATTGACTGAAACTATGACTGATAGTGCCAATTTTCATCAGCTGTAGTTAGCTATCAAAAATTGATGCCAACAATTCAGGAGTCGGTTGGAAACTCCACCTCCAGTTGACTTCCAGGTGGTTTGTTCGAAAACAGTGGTGTCCAAACTTGTTTGAACTGGGGTCGGGCTGGAAAATGTGAAAATACCTGAGGGGCAGCTGCTTCTGCTTCATCATAAGTTTTATTGGGAAAAATAAAGCAAAAAAATATTCAACTTTCTACTGCTCCTGAAAGCTCCGGCCCTTCGCTGCCTCTTTGCCATGGTCATGGCTACTACCTAGCTGGAAATGTCTGTTGCTAGGTAACCGTTCATTTGCTTGTTTACCGTCTGTTATTAATAACATTAGTTCCGCCTGCGAAGTTCCTACTTGGTGTTTGTCTACAAATTGTGTGATAGTCCTGCCATCGTGACATGAATGAAAAACATGTAAAGCTAGTTTGCTATATAAACATTATTCTGGGGTGACATACAGTATATTTTGAAAGACAAACCACGGGCCATTTAAAATTGGTCCGCAGGCCACATTTGGCCCCTGGGCCAGACTTTGAACATGCCTGTTCTTTAAATGAGAATCCTGTAAAAAAAAAAAATATCACAAAGTCGCAAATATGCACATGATGGCTTTACATACATGATAATGCCAAAGACAAAAACTAAAGCTACATGTCTCAGGCAGAGAGTTAGCAGTGGCTGATGATAAGGAGCAGTACACATGCTCAGCACAGCCCTGGTATTACAGTACTGTATTAAAAATAAAAATGTAATTAAAATGTTATTTACTCTAACATAATCCTTGGATGGTTTTGAGGCTTACTATAAAAAAAAACATGCTAGGACAGGCAACAGATTTTTTGTTAATTTCTCCTTGGAGTAAAGTACTTGACTTTATCACAACACAAGAGTGGTGCCTCTCTTTTAAGAGTCTGTGGTTATTGGGTCAAGACAAAACAAGACAAGATGTGTTGTGCAGAGGGAGAGATGGATGCGTATTGACTGTCACACCTCAGCCACATCAAACAACCATCATTACTCTTTCAGATAAAATAAAGACACCGAAAAAGGAAACAAACAGCAATTTCATCGCTGTACTTATGAAGTGTGCAATCCGTAAGAAGACACAATGAACACTCCAATCAATACTTCCCTTTTCTTCCTGCTGTCTCTCAGTAATATATTGGAAATGGAGTTAGAAAGATTGATTCTGTACACAGCGCTACAGGCCAAAGGAAAATTAAATGAAAATGTAAATGAAGACTGCTGTGTTTGGTGTGTTTTCTCCCTCAACTTGTTACTCTGCTCTGAGGCCTTTGCCATAGCCATTTGGAATTTGGTTAATTTGCTATTTCACTCCATGAATAAATTCAGACGCAAAAAGACAGACACACAGGGGGGGAAATGAAGGTAGGGGGGCAGGATGGTTAGATTGAGATTGTAATCATTATTAAACATTATTAATGCATAACGTCAGCCATGTGCTACCGTTAGGAGGAGAGCAGAAGTAACAGCCATCCATTTAGGAGAGGAGGAGGATATGGCTGACAGCACAAAAGAGGAGAAAAACTTTGCGGAAAGGTCAGAAAGCTATTTCAGAAACTGACAAAAAAGCATGCGTCTGCCACACAAACTTGCAAAGGCACACACATGAGTTCAAGGCATACACACACAGAGACACAGAGGCAAACAAATACAATCACCTTTCCTCGGGGTTAAAGGAAACTGTACTTCAGCTCTGTACAGCCACTCAAGTTGTCAGAAATGGCTCTGGGCCAAGAGTGAAAACTTCAAATCCAAGGAAGTTTTTTTTTTGTATCAAGGAGGTTAATGTCTAATCCAAATAAACTCTGAAATGGCTGAAGATTCTAATGCAACTGACTGAATAAGTCAATGGTTTATTTTCAGTACATTTCTAATATGACAAAAATAGGTCTAAGTTCTAGGCCAGGAGTGATGATGTTTTGTTTGCTTTTTTTTAAATCAGTGAAATAAAGTTAAATGGTATTTTACACCTACTCTTCATGTCTTTTCTGTGCTCCACGGTTCTCTAAAAGGGGCACACCCAATTTAATGTCATTAAATTACACATATTCCAAACAAAGACCAATTTATTTTGGATTTTTCTGGAAGAAATAAAACCAAGGTCTACTGTTTTTGCCTATGGGAACTGATGTTCTATTACATGTCCCGGTAGAACTGCTGGAGGTTTTGGCACAACAACTATGACTAAAGGCCCTTTCACACATGCACTGCAAACCTGAAATTATCTAGATATTATCCTGAGGAGCTGTATCTGAGAAAGCAAATGTCTGAATCATTGGATTGCACATAAAATGGACTCTATCCTGCCGGCTTCCTGGTACAAAGTCCAAGTAATGTCTGATTGAGCCCATGCGTGAATAGAGCAGCAAAGTGCCCAGAGAATTTACGCCAAGCAAGTGGGCCTGTTTCGACGTTTCTATCATGGGGCTTGCGCCAAACTGAAAGAAAACAAACATCCAATGGTGAGAAAGAAGGGTCATTTAAGGAACAGCAAGAGATTCTATTGTTTATGATCAAATTATGAGCCAGCTACAGGACCATGGTGTAATCTGCGTTATGCCTTATTCTGCCTGAATGCTCTACCCAGGTAGGTGAGAGCTACACGTGTGAAAGGTAAACTCCGGACATTGTCTTGCATTCATATGAGAAAACAGCTTAAGAATCTACAGCAATGCTTAAAGCTTTGTGTTGTACATTCCTAACATGTTGAGTGTTAACACTGTCATTGTGCATGATGTTTACCATGTTTGCTATCTTAGTTTTGTGTGTTAGCATGGTAATATTTGCTAATTTGCACTAAATATGAAGTAGAGCTGAGGCCAGTGGGAATGCCATTAGTTCTGCAGGTACTTGATCATAAATCAACAACAAATTTTGACCTGATGATGGCGCTAAAGTCAGTACATCCATTCAACTGCAGTCAAGACATTCCTTGGCATTATTGAGCTTGTTACTTAAAAAAGTGTGTATTACGAATTACTTTCTAAAAAGTAATGAATTATGTTACATCATTACTACCTCTAAAAAAAAATTCATTACATTAATTTTGTGTTACTTTGCAACATTGCCTTAAATACATTGTCACGTAGCTCTTTGCCAGTTAACACTACATATGCACATATATTAACACAAAACAAAGCTCAGCAGAATCAATATGGCACTGGCAGTAGGCTATAACCGCCTCATATAACTAAATTAGTATGTTTAAGAGGTTGGCAATCCTAACACTGCCTAGTACAAATATAAATTGCCTAAAAATAATATATCAGTAGGCTGCAATAAAATAACAGACTGGCCTTCCTAGACTTAAAAAAAGCCCCATTTCTTTTTAATGGCATATGAACTGCATTTAATGGACCAAACTTAACTCACTCATTCACTGAACTCCCCTCTCTTGAGGGCAAACCTCTCAAATCATTGTTCAGACAACGAGTTTGACCTTGGAATCAGCAGAAGACTGCCCAGGCTGAAGAGTCTCTTGCTATTGTCAACAAGTATGAAGATTTTTTTAATGCTATTTTTTCAGTTGTTTTATTAATAACTGCATGTAATACTGAATTTAGACAGACAAATGTACTATGATTACAGTTACCCCCAACACTGGTCATTAGGATACATCCTCTGGGAATCATGAACATCTGTACCAAATTGTGTGCCTATCTGTCTAGTAGACATGGAGATCTTTCACTGGATACGCTAAAACGTTGGCTGCCTGGATGAAAAGTCAGCGAATCATTAAAGTCTTTAAGATTTATCCTCTGGGCACAATGGGTAACCTTCACAGCAATCCATCCAGTGGTTAATTTCAGTCTTGATCAAAGTGGCGCACCAACCGACCGACCGACATCACCACCCCTAGAGCCATGCCGCAAGCATGACTAAGACTTATAGCTGGTATATAGTAGGGATTGGAGCATCACTTTAAAAGTCTAAAATGTGCTATTACCAATGCGATCTGCAGTAGGGAATCTCTATTCTGATGCAGATGACATTTTAAAAGTAACCTTCTAAACCCTGCTGATACATAATTCTTATTTCAGGCTCAGACAGTTTCATCTGGTTTAGCACATTAACATTTTCCAGGTAGATTGACTCTGACTAATCCTCTTCATGTGGTCTGTGGCAGGCCTTCAGCGAACGCCCCTACATCCTGTTCTACGAGAAGCGAGATCCGCGGATGACAGTATGCCATAATACCTCATATGAAGGTGTTGTTTGTCTAGATTAAAACCCCTCAACATTGTATTGTAAGAAGCCGTTCTTCCATTTAAAACCTGTATAATCCCCAGAGGAAGGTGACAGGCCTATAATAGTGGAGCACAGATCCCTGGCGTTGATGTATACAATAGTCTTAACCTCACACATCTCTATTAGTGTGTCCACTGACACAGGCATTACAATCCCCCATGGGAAGTCAACTAAGATAAACAGCGGAGAAAAGCAGACCCGACGCTCATGTTTCAAATATAGCCGCTCATTTTTCAAAACACAGCAGGTGGCGATACTTCAAATATGATAGGGCATCTGTCTGGTTTTGAGTTGGTTCCATTTAATCTCATGGTTATTTTGCAGAAACTTGGTGCATAACAAAAAAAGGTATTATCAGAGAACAGTGTATGCTAAAAAAAAAAAAAAAAAAGTGCATCAAGTGTGTGTATGTGTGTGTGTGTGTGCGTGTGTGTGTGTGTGTGTGTGTGTGAAAGAGAGGCAGAGTGCATGTGGGTGCATGTGAGAGTGGGTCTTTGTAATGATAAGTTAGGAGTCTGTGGGGATGCATAAAGACTTTGATATGCAGCAGTGACACACATACGTTCTGTGTATGCGTATCTGCATGTGTCTATGGGTGTGTATGTGTGGGCGATGGTGCCTTTGACTGTGACACAAACCTGTGCATCTGTGTGGGGCCTTGAGTGTTGGAAAATTGGCCTAACATCTGTGAGGATGTAAGACGACTTTTATCCACGGCGGGGACATGGAGGGGATCACAGAGGCCCAGAGGGAGGCCGAGGGTTTCTGGTTGAGTCCAGACCTCCTGCTGGGGGCACCAATGAAGGAGAGGGGGGAGGATCAGAGAGAAGTTCCACTCGGGGGCTCTTTTTTTAGGGCTGTGGGCCACCGATGAGCAGGGTGGAGCAGAGGGAAACAGGGATCTGGCTTTTCGTAACACAGAAATACTTCCCTCCCTCGTACACCAGCCTCCCGCTCTGATCTCCCCTGGCTTGTCCCCAGTAGTATTTCAGCCGAGAGAAAAGTGTGTGTTGGAGCGGGGAGGGGATGGGTTCTGCCTTATTTGCTAACACGGTCCAGCCCAACAGAAGGCAAATCACATTCTGTGGGGGTGTCTGTCCTGTTCCCATGGCAGAATTTGTTCGCTTTGTGCCACTCGACAATAAATCATGCCACCCCCCCGGAAGGTTTGGACATGCCACCACTGGCAACTAAAACAAGCACTTCACTCACTCTGATTTATTCCTCCCATTGCAAGGAGGAGGAGAGGAGGTGCTAACAGGGTCCCAGGGAATGGTGAGTAGAAGGTGCTTGCATGTGTGTGTCCTCATGTATGCCAATTGTGCATGGGAGAGAAAAAGAGGACAAACGGACAGCTCTGTTATTCTAAGTTTAGACCACCCTGATATTTTTTTGCTGCTACGTAGCATTGGCATACAAGTCTGAGTCTGGCTGCACTGGACTCACCCTGGCACCTGTAGAGGCTGGAACAAGACCTCCTCCAAATACAAAATTAAGAGCCACACATGCGGGCGTGAATGCATGTGTTTATACACACATAGGAACACACACATGCACCAAAAATGGGCATGACTGAGTTGATGTGTCTGAGAAAAGGCTTCCTCCAGATACCAAATTAATCAGCAGGCTGGAAGATGCAAATGACTGGCCTACATGGAACCAGCAGCACACAGCCAGAACTCACACAGCACCATGGACAGATGGCCTGCAGGACCACACCAGTGCTCACATACCTCTCTCTCATTCTATGTCTCTCCTGCTCTATCTGTGCCTTCCCTCCCATCACCACCTCATTCTATCTCAATCCTTCTGTCTGTCTTTTACTCTTACTCACTCTGTCTCTTTCTGTGTGGCTCTGGTTCACTCTGCTCTGTCCATCTGTCTTACTTTCTGCCTGTCTTTCCACACTCTTTCTCTAACTAAATCATTACGTTTCCCTGCCGGTCACCTGTCGAGCATCAAAACAAATGTTGGCACAAACCAAAAACTCTATCAAACAACAAAATCTAAGAGCGCTAAACTTTTAGTTGAAATAAGGCGATGTAAAGTTAAGCAGATTGTTTTCCTTTGCTTGCCCTTTCTGACTCTTTCTAGCAGGCTGCAGCACAGCTAGCACAGTGCAGAAGGCAGGGAGCAGAGTCTCTGACCTATTTAGGAAACTGGCAAGAGAGCAGCCAGGGAACATCAAAATACTTCAAAGGCTCCCTTTGAATCCATCGTTACGCCCAACTTAGTGTGAGCGTGTGCACACTCGCGCACACAGGCGCGTATAAACACACCGCCTCCGTGCACACAAACTTCATCAGCCAGCCTGCACTCTCTCATACACACAGTCTCACACACACATATACACACACTCACAGCACCCCCGATATATTCTGTCTGAGCTCTTCGTTTGAACTGTGTCCCACATTGCTAAGTACGGAGAAGTCGGAGAAATCACATTAAACGGTGGGTCTGCCACCAGCGTCATGACTCAGGCTGCACCATGGAAATTCTGTCCCTGACCCAGCTGTACAGCATCTTCTTGCCCTTCATATATATATACTATATATACTTTAACTTTGCTTCTTGCAGTGGCAAAAACTACATTTTAGACAACTGATATAGCAGCTAAACTTCCTGTGCACAGTAAGGTATAGATGATAAAAATGCATTGGGGAAAATATGGGAATTTGTAAAATTCTGGCTATTAAAAAGCCACAAACACTGTTTTACAGAGTGCCTTCAATTCATTAGCAGTGCTAATTTTAGACTGAAACAAGCCTGCTGCTTTCCTCTACACAGCATGAAGAAGCCAACGCATGTTTCAGAACTCTGGACAGCTCCTGTGCTACATCAGCTGGTCAGGACCTTGGACAGCACCACCAAGAGGGTCTCTGCTCTGTATAGCAGCCATCACAACCTTGGAAAGCTGCAGCAGCCTATTGTGTGTGTATGTGTGTGTGTGTGTGTGTGTGTGTGTGTGTGAGTGTAAGTGTGTGCTCACACGCAGACGCCTATCCCTTTGTGACATTCCTAACACAAAAGCGCATTTATCGCTTTGAATTAGACAGCTGAATGCTGTGTGTGCTTGCACTGCCATTGCCCCTATGCAGCTTTCATTTCTGACACTTTCACCTACGATGGCAGATCGATAGAAATGACATGAAGAGCAGAATTTAACAGATGACAAATAGAGAGGTTGAGGAAAACGGGGACATAAATACAGGAAGTCTTTGAACTTTTTTTTTTCATTTTGCCGTATGTTTTGCCCAAGGGGGGACTCCTCTATGTGTTTATTTCTCATTGTTGTGTGTGTGTGGCCATGCACAAATAACGGGACATAGCCATGGCTTTCTCTGAGGTCACACCACTGTGCCTCTTTAAAGCTTGAAATGCTTGTGTGTGTTGAATGATTACTCATTTTTTAGTGTTTAGGTCAGTATGCCTGAATGAGGAGACATATATGATTGCATGTCTTGCTGCACAATTTCTGTGCATGTGTGTGACTGTGTGTGTACTGCATTGTACCAGGGGGGGCATTTCTTTACGCAGTGTCCCTGTGCCTTGGAGCATTAAATAAATGGTAGACAGAGCAGAAAGCATTAGCAGGCCTTTTAGTTTAGTGAAAATGCCAACAGGACAATATAGGCACAGTGCTACTTACTGGTCATGTGGCAGGCAGGTCGACCAGGGCAAACAGTGTATTTGTCTCTATGCCAATGTACCTGCATGCATGTGTGAATGTCTGTATAAAACAAGTACATTCAAGTGTATTTGCGTCTGTGTCCAGGAAGTGTTTGCATCACAGATTTTTGGTGGTAACTGGAGCAAGCCCAAATGGACCCCATGGTTGTTAGGGAGAATGCTGCATCCTGCTGAGAGGGATCTGGGACAAAGGAGGGGGCTACATGGCCTTAGGCAGAGGGACTTGAGGGGTGACTCCGGGTAATATGGAAGATAAGTGGGTACTCTGGGGTGAGTGGCTGGGGTCATGAATGTTTTCAGGACACTGGAAATAAAGGGTGTGTGTGTTTGTTATGGTGTAGCAGTGTGAGGCCATTTGATCCAGAGAGGACAAATTCTTGATAATGACAGGGGGTTGTTTGGCCAGATTGTGTAGCTAGGGGATAAAAGGAAGTATGTGTGTGTCTGTGTAAGTCCTGAAACCATCTTTGTTGAAAGAGCAGAGTAGCCTTTCTGTAACTGTAGAGCGATATTAATATATGAACTGTTTGAAGCATATTTCCAAACTCTATTGTACATTAATATCCTTCCCCTTTCAATCATGCATTATCAAACAACTCAACTTTCTCATTTTCCCTTTATCATTTGCTTTATATGAAATACTCTATTTTTTGTGCTTTTGTAAAAGAAACATTTATCAAAGGATGATACAGCACTTTTAAAATTAGCATTAGCTCTACATTAGTCTGCTATCATGCTTATGTATATATGTGTGACTCTGTGTGTGCACCAGCTTGAATGTGCGTCAGCGGGTTAAAAAAGTGAGTGAGTGCATGCGTGAGGAATTCCGAGCAGAGGTAATGCAAACTGATGTTAATTATTCAAAATGCATAAATCTGACCACTTTAGTTAAATTAAAGCCTAAACTCTTGTATTAAGGAGACCTCCCTCTGCTCTCTGCACTGGTAAAGGGGGGATACATAATCAGGGAGAAGCTCATAAAGCATATTGCAACGTGATTGAATTTACACCTTTGGCTGTTACCACTACATATCAATGCATGTGTCAGGAGACAGATTTTAATTTTGCCTTTGGGATAATGAAGTCATTGCATCGGAGATCCATTTAACTTTCGTCATTTTTAAGAAACCTTGCCTTTATTATTTTATAGCAAAAAAGCAAAAGAGAGATATGCAGGGCTGTTGCAGTGTCATATTAGTTCAACGTATAGCAATGCATTCTCATCCCAACTTGTCAAATAACATGTCTTCCCAAAATACACTTCCGTTTTCACAAGAAACGTACAGTGTCTGCTCATTTCATGCGTACGACCTTTTTAAAATAAACATAAAATGTACGTGTTGTGGAGTGAACAATCAAGTTGTCTTTTGTTTTATATAATAAAGAATAATAAGAGTTATGGCAGAGTCAATCTTTTTCAGCTGACAGGTCAGAGCACCTTGAGTGTCCTCCATGGACACAATTTACTTCAGGTATCATGAAGCCTTTTACACATGAGAAAGCAGAGTACTACATGTCTATATATGGTAATGATTAATTTTGTTCCGACAGTATGTAAAACACCTAATTTCTGGTTTATTTTCTTAAGTTTAGACAACAAAAGCATGTGGTTGGGTTTAGAAAAAACGTCATGGTTTGGTATAAAATAAGTATACTTCTTAACAACATAATATCATGTCAGGTGACATACATCACTATTTTAGCATGCTACACATAGCACACTACGTTCATATCAAAATAACTCCATTTACTTTTAGTTTTGCACGGGACACAAACAGTAGGCTCGCAGGTGAAAGTCCACTGTTTTTTTATTTTCCCATTCACTTCCCTGCCCACCCGCCCTGTTGGGACTTGCTTACTGTTTATATTACAGCAGTATTTAGCAAGTTCGATTGTTGCCAATTCCTTCAACAGCTGCCACCACCCTGTGTGTATCATACTGCCACAAAAGCTGTCTTTACGTGTCGGTTATCTGACACCATATTACTGACAAAGCTGCAATATTTGATGACCTGTAAAAGAGAACAAGTTAGGTACTTCATATAATCCACCAGTAAATTTATCCAGAACATGTCCGGGATAATCTAGGCTAGGAAAGTGTATGACTCAGATAATAGCACTACTAAAATACAGCTCTTTGCCAATGTGCCTCTGAGAAACACACTTAAATGATGAGCCCTAAGTCTGTATTCTTCTTCAATAAAGCCCACGAAAAGAACAAAACCAACAATCAAAATATCCTAAATTAGTATTGTCTGTGTATCTAATGCCTGATACTGTCTTATTCCCCTGTGCCGTAAACCTCCAGTGTTGTCCAAAACTAAAAAAAAACATCAATGAGCCACACCAATGTGTTCCTTCATTACCATGAGTATGGGCACTGTAGTTTATTTTTAGCCCACATTCACCAGCCTGCTGCTGTAAATACTCATTAGCGCACCAAATCCACAGCTGAAAATAGCCCAATCAAATGTACTATTTGCTCCAGTTTGAGTAACATTTGCTGAAAACTATAGTGCCCAGCCGCTTTAAGAAATCATTTAAATTTGTAATCAAAAAACATATGAAATAAATACATTTAATGTACATCTTTAGCAGGGACAAATGTTGTTGTGGCTAAGAGCCACAAACAGGCTGGGGGAAGTCACAACGTATTGACACACAGACCAACATATTGTTGGCTTTGGTCTTTTCATGAGATTTGTTGACAATAACAAAAATACAGAAGAAAGCCAGCCTTATCCTTTTACCACACAACTCCGGTGCAGCTGTGTATTCTATGACATATTGTGGTCCTACACGCCAACACCCAGGTGTAAACACATGTCACTGCACAAATACAAAGCATGCTGGAGAAAAGCATTCCTGTACTGTGTGTAGAGGGCAACCCTTTACTGGATAAATGAATGTTAAAGCAAAATTACAGCAATGAAATGCAATCAACAACAGAGGGAACAGGCCTATCGGATTTTAATTGCCTCCCTACAAAAATGAAGATATTGATAAGACAGCATGGCTCAAAGTATTGGCATACCCGAGAAGACACACAGTCGGTATCATGCAGCTGTAGTGAGAAAGGGAGTGCTCTCCCTTCCAAGTCTCTTGCAAATCAATTGGCTGATGGATAACATGTCTTTTGTGAAATGGACTGGCCTGCCTGTCTCACACTTGAAGAAATTGCTTTTGAATAGCAAAATGGCAGTTTGAACCGTCGTCATGGATTCTTCAGACTTTTGTCATTTGTAATATTATGGTTTGGTCGAGGAGCGCACTCACTGCGATAATAGGCTGAACCCTCAACACATCTCAAAATAAATGAATTCCCACTGGATTTTCCCAAAAAACTAAAGTGCAAGCCTCGATGTGGCTAAATGCTTCACCATAGTCACTGATTTTCAGCTTGCTCAAGACACAAGGACACACGCACACACACACACACACACACTTTTGTCTCCCCACACATAGAGCTGCCACAGCTGGCTGATGGGATAAGGGCAGACACAGGTAGGCCAGCTAGGCTCCGTGCCATGGCTCCCAGCTCCAGGGCAGTAGTGTGTCTCACAACATGGAGGACAGGGGAGCAGACAGGAGCGAGTGCCACTATATCCCTGGGCTGTGCGGCATGGCAATCACTGCCACAGCCCTGACATAAGCCCTGGCCAAAGATGATGGCTCAGTGCCCCTGCTGCAGGCCTCTGCCTCAGCCATTCACTTCAGCCGAACACCTCCAGAGCCTGCTCCATCCGTGGCACGAGGCCCCGTACTTAACACTTTCACAATACACTCTCTGCCCTCAGAACCAGACAATACGCTCTGGATGAATAAAACAACGCCCGGTGCAAAGTTATGCAGGGTTTAACGTGTCAATGAGATGAATGAGAAACACTGAAAATTAAATGCGGCTGGATGCATGTTTTTACGCCTTGGGCTACAAGCCTGCCGTCGGCCTTCATCCCCCTCTTCCAGACACTCAGCGTCAATGTAAGTTTCAGGCGGCCCTAGCCCCTAGAGTATGGACCCTCTGTATGCATACAGACGAACCCATAAACAGGCCATTTATTCCCATTACACACTACAGACTCATGTCTGACAGCATGTGGGCAGACTGCTCTAACAATATATCCTTTAGACCATCTTTGAGAAATGCGTGCACTTCCACCACCCACACACTGTACAAAAACGTCCTGCTATTTTAGTTACCTACGGTGCATAACACAAACATCCAAAGTGCTGTGTGATAAATACACACTATTTTTTCCCCCTGTTGGTGTTGGATATGGTGCACTTATCTTCTGTGGGCCAAAAAAAAAAAAAAAAAAAAAAAAAATAGCCTCTGGCTGCTTCATAACACAATTGCCAATTTTATAAGAGCTGACCGCTAGAACTGACAGGTAAAGAGCCCTCATAAACATAAACACACACTTCTTACTGAATACATCAGCTTGACTTGACAGTATTTTTTTTTTTTTTTTGCAAGATTTCATGATTTGTGTTTAATTTAAGCTCATGAATTCGAAGGGGAAAAAAGACTAGGCTTGGCCATACAGTATCCCATATAAAAAGTGCATTTAAATTGGAAAAGAAGAGAAGGAAGAAAACTCATATGAAAGCTAGAATAAAAAAAAATAAAGACTGGGACAGAGGAACAAATACAGTAGGGAGGCTCAGAGGGAGAGAGAAAGGGCTGAGTGGAAGGATAAGGGGGGAAAGAGCGAGTGTAAACGCCAGCTGATTTAGTGGAGGCTGAACTGGGAGGAACAGTGAGCTATGTGTACTAGAGCGCAGCTCTGCCACTGAGAGAAGAGGAGAGTCGGCCAGCATGTGCATCACACAAACACACACACTGAGAGAAACACATTGAATAGGGTCCTCAGAGCCAATGTTTCCCCCTTTCCTTTAGTCTCCTTGAACTGTCGCTATCCGGCCTTACACTGAACCACGAGACTCTGCTGAGGGAATGACACTTTACTTATCCCCTGCAATACCCGCAAGAGAGCTCTGTGTGTGTGTGTGTGTGTGTGTGTGTGTGTGTGTGTGAGTGATTTGGTAACTAGGTCAGACTCTTGGAAGGGACAGAGACCCAGCATGCTGCGGCTGATAATGTCCTCTGCATGGTCTACAGAGGAGAACACGCTCAATCATCTCGTCTCTCAGCGTTAATGCTTGTTTTCAATACGACAAAGATACAAGTAATATCTTTTATTCTACAAAGAGTCCGATAGTCCTGTAAGAGTACAGCAGAATTAACGAGAAAGTTCAGTTTTGTTGTGCACGTCATGGGCCGGTGTTGATACAGCGATACACCTTGTGTGAGGTGAGGCGCCTCGGGCAAGGTCCCTATTAGCAGAGGCCTGCAGCAAAAAAGAGGGGAGCCGAATATTGAAATGAACTAGAGAATGACAAGGAAGTCTGTGGTGGTGTTAACGTAGATGCTGCTTAGAATACAACATACACAAGTGCTGTTGAGCTAGTAGCTACATGCTGTTCCCAATTAGGAAAACGATGCGGGGGGTAGATGTTCAAACAAATGCATCCTCTGACTTTTATAGTGAGGTGTTAAAATATGATGATTAATCTACTCAACCAGATGTCTACCCTTGGGCCTATGGCATTTGTTTTCTTTTACAGGAGAACAAAAACAAAGTTAAAATAAATACGTGTTTTTATAATTCTATTTATTATTAGATTAATTGTTAAATCTCACTGAAAGACTTTAAAACAAAATTCATGTTGTTGCAATGTACCTCCAGCCATGAAACACTGCAAATGTTGTAAAACACTGTGGTATAAAGAATGTAAGCCCTAGTGGCTTGATTTCTATCAGAGTTTGTGGGATAATAGTGTGTTATAATACCTTGGAGTGAATTGCAAGGAATTGTAAGTGCTCTCTGTGTGATGAAATGATTAATGCATTGTGGGTTCTTACTCAGTGTTGAGTAAAATGAAATGTCTTGTAATCATCTTGAATTAAACAAAAAAAAGTGAGTGTGTCATAATAGACTCCCTGTCAAAAATAAGAAATACAAGTGCTTACAATTCATACTAAATTATAGAGTTAAAGCACAACTTTGCTTTTTCAAAGATGTACTGAAATTTAAATGAAAACCCAAATGCGTTTTTAATCATACTTTGATGAAATGGCACCGGTGGCATTAACATCTAAAATGCTATGGGTTTTGCTTATGTCCAGACACCCTCACTAAAATGTTTTTGAAGTAACTGGACTGATGTAGCTTGAAGTTGACTGACATATTAATGTGTTTTATTATTCATCACAGGTTTTCTAACATGTAATTAAATTGGTTTCCTGTCAAAATGTGACCTATTTAGTCATATTAATAATTACTAAAGCTACAGTCTTAATATGTGTACACATTATTGCATATAAAATGCTAACATATAAGCACTGAAACTCATTTTTAAGATTATTGTATATTGAAAATAACAACAACAACAACAACAACAACAACAACACCAAAAAAGCTATCTAAAAAACACAGATGGTTGTTGAAACCCTATCCACTACCAGTGTTTATTGATCACAACCGGCCTGCCTGGCTTGTCAATAGGTAATTTCATTACATGACTAATAAAAATGAATCAATCAATTAAGGGCTATAATCTGACAACCACTGACCTGATGCACCACAGCCCTCTTAAATTAATCAGCCACCACCCACTGATCAATCCAAGACAAAGACAAAGCTACATTGTCTGCACCTCAGCACAGACGCTCTCTCTCTCACACACACACACACACACACACACACACACACACACACAGGGCTATAAAACAGAACTCGGCTTAAAGGCACAGGCAAAAACTTTAAATTACCGGGAATGAATATTGCTCTGTTAAATTAATTCAAACAAGACTTGAAACACTTCTTTTACTGTTGATGTTGTTCAATTTAGTCTGTTGCCTCTATTTAAAAAAAGCAACATTTGCTTCAATTCAGTTAATACAGAGAAAGAGTCTAGCTCCTATTTGTCTTAACCATCCCAGTATTTAGTGTGCTCACAACAAATGGAGGCCACCCACACATATTTAGTGGGCTACCAAACTGCTGTCTACGGATTTGTTGTAATCTAATGTGTCACTTTCACTACCACTTTCTTAACTGTTTTGAAACCAAAAAAGCTTTTGCCTTATTTCTGGGGGCGCCATAAATAATTGTAGGTAAAAGTGAACGTAGGCGTAAGGTAGTTAGTGCAATAAACTGTCTATGATTACTCCCAGTGGCTAATCATGGTGGGAAACCACCAACAGCAGTTCTTCTCAAAAAGTATTTTGCCTTCAATTTAGCGAATACTGCTTTGATTTTTCACAGATATTAAACTAACGTTAATTTAGCATTTTCTAAAACATCCCTACCTGTAACATATTAACCTGACTAAGCTAAATTTTGTGTACATGCATCAACAACAAAAAGTGATAGTGAAAGTGACTGTAACCAACAGTTCCAGTTTTCATTGTCTCTTACTGGATCAATATGTTTTGTACCAGATTTTCGTGCACACCCACCTCTAACTATGTTTTTGCATGCATGGAATGACATAAGAAATAATAAAACCAAAGGAGTGGATATATTTTAGGTACTCAGCTGAATCTGGTGTCATGTGTCACCCAGTAGAACACTCATTTAATTAATCAGCAGTTATAAAAATATGTAAACTGTGTTATTAAGGCAGATGAGCAGCATTAGCTAGGAATCACTTTACATCACTGGTGCCAAACTCATTTCAGAGGTGTGTGTACGTGTGTGTGTGCGTGTGTGCGTGTGTGCGTGCGTGCGTGCGTGCATGTAGAGCAAGATAAATCAGCACAGGGCTGATGTCTCGCTGTAGAGGGGGGAGGACCTGTAATGGGCCCCCATATAGCAGGCTTTATGAAGATGCAATACAAATTCAAGAGGAAAACCACAGAGACTGCTCAAACCTCTGACAGAAAGGATAACAAAAGTAGGGCAGACCTAACTCTTATAGAATCCACAGTTTGACACTCAGTGATGTTGGATGCCTATAAGCTAAAGCCACACAGCCATACAGCCTTCACGATCGAGCCACACATCAACCCACACGTGACAACTGACTACAAGTGTTCAAGCAATGTGTGGCCTCCTGCTGTTAAAACCATAGCCAAGGAGACACAGCGATCTATAACACAAGCAGCAACAAAAAAAAGGAAGGTATTTTTGAAAAGGCCAGAGAGCCAGTGACAAGCCTATGTCATCACAGATAATGAACTTACTTCTAATGTTTTTTATTCAGTGGCTGTCCATTTAAAATCCAGCAAAAATGACATGCAATCATAGCAGCTACATGAAATGTCCAAAATGTATAATATCCAAAAACTCCAACACATTTGAACCTGGTAAGGTGTTTGAGGTGTATCAGGTGGCGTGTTCCACATTTTTTTATTTCCCAATCGCTCTATAAAGCGGATTAGTGTACCGTTACTATTTGAAACACTGGTTTTGGCACAGAGCCAGATGTCACACTCATTATCTACCAAGGTATCATGGGTGTTAAGAATAAGGGGCTGTGCACATGCCCCGTTTTTTGGGCTCTCGAATCCGTTGTTTTCAATGTAGGCATTAGGGGTGTGCCAATACATTGATTCTTAGATGCATTGCAATGCGACACGTGACAATCAATAACGATTAACAAATGTTCAAAAATCGATTATTTTCCATGATAGTGAAATCACAGAAACACAACCGCAGCACCCAGAAGTTTGCCGGAACGAAAAAAGCCGCCCGGACAGTTTTAAAGGACGGACTCATAACAGACTGTTAGCCAACATGGCGGCAGCTAACTCTCTGGCTACTGTCACTGAGCGCGAGGTTCACTTGTCAGGGTTAAAATCCAGCGTGTGGAGGCATTTCGGTTTTTATGAACCTGAAGACAGAAGAGCTACTCGGTGTGTAAGGCATGCAAAACAAGAATCAAGTACAGTGGTAACACGACGAACATGAGACAGCACTTCAGGACAGGTTGCTACTAACCAGCGAACAATTGAGGAAGGATTGAAAAAACTTCCCCGCGGATCTGACAGGGCGAAACGAATCTCAAAATCTGTCGATACCTTCATTGCTAAGGATTTACGTCCATACGCTGTTGTCGACTTGTTGTTTGGAAGTCTATTTATTATTTCTGAATACGCAGAATAAGCTATTTGTTTTGTATTAAACTTGCTAGTACCGAAATCTGTAAAAAAAGGCTAAGGATTTTGGTTAAAAGAAGTCTTATTTCTAAAGGCACTTTATGTATTACACTTTATGTAATAAGAGCAGCTTTTTGTTGTGGGAAATATGTTGGATTGTTTGGTCTGACATAAATAAACGATAATGGACGTAAATTCGTTTGTTTACTTTTATGGATACTGACAAATATACCTTGTTTAAAAGAAATCCTGTAAGGGGAAAAAATGCATTGTTAGTTGTGATAATCGTTATAATTGTAATAATCGTTATAATTGTTTAATAATCGAATTGTAGCACCCTGAATCGTAATCAAGTCGAATCGTGAGGTGCCTAAGATGGCACACCCCTAGTAGACATGCGTTGTGGTGTACACACGTTCCCAAGTGCCTATTTTTCAGGGTGTGATGGCTGCACACTGAGATAAACTGATAACCTGCCGCCACACTCTTGAAAGCTGGCACAGAAAAGCCACAAGAGTAGCACCCAACACAGACCTTGTGTTTTCCAAGCAGTAAAAGACACAGCATGTGTGCATCCCCTAAGGTGGATAGTTTGTTGGTTTTAAAACTGCTCCTAGCAAGCATGTGCATTTAGCACTACAGCTACCAGTTAGCGCTATCTGACTAGGTTTGTAAGGTTAACACTTTAGCAATTTTTTTCACTACTTATTACTCTGCTTTAACAATATACAATATACAATAGTTCCACAACAAAATAATACTTTAGTTTACCCCATTGAGAGGAGTCATTTGAAGCTAGACATTAACTTAGATAACTTTTTGTTGGCAGCTAGCAACCCAAAAAGCTAATGGCATTCCACAAGCTAACGTTTGAGCATAGCATAGTTTCAGTAAACACTTACATTTAGCTTGTCATTCAAGTCCTCGTTGGCCACAAATTCAAGACAAAAAAGTTAATACGCATCTTGAAAAAAAATCTATATATTATGTGAGCTGTTAAATACTAGAGCACCACTTTTTTCTTCTCAGCTAACTTACATAGCTTTTCCGGAACGACTGGTATGACATGCAGCCGACAACATCCTACAGCCGAGGAAGCAGCTAACTGTATTAGCTAAACTGCTCACTTATGCTGTGTCTCAAATCACGTACTTCTGTACTTACACTTACTATTTTGAGTGCATAAGAGCATTCACACTGAGAAGTATGGAAAAATGCAGTGCACTATGAGTACCCGGATGGTGCACCCAAAACGGTCAAAAAGTTGAGCGTGAAACTATGGACACTTCTCTTCCATCTTGGCTACGTAATGGAAGGGGAGGGACCACTTTTCAAACTGGAAAAAGCGGCCGAGGACTGTGTGACCGTGAACGTTGCTGCATTGTATAAATACATGTGTTTGTTGCACTAAGCACCACTATACTGTTGTCAGGTATAAGCCAGCAGTATGTTTGTTGGGTTAATTTAGCAGTCTGCAATGATTTGATACCGCGAACGATACACAAATGCTAATGCAAGTTTGCTAACTAGCTAATTTGTGGTCGTCATTTCCGGTGAGTGCACAACGGCCGTTTTTGGTTTGAGACAACATCACCCTGTTGAAATTTGCACTATGCCAATGAGTACATAGTGCACACAGTATACTACGTACAAGTATACTAACAGAAGTATGTGATTTGAGACACACCATTAGCCTGTGCTGCTAGCTTACTTAAAGAAAGTAAAACTGATGACAACAGGAGAAAAAGAGCAGGAATTCATTAAAAAGGCCTAGATCTGTAACCTCATGCTTCAAAATGTGGTCTACTGTACTGTATAATTGTCAGGCAGGCACAGCTTTGACACAGGTGTCAGACATATTAGCATAGTATCCACAATTGTAACAATTAACAATCTTGGGTTAAGTTTTGCCGGCCTTTTCAGCACAAAGGGTGTCAACAGGCATAGCTTGACCGTTGTTCCTCATTAAATGTTACAGAGATTGAAAAAAAAATCACATATAATATGTCACAGCCACAGATTGAGAGATAACTGATAGACCTGTGGAACAGGTGAGGGTAGTGATGCCAAAAGGAAAAAAAAATACATAATGCAACACGCATGCACACTGAATTCATCTTTCAAACATGAAGGATAGCTGCAGCGGCTGTATTGCAGAATCCATTTGAGTGGATGGACCTCGTCATGATTCACTGACATCCCAGACCACTGCAGTATTTTCTGAAAAGCCACGTGGTACATTAAGAACAATTGAAATGAGAATGATGGAGAATCTATCATGATAAAGTCACTTTGAATATTGATATAGATTGATGGTACTGCAAATTTGTAAATAACAACCACACAAATTCCAACCCAAATTACATCCACCTGTGGTTCATTGTACATGATCTCCATTCTAATTTGATGTTTAAAGCATTATACTAATAAAAAATGCATAGATTCTGATGGTGAAAATATTGACATCACGCTGGTCGTGGACAAACGGACTGTTCAGCACATAGATTTATATCATTCCTCATCAGGGGACATTCATTTGTACAAACTTAACTGTAGATTGCCAGAGAACCTGCTGTGTCCAGTACAGTGTGTCTGTGCATATGTTTAGTAGTGTATCCCCTGAGCCAATAATATCTAGCACCCAGCACAGACCGTACATTTAAGCTGCTCAAGCTTGGACAGTTTACTACACGTGAAAAGAAAAGTCTGTATGAAATATTACTGCAAAGAAAAAACTCTTGGATACACTTACAAAGCCAGATTATCGATTTAGAATGCGCAGTACGTGGTACGTAGCCCATGGCATTTTTAACCTTGTTAAAATGTTTTAAAGTGGATTTAGGGCAATTTGAATGGATGATACAACCACTACTATCAATGTCCAACCACACATTCGCACCATTTTAAATGAGCAGTGTTCACCAGTAGTAGAATATCAAACAGCGGTGGATCTGGTTCTACACCGCAAGAAAACCAATTCAACTTGTGCAGTCCTATCTCATCCCTCCTTCACCTCTCATTCCCTTTCCCATTTATTTAACCACCATCCTAACTATCTTTAATACCTCCATCAACCTCTGCACCCCCCCAAACACACCACATCTCTAGAGCTGGCCATCTGCCCCTCCTCTCTGTGGTGAACTATAGGGGTTTTATTGTTTTAATATAATTTGCAAAGTTGTGAAAGTGTATCTCCGTTCATTTGTGCATACTAAGATTTGTGAATGCGAACACAAATTTGTAAATGTGTACACAGATTTGTCAATATGCACACAACGACAGGACCACAACGGGGAGGGGGAACCACTTTAAATACCTTGGGTCCACATCACCGTGTTCTCACAAACATCCTGACCAATAAGGCTCAGCAGTGTCTTTATCACCTCCAACTGCTGCAAAAATTAAAATCATCAACACAAATATCAAAGCATTTTTCACCTGCACTGTGGAGAATATGTTGTCAGGGAACTTCACCACCTGGTATGGCAGCAACACCGAGCAGGACCGCAGGGCCCTGCAAAGAGCGGTACGGTCGGCCCAACGTAAAGTGGGGGGTGCACTCCCCAGCCCACGGGGACATTTACGCCAGGTGGTGCAGGGCCAAGGCTGGCAGGATCAAGGATCCAAGCCATCTGAACAATGGCCTTTCTTAACTGTTGTGGTCAGGGAAGAGCTACCACAGTCATAGGGCCAGAACGGCAAGGCTAAAGAGGAGCTATTTCCCTCAGGCCATTCGAATCCGGAACGAGAACACTGCAAAGGCTTCTGACGGACCGACAGACTACACCTCTGATGCTGCTTGAAATTATCTCTCTCATTCTGCTGCATCCATTTATTTGCACCATGTTTAATATTTTTTCTGCGTAATATCTAACATTTCTTTTTGTGTATACCTATCTGCCCCTCTTTGGAAATATGTTCTCCATTGTGTTATATAATGTATTTTCACATTTATATTTCAAGCACAGAGTCAAATAAGCATTTCACTGCACAATGTAGAGTAAAAATATGTTGAGTATGTGACAAATAAAATCTCAAGGTTTCTTTTGCCCTAAGCCAGGCTCACACTGCCAGGCCGACCCTTCTCAAAAAGGAACTTCCGCCGCCACAGGGGAAGCAAAGCATCAATGGCAGAATGCAGTGGGGCCATAAAATATCACTGTGCCATTCCAAGGGCTCTAACACCAAGCAGAATCAGGCATACCTACATTTTCACTATCTCCCAATTTATATGTGACTTGTAGCTCTTTACAGCACCGCTAACGGTGCAACCTGAGGATATGACACTTAAAACTTGCAAGACATTGCTGAAACAAGGATGGAGCAGTGTTTCTCCTGAAACAACTTCGACTGTAAGTAAAAACTCACGTCATAAATAAAATACTCTGTTTTTGGCTAACATTACAATGGATGTGAACAATCCTCATCAGTATTGCTGGGGGTCTGCTAGCGTTAGCCTCTAGCCTGTTCTTGTAAACAAATGCATGTTATGTAATATCAGACCCTGCAGCGGATGAACACGTAATTATTAAAGTCCTGTATGATAGCTACAGACATTTAATAAACTGAGAATCCTACAAACAACTGTGAGCAACAAACACAACTTCTTTGACTTTGACGTAGCACTGCAGTGCGGTTATGAAGCCCCTCTCTTTCAGATTAACTTAAAATTGGAGGAAAACCTTAGTGTTTATTAGTGCTGTATCTGTTTGTATTGATGTATTCTACATTCCACATCTGGAGACATATGGTATCTTCCGTGGACCAAGCAACTCCTCGTCCAGCGTCCTTGCAAGTGTTTTTGTGGTTTTGTCTGTATTTTCAAGCCACCTAGTGCCAGAGCATGTGACCTAGAGGACTAAATACAATGGTAAAGAGCAAAGCGAACCTGGAGCCTTGTGTTCACAAGGCACAGGTTAAGTGAACAGCACCTTGGACTTGCAGCAAACCTAACTCAGACCACCTTCCAAGGTAGAGGGGTGAATCGTGTGAAAACACCCTTAAACACAAAGGGTTTGTTTTAAATGTAATTTTTCCTTACAAATCTTTGCACAAATCATGTGAGAGTTTGTAAATGGCTGTTTTGAAATAGTTTTGCTGTTATTACATGCGGTCCACAATCATTAATAAGTGGTACATCAATATGTTTGCCATTTTCTATGGAGGCATGCAAGAAAAACAAGATTTTCTTCACAAATTTCAGGTAACAGCATGACTTACTGATATACAAATGGTCATTTTGTTGGTTAAGTCTTCCTTTCATTGCATTACATGTATTTTTATGGGCATTTCAATTTGTAATGGACGTGACATTGAAGAGCAAAGCGCATGAGGCAAAGGTCTACCTCCATCAACTAAAGCCACGCAAACTGTGTCTCTTGTGCTCTCTGTAATGTTTCGGGATGGATATTGGTGCTGAAATATGGAGAAAGGCCTGATGTTTAGACTTTGTTCTGTGTGCGCATAAGGAAGTCTATTTAACCGATATGATGACTATGTTTTTTTTAATGCCAGAGTGGCTTTGAGGCTTCCTCTTATTTGGCGTGAGATTTGTTCAGGCAGGGTCAGATCACAAGGCAGCCTAAGAGCCGGTGTCTTACGTTTAAAGCCTGAGAGTTGGCAACCCTGCCTGTGGCGGCGGAAGTTCTTTAGCGAGAAGGGTCCGCCTGGCAGCGTCAGCCTGTGAACCTGAGGTTTTTTTTAGAACACACTTTCAGAGTCTTGAATGTGCAAATGTAATGGACATTTAGAGATGAGTGTACACATCCACCAATCTGAGCCCACACATGGGGACTGAGATACAGTTCCACACACATTTGTGAGTAATATTGCTACAGTACTACCCCCATAGTGAACCCCCCCTCCAGATGCACACACGCATCCACATACATCCCACTGTGCCACAATCAGCCTGCACCACCCACTGTGGCACACAGACAGAAACACAAGATGTCACTCAACCCTGACCTCGCATCCAGGGGGGGCAAGCAGGTTCATAACTGTTGTCAGGGGCAACGCCGCGGGGTGTCTTTCAGGTGTCACTGGTGATGGAAAAGATACCCCCTCCATCACTCCATCACTGAATATGGATTGTTCCGTGTGGTTACGCTCCCACTCCTCGTGGTGCCCTCCTTTCACCAATCATGCTCGAGTGACAGAAACAGGTAGCAGGTCTCTGTCTCGATGGTGGGTGAGGTGATCGACAACTCCTACCTGGGAAATATCTGCTCTTTCTCCTCCAATAACTTTGATCGACTTCGTTGGGACAAGAGGCAATGAGAGTCAAAGCCCCGGAGTCATCAGGCCTGCAGAGTAACGACTGTCCTGCTGAAGATGCTTCTCCTTCTCGTCTATTGGCAGCAATTACATATGCATCTGCCTGCCTCTCAGTGAGCCAGCCAGCAAGACAGACAGCTTGGAGAATGAGGGCTGATAAACGCCCCATTAGACAGGTAATTGCCAGAGTATTCTTTAAATCTTAATTACATTACAAGTCAACAGTGATGCCATCTTGTGATAAAGAGACAGATGTTTAACAAATACCATTTTTTTCACCCTTTTGTGTTGTTTTAAAAATACTGTATGCATATATGAACTGAATAAGCTGAGTTAAATCAAGGCCTGGCGTAATGAGGCGTCTGTCCCTGTATAGAGGAGCCTACCATAATACATAATAACTCCAAACCTTGCAGCAGTGTTTACAACTATTCACCATGAAGTAAAGGCAATTTACTGTTGTTACAATGGCTACAGTACCCATTTGTGATAAAGGGACAAATGGCCCCACAAATCACATTTTTCCACCTTTTGTTTTGTTGAAGGAATAAACACAGTTTGGTGCAAGAAAAAGAACATTCATATGCCCTTTTCATACCTGACAGGTTCTCCATTTGCAGTAGCCTGCCATAACACACACTGAGAGCTAATGAATAAACTCAAATCTGTGCACTGGTCCTGCCTCTGCAATCTACTATTGTTACAATGACTGAAATAGCTGTTCTGGCAAAGGAACAAAGTACCACATGGCAGGGTTTACCAGGCTGTCAACAATTTTGCTTCATAGATGAAACTAAACTAATGACCGCTTAATAACCTTCCCTGGGGACTCGGGCATGCACAGCGCAATGCAGATGAGGAAAGATTCACTGAAGAGTTAGTTTAAAAACAGGAGGAATGCAGGGAGTCTTACAGGGCTCAGAGTTGATTTAACGTAACAGAGACCAATGCATTTCATTTTCTGTATTCGGTTTTCAAGTCATTTCCTGAAATTAGTGAACTGAATAGAGGCGAGTGAAAGCCAGCCGTCATGTGAAAATGGAATGCTGCGAATGTGTGGAGAGTGGCTGCCTTGTTTTGGAGTGCATACCTTACTCATGGGAGCACATTGAGCGATGAAGGTGTAATGCGGTGAAGCTCATCTTCATTTTGACAGCTTCCCCTCCGGTGGTAATGACATTAAGTGATGTGAGTCAATCTAGCGTGTTTCTATTTCCTGGTCTCTCTACATGAAGAAGCTTCCTGATTGGCCTCATGCTGTAACAAAGACCTTTTAAAGTGTGTTAATGCAATTGATGGTGAAATTGATTGTAATTGATTGAACTAATGGAAAGATAGAAAAATGATAAAGCACTATGTGTCCAACTTTTATGAGTGAACATAAAAAAAAGTATTTTCTTTCCTAAGTCCACATATCAGGATAGGAAGACAGACCCAAAGGACATTTGCCTAGTCAACTTTGTGGATTCCTCCTGTCATTTACCTAATCCCGATGTTCACACTCCAATGGCGAGACTTGAGGGACAAGGAGACGGGTGATGAGCGGATGAGAGACAAAGAGAGACCAAAGTTGTGATGGCTGTCTGTGGACGGTCCCAGGAGTGCGTGGAAGGTTGGGGCTGGCTGTAGCAGGCTGGCCAGAAGCTAGAGCATGCCTGACAAGCCGCATCGGAGCCACTGACACATCTCTGAGTCTGAGCACTGACTGAAGTGGACACTACAGGACGCAACACAGCTAGAATCTCAAACACAGTCACCCAGGCAGGGCCATTTGAATGACATTACTATGTATTCTCCAAAGTGTCATAAATAGACTCAAAAAGAAAGTCTGACCCTCGGAAACACATCAGAAAATGATGGAAGGGTGATGCATTCACTTGACAAAAAAAACCCTGCTCTGGTTTTCAGAATTAACAAGTTCTTTTTCCATGAAAAAAAAAATTCTCAGAATTCGGAGATAATATTTTTAAATCAGAAAAACAGGGCAAATATTTTTAATTAAGTGAATGTATTAGGCGTCCATAGAAAACAGCTCTTTATATAACTGCTGAAAAAATGTTAGGATAAGAAAAAATGCAGTATTTTTTTTAAACTAGAAAACAGTAAAAAACAGTATCTTGTTTTGATATAAGCAAATGGTGACATATATGTAACCCCATAAAAAAAGGGAATTTCATAAACAGAACGACCAAATGCCACTGAAATAAAGGTTATAATCTAAACACTAACCTAAAATTTTGTTTTCATAGATTATTGCTAGATTCTTTTCACCATCACCATGACCACACTGCACTGTGCTGTGAATAGCTGCAGCAGAATCCACAAGCCTCTGCCACATGAAATTAATTTCACTTGACTGATTAACTTCACTCATCTCAATTGCATTCTGAGCGGCAGGCTTACAATGGAGTGACCAGGGGTGGTGCAATGCTAATCTCTTACTCATACACTCTGCATAAATTTCCTGGCCGAAATACAGCTTTTACAGTTTACTCACACTTTCACTTAAAGTGGCTAATTTATCTGTCAGAGGGGGCAATTGCTGACTGTGATCAACCCAAACATCTCTGCTTTTACTGTCTGTCAGTGTGTTCATTTTGATTCTTTGAATGCAGCACAACACATTAAATCAGTCGCTTATTTGTCTATGAGTTAACTTATCCATCTCTCAAATTTTGTTTCTTATTGGTGAGATCATGTCATGAATACCTACTATTGGAGGAAGGAAGTGAAACCCACCCCAATCCCCCGTGGAAAAGTCGACACTAGTCTATGTAGTAGGAGAAACAAGGTTAACAAGAGAATAGGGAGGGATTGTGCAATGAGCGTGAAACTCCAACAGGAAAAACCAAAATTGATTCATTAAAGGAATACCCCCCCCCCCCCCCCCCCCGAATGTCCATTAGCATAACAATTACTAACCACATGTTGCTGTGAATTCGTAAAGAAAACATCTTTGTTTCACATTCACAGGAGGAATCCAGAACTGGACAAAATCTCACTCCGACGTTGTCGAAATGAAGTAGCTATCGCAGTAATTTGCAGTGTCAGACACTGACAAAAAAAAGTTGTCCTTTAACATTGGCTTGGTACGTGGCCTGTCACCCTTATATTTTAACAGCACTCGACAGCGTCAGGGGAAACATGGTGGGATAGGAACTACAGTTAAGGTGGCCAAAGTTCGACTGGGGTGGGAGGTACAGGTGGTGGATGGGTCCAACAAACGAGCAGTGTTCGCGTCCTGTAAGATTAAAAAGCCGAACCTTGTTCTTTTTTCCAAAACCCAACCATGTATGTTACATGTTGAAGGAAAAAAAAAAACGTCAATTCGCAATGTCGTACTGACGTAGCGCATTTATTTTAAAAGAAGACAATACGTGTAACAGGCATAACTTGACACGTCATCCCAGAATGTCAACAAGCAAAGCACCCAGGGTACCCTGCACGTAGTATCTGGATGTGGAAAGTCCATGACCAAATGTTGATATGTGATGAGGTCGGGGTGAGAATGTGTTGGCTGCAATGGAGTAAAAGGGGGAGGCATTTAGCAACGGCAAAACTTTATCAAAACATCTGTTTACAAACTCTCACACTAGTTGTGCACCTTGATCCAAGTCTCATTTATTCAGCCATATGCTCAGTACTTTCCAAACAGTCATTTCTGACAGGGTAGTAGTCAGAGTCACAGTAGTATTATATGAATTTGGTGAATCCTAACTAACCTTTTAAAACACCACAGTCATACAATAACTCACCTACCTATTGAGGCAGCTGTGGACCAGCAGCTTCTATGTTCAGCAAGCTACAATTAATGTTGTTGTTAAAGGGGAACTAATGTGTTTTTTTTCAACCTGGGCCCTATTTTCCGATCTACTTTTGTCTAAATGATTGATAGGGTGTTCAATGTTTGACATTTCCCCAGTACGAAGCTAGGGCTGACCTGCTGGCAGCCCATGAGCGTGCACTATATTAAATAATAGGGCACTCAGACAACGTCAAAATACGTCCGCTAAAAGTGCATTTTTTTCACACACATAGGCTTGGATTGTTAGTATAATTATCCGACAACATAACGGAAAGGAGAAATGAACGTCTGTGTTTACCTTTAGCTGGATTCGGACATGTTCCGCTGCCTGTTGCAATTTTAGTATATGTGCTACCGAAGTAACACTGCTCCCTCTCTCTCCTCATCCGCTACCCAATTTCAATGAGCTCTGCATCCGTGCACGTTCGTGTACTCTATGTTCAAATAAACATGGGCGGTCATCAAATTCATATGGCTCATCCAGGTGGGTGAGTAATTAATTTACAAATGGTAATTTAGGGAGTGAAGTAGTTACTTTAAGTTACATTTTATATGACAACTAACAGTCTTAGGGAAAATAACCAAGAATAGCAACCAAGTCATTCCAGCGACCTGTGTGCTGTGTGTTACTTTCTCATTTTGGAATTGAAATAGCTAAGCTAAGCTAACGTAGCTAACTACTGTGGTCGGTGTGTGACTGCTGACATGCGGTGTTGTACAGAAAGAGTTTACCCCCCCCCCCCCCCCCCCAATTGCTAGTGTGTGAGCTTCAGATGTTCATTTTTACTGCCGTAAGACCGTGAATGAAAAATGAAATGCTCAGTTGTTCTGCTTAATTGAGTAGCCTACTTTCCCTGTATTGCTGAATGGTGTTGCTGTTCTGGTTATGCACTACCCGTGTTAATATTATTTACTTGTCCGTAGGGCAATATAAAGATGTGTGCACCTAGATTTATTACTTTTATTCATAAGACTGTGAGGTGTGTAAGCGGTTAAAGGGACCCTGTGGACTTTTCAACCACAAATATCGCTATGGAGCAATGTTTTTATGAGTCCCCATGATGTTTGTATCCTGCAAGCACATGCATGATATTTCATTGATTTAATTGCTGTTAAAGTAGTTTGAGTACTTTGATATGATGTAATAATGCACTATGGCCAAGGACAAATAACATCTGATGAATGTATGCAGCAATACGCTCATTGTTAAGACTCCCTGAAGATACAGTGAAGTTGAACTTCTTCTCCTATTACATGTACCATGAAAACAATAAAAAAATATGCTCATGCTTAATAGAAAATATTCTTAAAATATTATATTTCATGGTACAGGCCATCAAAATAGATTCCTATGTGGGTTTTTTGTTTGGAACTTTAAAAAGCTTATAAAGGTAGCTTGTCAGTGGGTGCAGTCCAGACAATATCCTTTTTGATCCGATGTAGTATAAAGAAAAAATAAAAAACATAACCCCCCCAAATGCTCTACGAGGTCTTTCAGAAAATCACTTTTATCTTTTTTTTCTTTTTTCTTTTTTCTTGCTGATTCAAGTTTCTTTATATAACGGAGAAAGTTTGGTTTAACCTGCAGAGTGCAAATTGCTCTCACTCACTTTGCACCACTACTCTTCCACCTGGTATCCCCGTGCTTCAATCTCTGGAAACATCTTTTCTGAGATGGGCTTGCGCTGGGAGATTCATTTGGGCCTGGAATTGCACACATCACCGCAATATTGAATCTAACCAAGCCAGACTGCAGCAAAAGGACATTTGGGCTGGGTGAAATTGGATATTCTAGTAGTTCAATAAGTTTGAGGATGGGACTGGATGGAGGCAAAGGCAATTATTCATGTTCAACAGTGAAGTTTGCCAAAGTCTGACACGCTTTTAAATAAAACAACACAACTAAATGGTATCATAGCAGCTATCAGTGGAGATGATGAAGCCTCTTGGTTGAGTAGTAAAAATGCCCTCAAGAACAAACAAGTCCAGCTGCTTTTGACTCAGTATTTCTACATATCCTCTGACCTGAATGACTGAGAATATTAGACATTATTGCTATCCCGCTGTTTCACTCCATGGGGCCCAACTTTACCTCCTCCCATGGGTGAGGATCAGCTCTCCTCAGCAGCATTTCTAAATAGAGAAATTGTTTGTTAGAAAAGGTCAACGCTGTTAATTATACACCTCGCAAGGATGAATGTCCCTGTGAGACTGAAGACGGTGTTCATAAACAGTCTCCTAACGGAACGGACAGGTTTGAATCTTTAATGTGCCATTATTGTTCTTTGAAGCATGCTCTCTGAAACATAACAATTTGGTCATTTCCAACTTATGCAGGGAGAGATTTCAAGTCTATTAGGCGTGAAAGAACGAGGCCCTTAGACGGCGGTGCTTTTAGAGGAATGAGAATGTGCAGAGTGTCATTTTGACCACATTTCAGAGTTCTCTTGCCTTTGTTTAAATTGCATTTGTTCAATAGACTTGAATTATTTAAGCTTTGAATTCAGCTTTATATCTCTGGCAGACAGGCCCATTATAATTACAGGCCATGTATTTTATTGTGATTACAAATTCAAGCGAGAACTTTCAAGTATGGTTGACGATTTCCAAACTGGGTGAACCTTCGGGAAAGATTCTTATTTACATGAAGTGTTGTTGTTGCCAATCACTTCAGGACCACCATGCAATGCTTCTTTTGAGAAATGAGGGGAAAAAAAAAACACCTATCGGATTACTAATGAGAGCCCAGATCGTTAGCATTAGTGAAAAGAGCAAAACCACTTCGTTCACTTTGATGAGATATTTAGAAAGTCCTGATTGTGATCATTTTGGAGAGGACTGAATCTCTTTTTCCAAATGCCAGATTACATTACCATCATCTCTGGTGTTGTCCACAGTTCTGGCACATAATGACGACTGATTTATGGGTGATGCATTGGGATAATAGCCAGGGATTTGGCCCATTTTTTCCCCCCCTGCATGTTACGCAAGCACATAATGCAATCTATATGATTTAATGGAACGCAAGATAAAACACTGAATCAAAAAAGATGCATTGCACTGTGCACTAATGGAATATGTAAGTGAATCCTGAAATGTCGAACAGTGTCTTTAGTGCACTTACCAGGAGCTGAGTGTGCTGGCTGATATTATTTGTTTGCTCTCAGAGTGATCTGAGGCTGCGCTGCTGTGCTGTGGGGTTGCAGCTTGATGGACGTTGAGAGGTGCTTGGCTGTGGCCTACTGTAGTGGCTGATCTGTCTGGGATCAATAGCAGCTAATTACAGCCCACATTGATCCAGAGGGCTCACTAATTTAGAGCCGAGCCCAGGCCCTCTCCATACAGAGCCAGTGAAGCAACTCCAATCCCAGCCCTTTGGCCCCGCAAACATCTCACTCAGCACTCAGCAGCTCATTATCTCTGAGGAGCAACTGGTGGAGCATTTGTCTTTCTCCGGGGATCAGCTTCAATACTGGTGGACTGGATACCTGTTATGGGACATATGGATTCTCAAATGTCATCCTTTCAGCTACTTCTGACGTGGGGTACCATATGGGGGGGGGTCACAGGGATTATGGACATAACAGGATCCAGAGTTGGCATCTTTTAGCTGGCCCATGGTTTCTAGGCGTGCCCCTGCTTCTGACTCTCTAGCAAGATGATTTGTGTTTGTGTGAATAAACAGACCAGTTGCCAAAAGAAAATACTGACATTGTACATTTCTGCAACTCATAGATACATTACATTTGTACATTTCTTTGATGGTATGTTCAACCATACCTGAACAATTAACATCACACACTTGGTTTGATTTAGAATCTGTGTATTTGCTTTTAACCTTACTAATTTATGTGTGCACATTCTAACAGTGCAGGGTTACACAGGGAACTTGTTAAATATTATCTGTTTCTTTGTCTTTGAGTTAGTGTGGATTTTGGGGAGGTCCCTTTCTGGTGGAGCAAAAGGTGTGGCTAAGGGCTCATGCTGTCATGTCATGTATTCAGTTAGAGTTGCCGTCCATTTTGGTTACCCCTCATATATTATTTAGTTTGGCCAAGCAATTTTATACGCTCCCTTATATGTCATCTTGCCAAGGCAATTTGTGCACTTGACACCTTGTTTAGTTATTATACTGAGTATAGTTTTGATATGTTGACCTCCTTTATAGGCCTAGTCGTTGTGCTGTTGGTTTGTAATATTTCATGCATTTTTTTCAGTGAATGAAAACCCAGGTTTTTGTCAACAGCTCTTGCGTTCTTGTTGCCTCGTTGCTTGGTGCTGAACAATTTCATATGTATTACATCAGTGTTTCCACGGTGACAGAGTTCTGGTCACATAAATAGACTGACATTGTCATTGGGAGGTGGAGGGGATTGTGGATGACATGAGATCTGTGCATAGGCATAGATTTTTGGGGGGTTGTGGTGACGCAGGGGACACGCCCCTCAATATTCAGAGCATGTGCTTTTGTCCTACCCAATAAAAAGTAGCAGGGGACGTTTATTTTTATGAAATTAAAGACATTTGCACAAATAATTGACATCTGGAATTCATCAGAATGCAGGAAATTAAATGTTTAATACTCAAAATATCCCAAAAGAGGACCTCTAACTTCATATGTGTCTTCCAAATGTTGAAACAAATCCTACGCCTTGGATCTAGGTGAGACAGCTGCCAAGCTGCAGACTATTGCAGACCACTATTCAAGACCAACAAACAACAAAACTGGTTGTTTCAGCTAAACACAAAGTGTTTTTTGTGCCTAAACATAACCACGTATGAATCACAGCATTGTAAAAACTTAAAGTGGTTTGGCAGAAACATACAATGCATTTTATTTTGGCAATTGGGTTGGAGTGAATCCTGTGAAACTCACCATTTGTTGGTGCACTGTCCAAATCTCCAAGTAGCAAAACATCTTGACAAAGTCAGCCCCTCTTCGCTGTTGCATATATCGAGCAATGTTCCAACCTGCCTCAGGCCTTCATCACAGCAAAAGCCAGACACACTAAACAAAGGCACTTTGTAGAGGTGAGCTGATTACCTAGTCACATGACTTCCTGTCAAGTTTCCATAAATTACCAAAAAATCCACATTTCAAAATAAAATGCACAAGTTTATACAGTGAAAATAAAACAATACTAAACTACTTATTTAGCAGAATCTTCTTAGCTTGCTGTAAGAAAATAAAAAGTGGCTCCCTGCTTCCTGGATCAACATTATTCATACGTGTTTGCAGCTGATCTGCATGTATTGCACCTAATATTGCAATTCTGTTTTTCCACCGTGCAAGTTTACTATTGTTACACATGACATCTATTGCATGTCAGTTCTGTAAGATGAATTCCTTATCTGTTGTTCCTCCTGAGGTTTATTTTTGTGTTGAATGTTTTTTTTTGGCATAATCTAAAATAAAGGTCTTAGGACGGAGTGTGTTGTATGCTGTTCAGATTTTAAAGCCCCTTTGACACAAATTTGTAATTTTGGGCTGGGATTATAGCATCAAATCCCTAATTTCCTGTATTCTGGTGAATTTTTATGCACCATTTTGTGCCTTTTCTGCATCATTTTTTGGTGTAATGACCTCTGCTATGTCCTTGTTTTAATTGGGGGCAAATGCAGACGTTCTAAATACTAAGAGGGACGTATCCACTGCGTTCCCCCTGAAATCTACATCTAAGCCTGTTCTATCAAATCAAGTCTCTGCACATCTTTTCTGTTACATCGCAAAGAAAATCATTAATATGGAGCTCGGCATTGAAACTGTTTGGATGAAAAGTACAGAGGTATCTTTTTGGCTTCCTGTTGCTGTGTTCATGAGTGTGCATGTGTTTTGGCTTGTGTGTTTCCAAGATCAAGGCCGCAATCTTTTCATCCTCTGCCCTCCTGCAAGCTTTGATCTGACATTTGAATGTTGCACCTTCTGTTCTTCCATTTGTGTGTCCTCACACACCTCAAATCTACGCTGCAACTGCCTTTGGGATGTTTGGTTATCTACGGTCTTTTTTGGTAAAGGTGACCTGAGGTCGCTGACCCATCCCGACCCCACCTGAGGAGCACAAATACAGGGAGGCAAAATAGTGGAAAATAGTTGAGCTCACAAACTCACCAGCAGCTCACATGCAGGGAAGACGTGAGCAGTCCTAACCATGTTCGATGCGTCTGTCCTTCACCGTGTGACCTCTGCTTTACGATAGCATTCAGCTCAGACAAAGCTCTGTTTTTACCATTCTGTCTTAGCACTTTCAACACTATTCAACTCCACAAGATTGCCTCGCTCTGCAGCTATTATAGCACATCGCCACTCTTCCAGATTGAGCGTTTTCACTCACACACCTGTCCCTTTCCTCTCCTGTTTTTCATCCGTCTCAGCCCATTTCCGTCGCGTGCTCCAATTGCTGGATCACCCCAGGCTCTCCTAAAGGTCCACATTCATTGCTGCTGAGTTCGGCTGAGGGGGAGCTGGGGGTGTAATTGCTTTTTGTACTGTGAGGTGGTCATCTAATAGTATTGGTAAGCACATACATGCACGCAGACACGCAAATGAACAGGCTGAAATTTACTCCCTGAGATACACACATTGAGATCAACATAGGTGTACAGACAAAAACCATTACAGAGAAAGGCTTGCCATTATTTCAGTAAAGGCTTGAGTGTCTCTCACCCTGCTGTGCCAGACATGAGCAGAAAGGGGAGACTGTGCTAATAGCATGTGATGAATAGGCAACACGAAGCTCTTTTAATTCCTTGTGGATTTTTTGAATACGCATTTTACCTCAAATGGCCTTGATAAAAGAGTCATCAGTAGTCTAAAGGTTAGAAAATTGCAGTTGGAAAGTTAGAAAAGCTACCATTGTGTGTCCTCTGATTAGGTCTTAAAATGTAACCAAACAACATGTGAGCATTTTTACTGTTGAGATCCAATTAAGTAAAAAAATAAATAAATAAATAAATACGACAGCATATCGATTCACAGACAGAACAACCTTGTGCAGAAAGCATTCTCACACCAGTAAAATGCACACACACATACGGAGTGGTGAAAAGAAGCACACATGCAGTACAGAAAACAGCAGAAACATATAATTGAATTGAATTGCTTATTCTGTGAAGTTACAGGAGGTACTGTCTTTCAGCAAACTTTCACAGTGATGTCCAGGAATCAAAGCGGCTCTTCTGTGTGACAGAGAATCTTGTTACCGAGCTCTCATTTCTATATTGACTTCAGTGGGACAAGCTGTCCTCCACAGCACTATCTGCTGATCAAAAAAATGCTAAAATAGATTTGTTTTCATCATAAAAACATTGGGTCTCCTTCACTGATAAAATTACACACAGTAAGAGGTAAAAAGCAGTTTCACTCGATTTGGTTAAATTACTATTTTGCTATAATATTGAATTTATATAAAGTAATATTTTAAATGTATGTCTTAATTTGTTCAATTTTGTGTTTACACTGGTGTGTGCGCGGCTTCAATGCGTGGATTCATTTGTGTACTGTATGCCCGCCCAGTATGAGGTTTCACAAGTCTTATTGAGTGATGAGAGAGTTGAGAGAGAGTTTGAATTATGTCCCTCAGGGCACTTCATAAGAATCCATTCCATAATGTGAAGTCCTTGTGCAGCTCAGTGTCAGCGAACAATGTGAGGCATTGTTTGCAGTGAAATCATTAGGAAAAGAATTAAAATACATTTGACATGCCGACTCCCTTATAAACCGTGCTTTTCTGGATTCTTTGTCGCCACTTTTTTTCTTTTAAGCTTTTACCAAATAAATAAATAAAATGACAAGAATAAAGAATATTTCTAAGAATAAGTGGTTTTAATTATTTCTGACTGACAAGAAATTTCGAAGATTTCCTTTATAATTCTCTGTTATTAGACTATTGTTGACAGATACATCCTGATGAACACTTTAATTATACCTGTCAACAACAGACAAATTGAATACTGCTTTCATGCAGGAGATACACATATGCATGACACACTAATACACAGAATTACATTAACATAGTTAAAATCAATAGAACATAAAGTTTCAGCTCAGTTTCTCTCAAAGTGGATTTCCGTCACTCACACACTCATGCATGGTGATAAAAGAAGTACTCATATCTTTCACTTATGCAAAAGTAGTAGTAATTTTTAAATCATATATGGAAATAGAACTTAATACGGAGTTGGAGGCAGGGCCGCGTTTCTTCTTGTGAAAGTTTCTCAGTGGCTTATAAAAGCTCAATTACTGCTGTATGAAATTACCCAGATCTTCCGCATCATGGTGCCCATACAGCAAGTGCACTAGAGACCTAGACCAAGAGACCGGCTGAGTGTCTAACTTCTGGTTTTAACACATTCTCACTCTGACCTCCTCACATATCGATGTTTGGTCATGGACTTTGACATGCTATGACATGCAAGGTACCCTTGGTGCATTGGCTCTTGGTGTTCTGGGATACAAATTCTGCTTGTTACATGCATTGTCTGCTTTAAAAATACACTTCTGCTTTCACATGAAATGTACTGTTTGCATATAATCTCTTTTATACAAAAGTTCTTCCTTAAACAACAAATGCATGTGATCATGTTTTGCAAACACACTATGTGGTTGGGTTTAGTCAACAAAAGCACATGGTTGGCTTTAGGATAAAAGAACAGGGTTTGGCTGTACAATATTATGGGAAGCAAACACCAGCCTTCTGAGTGTAAGTTGGTGGTTGTTGGACCCATCCACCACCCCTCCTGCCCACCCCACTCGGACGTCCGTTGAATTAACTTTTGTTGTTGTCCCGCCATGTTTCCCATTGACACTGCCAGGCACCGTTAATGGCGACTGGCCGTGCATCATGCCTGCGTGAAAAGACAGCTTTTTTTGTCTGTGTCCAAGGCCAGAAGTCACTGACCAGGCGCTGGATATTGACAACTTTAGAGTGAGATGGGGTTGCTGATTTAGCCCTCTGCTAAACAGGGAATGGAGATAAAACAATTTAATCGTGCGGCTCTTCAACCTAAGAAATGCTATTGCACTGAATACATCAAATCCTCATAGTGAAACATGGCATTTCGTAAGGGTTGTGACACTCACAAAAAAAAAAAATATCTACTGATTGACAGAAATCACTTTTACATTGTAAGTCTATAAGAAAAACTCTTTTTTAGCCCCATGACATCACATGATAGACCTGGAAGTTGTTATTCCACATTTGGGCACTGTATAAAAATGGCTTCAAAGCTTGGCACTGTTCCTGCGGGCATAAATACTCTGTTACAAATAGCCTAAAAGTCTTGTAATTCATGTTGTCAAACAAATGTAGTGGAGTAGAGGTATAAAGTAGCCTTGTATAAAATGAAAAACACAAATAAAGTACAGGTAGCCTACCTCAAAACTGCACTGAAAGTCCCTTTCAGACATCTTTTAAAGTCAACAGAAACAGATTGACTTGAAATTTGCATGCAGTATGCTAAGTTTTGCTCTCTGTTTTCTTCAAAGCAAAAAGCATTGCGCATTAAGATGGCTAGTGTTAGAAAAAACACTGGGGAGATTCAGCCATACATGTTTGAGCCTCAGTCAGTCTATAGACTCTGATAAGGAGCCTGGTGTGCATCAAAATCGGTGACTAGCAGATGGATCAGAATGCTAAGTATTGTTAGCATCTTTTATTTATGTTGTTTGTTAGATTGTCGGGCTAACTGGCAGTGGCTAACACAGCCTTCGTTTATGAATCATAAGATAATATCTGCTATATATATTTATATTTTTGATAGGAGGTGGAAGGAAGCAGCAGGTGTCGGTTTACATCTAAAAACTGCACATTCCACCACGTTTGCTGTAAAAACTTTCACTAATGCTGCTCTGCTGTCTGTGCTGACAAGTCCACTCTCTGCTAGAGGTTTCAGGTTTTTTGCCGGTGTTGTCTGTTGCCCAGTCAACTGAGCTCCAGATTACACAGAAATTGGCTTTTGCATTAGTGACATACCTGCTCTGCAGGTTTGCAGGGCAACCATAAGAATCTCACATTTTAGAGACAGGAATGTGAAAACACTTCTGTAGTGACAAACTTTGCACAGATACAAGTCAGTAGCATAGTCAAGGTCAGACATTTTAGGGGATGTAAACATAAGAAAAACACATTTTTGAGTGGAGGTGGACACAGAATTTAAGCGAACGTACTTAGTTACATTGTACCACTGCTCATGAGCATACATAATCAAAACACACTTTTTTCAGCATAGGCCTAAGTGAATGATTATAAATGATGCTTAAAGCCAATCATATTAAATAAAATTCCCACCCCCTGTGACTAACCTGTGTTTAAAGGGATAGTGCACCCAAAAATTAAAATCCAGCCATTATTTACTCACCCATATGCCGATGGAGGCCCTGGTGAAGTTTTAGAGTCCTCACATCCCTTGCGGAGATTGGCAGGTGGAGCGGCTAGCACACCGAATGGCTGACGGCGCCCCAGACTAACGTCCAAGAGCACAAAATTGAATCCACAGAGTATCTCCATACTGCTCATCCGTAGTGATCCAAGTGTGCTATAGCCTCGACATAAAAAGTTGTTTCAAAAAACGTCATGTGAACTCTGTTTTTAGCCTCACTGTAGCCTGTAGCTCTGACTGTTTCTCTGTGCTCCACGCTCACGTGTGCGCGCTTGCGCGAGACCAGCGAAAGCATGAGCTTTGCTTACCCATGTTTACATCATGTGACACATGCACCGCAGGGAGAGACAGCAGTAACCACAGTAGCTAAAAGATAATTTGCACTACGGTCTTTTA
Organism: Epinephelus fuscoguttatus; assembly: GCF_011397635.1. Lineage (NCBI taxonomy): Eukaryota > Metazoa > Chordata > Actinopteri > Perciformes > Serranidae > Epinephelus > Epinephelus fuscoguttatus. The sequence goes on along the minus strand of NC_064760.1, from coordinate 31,820,509 downwards.
GCAAAGGACAGCCCAACATGTCTGAAGACTTTGAAATTGAGGAGGAACAGCATTTCTTTGCTGAGCCGTATTTGTTTGAGCCCGAGTATACGGACGGAACTCAGGCTACTGGATGAAGCAGCCGCCGCAACTCATGAGCCTGACCCTCAGCCAGCCGCAGAATACTGGAGTCGAGCACTGGAAACCTGGTGGTGTAGTTGTTTCAAATGCAAAGCAATGCCAACGGATGAGGAAAGTCTTTGCTGCTCAGACTGGGAATTGGTGATGCCTGCACTTGAGAATCTGGACATCAGGACTGCTGCTTTTCAGAGACCCTGCATCACCGATCACCCTGAGCGCACACACGTGAGCGTGGAGCACAGAGAAGCAGTCAGAGCTACAGGCTACAGTGACAATCACATGACGTTTTTCAAAACAACTTTTTATGTCGGGGCTTCAGGACACTTGGATCACTACGGATGAGCAGTATGGAGATATTTTGTGGTTTCAATTTTGTGTTCTTGGACATTAGTCTGGGGCGCCGTCTGCCATTAGGTGTGCTAGCCGCTCCCCCCGTCGAACTCCACAAGGGATGTGAGGACTCTAAAACTTCACCAGGGCCTCTGTCGGCATATGGGTGAGTAGATAATGGCTGAATTTTCATTTCTGGGTGCACTATCCCTTTAACCAAAGTTGGATGACAGCAGTGTTGGACAGTAGCCTTACAGTAATAATCTTACTTTTTCCAATTATGAGCAGTGTGACTAATTACTAATAAAATTTCAGTAGTAATATTATTAATACACTTACCCCCAAACCAATCAATTCATTACAATGTTACTTTTGTTATCACATCGCTACTGACATGAAATACATTACATCAGTGGACTCATTTTTGTTAGCATCATGCTACACAGGCATGTCACAAAGCAGCAAGCTAGTTTTGAGGATGGAAGTGCTTACCTTAGCAGCTGGAAATATTTCTGTTACTTTGATTTTGTCGGGAGGAAAGATGACAAGAACACTGTTGCTGCAGGTAGTCGTACTAAAACTCTGGTGATCCCTTCATGAACATCGGCTGTAGTGCTACACTGGCTAAACAACCAAAAATGGATTTTAATTGTGGACATCTGCAGGCTACAAAGAACTAATGAAGCTTGTGGCTGGATGAAATGTTGCTCCACAAGTGACTTTACGTTTTTCAGGCAGAGCCTTGGGAAAACACTGGTCACAGGAAACTGACGACCCCCAGGTAAAGAAAAAATCTATCTAGCTTTAGCTGCACTTATCGGCGATTACCCTCAAATTCACATAGAGGCACACATCTGAATTTAAAGTGGAGATACGCCACTACCAATTTCATGTGGTGTAACGGAAAAGTAATATAACAAGTAGTGTAACAAATGGCTATTGGCAGGAAGTAATAAGTAAAGTAATATCAATACTTCTGAAAAGAGTAACGAGTAATGAGTATTATACTACATTTTTAGAGTAACAAGCTCAACTCTGCATGACACCCACTGACCCTTCTAACTAACCACAGGAGTGAGTTCAAACTGCACTACGGTGTCTGAAAAATTTATAAAGAACCTGTGACTCAAACATGTTTTTGTTCCAGAACCCATCTATTTCCAGGCAGGTCTCATATGGCAGGATGTTGAGACAATCATGCTAATGGAACTGTCTCATTCTGATGCGTAAGGTGCTAATGTACCTCTGAATCATTACTTTCCCCTACTGCACGGACAAAACCCATGCTTTACAACTTCTTGGAATCATGTTTAATTAGCAAACAGGTAAACAAGGTCCCCATCTGAGCAAGGTCTTTTACATCATCTCATCAGAAATTTCATTTCTAGTGCTCCTCAAGCACTGTTGTTCCCCCACTCGTGCTCCTTCTGTAGAAAACATCTCCGTCCACGAATGAGGATGCGATTTCTGCAGGACGAGCTCAGGACAATTGGGTACATTTCCATATGAAAAGAAGGGGACAGAGGAAGGAGCAGGAGGAGGTACAGAGTGCTGTGCCCTTCATCTGCGTTACCATGGGGATCGATCGCACTGCACCCTCTAATTGGCTGAAGAGGGTTCCATTTGGCCCCTAAGAGTCCCACTCATGGGCTCTTTCTGTCGTATGTTCCATCTAGCCACTTCACTGTCCTATTCACATGAAAAATAGACATCTTGGATGCATTGATAAAAAACTTTGAGTACAACTTTATTCTCGTAGTCATCCACTGATACACTCCTGCCTGCATCTTTGAGAGCACTTTACCTTTACCACACTGAACAAGAACTTATTACCAAAGTAGTTATGCTAACTACTACTTTTTCCTAAACAACTCAGCACACAGAAAGTACACTAAGTTACAAAAGTCAATCAAGAAATTTTATGAGGCACAGGTCAGCTGTACAAAAGGCATTGAGATAAAATGTTTGATGATACAATCATTGCTTTTTTTCTCCTTTTTTTTATTTACACCCCCCACTCACCCACACACATTGCTTTTCAAATTATATTCACAAAAGGTTATTTCACCAAATCCGCTCACATAGCCCTTTCCGTTATCAAGATGAACTGCTGATGTGCCTCAGTGCAGAAGACAAATGTGCAAAGTCAGACAGCCCGTCTCCAAAAGAATGCCCCCAGTCAGACGAATGCGCTTATCTCTGATGTATTCTCACCGAGTTCAGTGCTGACAAAGAAGTGCAACTTTAAACTGGAGTTTTGCTTGACACGTGTCAAAACATTATGGAGAAGCGCTGCAAATGTTGGCATCACCCCGTTGTGAGACCTTTTGTGATGTTTACACCAGAGGTAAGGGAAATCATAGTGACTGTATTTTAATTTTACTCTGACTTTGTCTCAGTGTTTTCTCTATTTTGCCTTTTCTTGTCCTTCAGGGTAATATCTGCAGCCTTCTCCATATGCAATCAGCCAGTGGCTGGTGTGCGTCACTTCTCTCTGTATTATAACATTCTCCATGGTAAACACACACACACACACACACACACACACTGTCACACAGTATCATATTACCTACAATGTGGATGATTCGCTGATTATTAGTGGCTCTAGTTACCTTTCCTGTGTGCTTGGTGTCCTCTTCTCTCTGCCCTTCTCTTCATCTCATATCTGTTTTATTTATTATTAAATGCAAAGGATAATAACACATTCCTTTTGGCTAGTTGGTCCACCACATTGGTCAAGACTGAAACAGTAGAATTGAACTATAGAATGGATTGCCATGAAATTTGGAACAGAGAATAAATCCTACTCACACACTAGTGGGTTTTTTACCTTTTCCTCACATTTGTGGTTTTGCGTGAAACGTTTAACAATTATTGGATGAACATGAAATATGGTACAGACATTTATGTTCTCCATATGACAGATTAGAATAACTCTGATGATCCCATGACTATTCAGCTATCATCAAGTCAGTTGACTTCCTTTATTCTCAGTTTTGTGTTAATTAGCTAAATGTTAGAATGCTAACAGTATAAACATGTTATGGGTTGTGGTGACCATCTTATCTGCTAATCATCAGCATTAACAACTGTCATTGTTAGCATGTTAGCATGCTGATGTTAGCATATACTCAAAGTTGTACCTAAGTACAGCCTCAAGGAACCGCTTTTTCATACTATGCATTCCACATCCAATATGTGTGCTAATGGTCAACATACTTTTGTTTGGATGAACAGAAACATGTATCATAAATGCTATATCGTAGGCAACTGGACTTGCTTGCGTTTCTTGAAGATGTGTCGCTTCTCATCTGAGAAGCTTCTTCAGTTCCTCAGCTTCTCGGATGAGAGGCGAAACGTCTTCAAGAAACGCAAGCAAATCCAGTTGACTATGATGTAGCACTTATGATTACCATGACCTGGATAACTGAGAATCTTCACCGACCAGAAATATGTTTCTTTTTTTGGACACACTGTGCTGCATAACCACATCCTGAGAGCCTCCTTGTTGGCTGGAGACATGTAAAGCCTCAGTTACGCTCTCCACATGAATGGTCCCATGGCTATTGTGACAAGGAAACGTTTGGATCTTTTATACTCCGTGTGGTTTCCTCTTATGGCAAACCAATATTCTCCCAAACTGTAGGGTGCAGTGCACCAAAAACTCACATTTGAAGCAAAGTTAGAAAGTTAGAGAAATGTCATGTATAGGCAAAGACCCACACAAAGGACCTGTGAGGCACATGTGAGTTGTCAACAGTGACAGCAAAAAGACGGGGACCTCAACACTTAAGAGGCACATGACGAAGGCCATGGAAAGAAAGACGAGAGTCAGCCTTCAGTGTCCATGTTCGTATCCTTAAAAAAAATGTTGGGCTCGTAATTACATTTTTTGGGCCTGATCTAAGCTGTGTCAACCTCACCTGAACCTGCATCTGCACTGCCTGACAGCAACCTTGATGTTCCTCTTGAGGTGTTAATTATTCACCATAGGAGTACTTTGGCTGTTATAGATAGATAGATAGATAGATAGATAGATAGATAGATAGATAGCCTTTATTGTCCCATGGGGAAATTTGTTTTCACAATCTGTCACAAAACACTGCCAAGAAACACCATGCGCAAACACCACCAAACATTGAACAACATATGAATACACACACAATGCACAAACACCACTAGAGATTGAACAACCGACACATATATCATAAATTATAAAATGTGGACTGTGAATTCTGAGCTACTCTAAAAATTATATTACGCCTAGTAAAGTGAAATCTTACACTTAAATTGAAGCATTACTCAATCTACAGAGCGTCTTAGTTACTGTCTGTCTTAGTCATTGTTCTGTTATGAATGTTGTCATCGCTACCATATTGCATCTTGGGATATATTTATGCCAGTTTAAGTGTTTGCATACTGCATATTTCACCAGAAATAGTATGCATTTTACATATGATTAGTTTTATACAAAGGTTTCAGACATACTAACAAATCTACTACTGTTTATGTGCTCTGAATAACATGTAACCATGGAAATGACCTTTTTCTTCTTTTCCTTACATTTTCACTGCTTAATTTCAGCATATTTTCTTCCTATCAATACATTTCTGCTCATTCCCCTTTTCTGTCTGTCTGTCTACTTCTTGGTATCCCTGCTTCTTCTCATTTGCTGCTGGGATGAATTTATACAGTGAATTTCCTTGCAATGCATCTGTTATGTAACAATAAAATTGAGGTGTTCACATCGCTGATAAATGTTACAGTAGTGGGAAAATGTTTCCAAATGCCCTGAGACTTTATGATAAAAGCAAGACTATTAACTGTCTTAACAACACAGGCTAAAGAGAAGAACCTGCTCTTTGATCATGTCTGACAGCCTGTATCCCGATTGGGGGTTAGTTTGCTTAGTGAAAACCTTCAGCATGCCGCAGGTCATCATTAGCACTGTACGGTGGACCAAAACATATAGCCAAGACGTACAGTATTCATGTACAATCAATCAGGTCAAAACCTTATTTTTCAATAGAACAGTTCTCTAAAGCACCATTAAGCTAAGGTTTAAACAGACATGCATGTTTTAAAGTCTTTTTAAAACACAGCCATGAGAACGTTTGAAAAAGCAAATCAATTTGTTAGAGGGACCTTGACACAGGTTTAATCCCCTTCCTAATCAATGGGGAATCCCTGACTATGAATGCTATGGTTGTATATGAATAAAGCATTGACAGTCATGGCATCAGTGCATCTCAAACAAAAATGAGGAGGAAAAAAATGCAGAATATGTCTCATATGCTCAAACAATGTTGTGAGAGCAACCCAGCAAAATAACCCTCAGCCCTCTGCAGCTGCCATCATCTCTCTCTCTCTCTCACTCTGTTGCTGCAGTGCAATCAAACCTTAAAGTTGTGGATTCGGGAGCTTGACATGTAAGACAGATGCCGGTTTGAAATGTTTTCATAAAACACACATTATACAAAGAACACTTTGAATATAGTCGAGCACAAACTGATCACTCATATGCTAAAAAATGATGTTCCAGACAGAGGAGTCTCCTCCGGCACTGAAGCAGTCTGATCTGCCTATCTAACTACCAGACACTGTGACCTGAATACAGCGACAGAAAAACTGTCAGCACTGTCTTCTTTTCTGGGCTCATTTGCTAGTTGAACAGATGCATAGGCCCTAAAGGAAAAACAATGAGATAATGTGATAGGTTCACTTAGGCACATTCTGACAAATACAATTGACCTTGGTGTAATGGTTCTGTTCTGAGCAGCTTTGCTGTTCACTCAAAAAGCTGTTTCGCAGTCGCTGTCGTGTCGTATCAGCAAAATGAGAATTCAAATGATATTCAAAAGTCAAATGCCTAGAGTACACTTTATAGAGGATTAATTAAAAGTTGATGAGTTTGTGTACATTTAAAATCACATGTGTAGGTGTGCATTTTCAGCTCGCAGTTAGCAGTAGCGACGGCAAGCAGCAGGTTAAATGTTGGGGTGGAGAGTTTTCTCTGTGATGCATGTCAGCCACAACTTCAAAAAAAACATCAGCTAACGTATCTTCAACTGAATAATAATGATGCATTTCATGACTTTTACACATGGGCAAAGAAAATACTGTAGTACTAATATGCTGGATACAATGTGTGCAAGTGAGTCCCTTCACAAGCACTCTCCAATTTTGTGCACAAGCCCAAAAATAACATACCCAAAATTAAAAAACCACTGCTCTGAAACTCTTTTGATTACAATCATGATCCTGATTTCCTTTGAAAGGCAGCTCCTTGAAATGTACTACCAGAGTGTCAGAGTCTAAGCGATCCCAAACCAAATTTACAAATGTACACATGGTGTAAGAAATGTGTCTTGGTTCTGTCAAGGTTCAGCTTTATCGTCATTACACAGTTCAGGGTTGCACAATAAAATGCAATTGTAACCCTATCTAATCTATAAACACTGAAAATCTGCACACGGATATTAAAATATTTCAATTAAAACAGAAAGCAACAATAACATAATTACTAAAAACTAGTAAAGTATACAAAAAGAGGACTCAAGAAAGAAATGACAAGGAAAACTAAATTATGTATCTATAAATCTCTATCTATCTATCTTTCTTTGTATATACAACTGGTAAATTGTTCAGATATGTAGAGGCACCTGCCTGGCATTGCAGTGGTGCACTGTAGCGACAGATGTCACTTTTAAAAACACTTTGCTTTTGAAAGGAACGTTCTTGCAGGTAGGCAGTTGTCAGGGCTGTTATCACGGAGCAGTGTGAAAGCAGCTTAAGGATTCAACTCCATGCCATCCCAAATAACTCATCACTGACATTGCTTGACCTGATTTTATTACAGTAAGATAATCAGTATGTATGTTTGTAGATATGTAAAAGTAATCATTAGCGTACATGTTTTAGGTAATTGATTATTAAGTACAGTATTCTTAATGATCCAGGATCCAAGCATGCTGTGATGTTGCACCCCTGACCACACCCTCCACTGATGTCATGGTGCACTGACACACCCTGAAGTCAGTGTCGTGCATGAACGTGCTCATGTTTTTGATGAATATTCATATGAATATTTGAAGGAGTTTTATGGACAAATCAGTACAGATTCCAGTGGAAAAAAAATCTTAAATTTTTCTGCAAATTGTGCCCATGGGGTCTGAGAAAACTAGTTTGAATGTTAGCCACTGTGGCAACAAATTCGAAACAGCACCTTGAGTTGTTGAAGCATCGGACCGGTCTTGGAGAATACCTACAAATGAATCACAAGATTTTCTGAAGAAAAAAACCCAGAAGAAATTGACCTAAACTAGTTCATATTTCAAATATGAACCATGACCGTGAACTAGTTAATTTCAGTGTGTGTGAGCTGAGCTTTGAGCTGGCTCTTGTGATCTGTGAATGCCTGTACAACACTGCCTGGAGTACACTTTAACATCACTTAAAAGGTTTGCATGCAGTGAAAGCTTTTGTTTTTTTGTTTTTTTGTTTTTTAGCAACCAATCAATCTAAACAAAAGAAAGTGAGGTTTCACATTTCCCCCTACAAAACGTATGCGGAAATTGCTGGTGGAGAAATTTGTTGCTGCGATAATTAAACATTGTTAAATAATCTAACATGCCTGCAACACGGCATCAGGTAAACTGAAATTTATCTCCTGTTGTTATGGAAACAATATGCATGTTCCACTTTTTATTACCCCTCACAAGAAAAGCGCCCCAGGCAGTGCTTTTCTTTACAAAGCATGCTAAACATGATCAAAGCACAATTCTCTATTCTTTTCCAGCTTTGGGAGATAAACACAACTACAGACCAATCAAATGACAACATGTGCATCCTCTCAAGGATCCAGATATTGTGTAGAATAAATAGAATAGCTGAATACATTTGAATTGCAATGAAGTGGTCTTTAAACACAAAGACAAAATCCGTTATTCGACATGAAGAAAATAGTCTAACCTGTTATAGAAGTGGGGTATGAAGTCTTCAGGTGTGAGAGTGGGAAACTTAACAGAGTAGCATGTTTTCTTTGTCTGATCCTGTCCCCCAAAAACCACGCATGTAAGTGCACAAGGTTGCCTTTAATAGCTTTTACTCTTAGGGAGAAAAGCAAAAAGTATTCAACAAGAATGAAAATGTGACAAAGGTTTATTTTCCTACTTAGCCTCCGAAGTCCTTTTTCAGTGCTTTACTTCTACCAAGCTTCAATAAAAGGCATCTTCGAAGTGCACTTACGGAAATTTCTCATCATAAACTCAGCTATGGGCAATAATTCACACAAATTCACTTCAAATGCTCTCAGCCAATGGAGTAATGAAAGGTATTTTGCAAACAATTGGTCCCTTTCCTCCTACTGTGCACTGAAGGGGGAAGGAGCAGTGACTGAGTGAGCTGTGACATTGTGCTAGCATCAGCAGGCTCTCGTGAAACGGGGCTCCCTGGCACACAGGAGTTAGCCAGGATTAATGAAGATGCCAAAGTCACTCCTCAGCTCCTGGCTCTAATGGCACGACACACAATGCAAATGCAGTCGACACAAGATGCCATATGGCATCATTGCCACTGACACACCGGGAACTTTTGGGCTGAAAAGCCTGGCGCGGACGAGACAAAATGCACGCATTACACATTTTACTCGCACATACATTTGTGCACACAAGCGCAGGATTGTTAAAATGACATCCGAGTGCAT